>NC_081181.1:42947762-43275262 GCF_029867415.1 Vicia villosa | reverse complement strand
AACATTTATTATTTTTTATTTATTCCAACTGCATAATGAAGAAATAATACAGAGTGGTTATTTCCTTAACTTCAATTTTACTAATTATGGATTGTCACGATTTGCAGTTTCGAACTGTGTTGTTGTTGTTGCATCGGTTTTATCGTTGTTGGAAGGTTGTTACGATGGTTATGTGTTTCATGGTGTAAGAAAAAATGGAAGGATGCCTTGGCTTTGTGAAGAGTAAGGTGAAGGTAGCAAAGGTTTATGGAGATGAGATATTTTGAAGATGGTGATTTTCGTGAGGGATTGCAGGTCTGCTTTTATCTTCTTTTTTTTGGAAAGCAGGTATGCTTTTTATCTATTTGTGCATGGGTGATAAATGCAGCGGCGATATTGATCTATATGGTGTCTCTTTTTTTTTCTTCTCTCTAATGCATCAACAACCACTTTCTTTAAATAAGCCACCATTAGGGTTAATTTTAGGCTTTAAACTAAAATGAACAATGGGCCTTGAAAATTCTTTTAACATTTGCACCTTACCTAAAAATTAAATAAAAATAAAAACAAGATAATATGCTAAAAATTATTTAATAATTCTATTTTAAAATTTAACTTAAATTTAAATGGAATTGAAAAATAAAATTATAAATCTAAAAGGATTAGTAAAAATAATCAGAAAATATTATTAATTAAATAAAATGCACACAATGAACATGGATATTTTTTTTGGTTTTTTTGAATGAAGGCAAAGTTATGTTAATGTCCAAATAAAAAGATGCAGATGAAAGCAAAGTCTAAGCCAGATAGAAATGAAATTATGAGGGAAAATTTTGGGGTGCAATAATATGCATAGGTTAGAGCTTGAAGATGAAGAGCAAATGCAGTAAGTATTTATAGTTTCATCAAGTTGAAATGATGCATGAATAATGTTATAACATTTGTATTGAGATTGTGTGGTGTTAGGACATCAGTCTTGACATCCATTTTGTAAGTGCCAAAATTTCAAGGATAAAAATAATAAAAGAAAAATGAAATAAAAAATGAAACCGAGTGAAACAGTGCATTTGATTCAAAACGATTTCTCAACTTCAATGCTCTCAGTTCACTTTCTCTCAACGTTTTCTCCCTAGGGCGATTTTCGGCGAGCTTTCCGCCATCTTCGCCACCACAATCATCGCTAATCACTGCAATTCTACCCTAAACCCTATCCATCCTCACATGTTGATAATGAATTTGAGACTTGATGTCTTAAATTCTGCACCATATTCTCACAATCTTAATCTCACAAAAAACCCTACAAAGCCTAAACAAGAATTAAACACTCACGACCCCATGGACGGAACAACGAGCTTCGAGTATGGCGCAGCAGTACTTAGGCCACCCCATGGTTTCAAGAAAAGAAGGAAAAAACAAAGAATCAAGGCGAATAAAATTTACCTTCAGAAGTCTTATTCTGGTGACCTTTGCGAAGCTGAGGTTCGAAGGCGCGCTGTGAAGGATAGAAAAACACTTAGAAAGGGGGGGTTTGAATAAGTGTGACTTTAAAAACTCTTAAGATAAAAACAATTGCACAATGATTTTTATCTTGGTTCGTTGTTAACGAAACTACTCCAGTCCACCCCCTTAAAGTGATTTACCTCACCTGAGGATTTAATCCACTAATCAACCTTGATTACAATGGTTTTCCACTTAGATACCCTCTAAGTCTTCTAGAGTATTTTGATCACAACCTGATCACTCTAGGCACCTTTTACAAATTAATGTAAACAAATTCTTACAAGAGTATTATAATGCTTCTTAATAAGCTATAATCACAACTGTGATATTTCTCTTAAGTTCTAAGCTTAAAACTCACTAAGATATTACAACAGTAATGTGAGGTTGAAGATGAAGTTTGAGAGCTTTTGAATTTGACAGCGTTTCTATATTTTACGCAAAGAGTTCGTATTCAGCTTCTCATCAGAACTTCTATTTATAGGCGTTTTGAGAAGATGACCGTTGGGAGCATTTAATGCGTTGCGTGATCCGTACAGCATTGCATTTAATGTTTCACTCTTTTGTCAACTACCTCGAGCCTTGCTTTTCCTGCTTTAACTGACTTTGCCTTTAATAGCTTCTAACGTTCCTTTTGTCAGTCAGCGTAGCCTTCCATCCTGTACTTGCTTATGATCTGATCTTTGTAGATACAACATTTGAATTAATCAGAGTCAAACAGCTTGGTGCAGAGCATCTTCTTGTCTTCTAACTTTGAAGTGCTTCTAGCGTGATACCATAAGAACTTCAGTGCTCCTGCTTCTGATCTCAAGTTCTTCTGATGCTTCAATAGACCATTTTCTGATTCTGCTTGACCATATTCTGATGTCTTGCGAGAGCATGTTCTGATGTTGCATACTGAACCTTCTGAGTCAGTGCTTCTTGCACTGAATTGTGTATACTCTTTATATATTTCCTGAAATGGAAAATGCATAGGATTAGAGTACCACATTGTCTTATACAAAGTTCATATACGTTATCATCAAAACTAAGAATATTGATCAGAACAATTCTTGTTCTAACAATCTCCCCCTTTTTGATGATGACAAAAACATATATAATTGATATGAATTTGCAATCAGAATAACAGATGACCAAAGACAATTACACAGTTATAGCATAAGCATATAAACATAGTGTGTGAATATGTCTCCCCCCTGAGATTAACAATCTCCCCCTGAGGTTAACAATCTCCCCCTGAAATAAATACTGGAAGAATTTATAAATAAAAGACTTCCCTGAGTATTTTCCATTTCAGTCGAGACGTTCACATTTGCCTAGAACTTCGGATCATTTAGAGCTTCTGCTTCTTGTTTCCATAGGACAGCTTCAGAGCTTTGAATTTCTTCTTGAATCATTGCATGCTTGATTGTATCAGAACATTCTTGAATGTACCAGAGCATCATCAGAGCATCTTTACATCCTGAAATGTTTCAGAATAAACTAAACAACAAAAGTCAGAGCATGAATGAATCAGAACATTCTTTTAAGAAAGAACAAGTATCAGAGTAAATGCTAAACAATATCAGAGCACACTTTGATAAGTTCTTAAAAGAAATATGTATCAGAACATATAAGGGATAAGAATGTGTTAGAGCATATTCTGCCACGAGAATATCAGAACATTCTTCCTTCTTGCTTCTGATCTTGAAGCTTCACAGCACTAAGCTTGCTTCAATTTCAAGAACATGCTTCTTTATAGAATTGCATTTCCCCATGTATTTGCTTCTCATGTTGAGCCTTTTCAGAATATCTTCAATCCTGCAAAAAAGTCTCAAAGACATAGAACTTGCAAATAATGTTAGGAATGTTGAGACTTAATCCCAGCAACTGATATAATAAATCAAATCAATTATCATGTTTCTCCCCCTTTTTGGCATAACATCAAAAAGCACATAAAAGATTCAGATGAAAAACAAACAATATGAGAGAAGATAATGTTTCATTGATTCATCAAATAATATCAGAAGATACAAAAGAGGGGTAGATGTAAGAAACAGATGCAATAAATAAGGAACAACTAAGACCAAAAGACTACGACTAGCCTAGCCTAGAGACTATCTTGGCCAGAAGGTTTTGAATCTCAGAAGTACTTTCAGTCTGCTTCTTCATGAATGAGAGAAACTTATTGTGAGTATCTTCATGCTTATCCAAACGAGAATCTAGAGCATCTTGGTTCTTTTGAAGAGCCTTCATGGTGCTTACCAGAAGAGAAGGTTCAACAGAAGAAGACTCACAACCATCATTCAAAGTAATAGCATGCTAAACAGCAGCATCTATCATGAGAACATCATCTTGGTTTTCCTCAACAGGAAGTTTCTCAGTAGGATGATTCTCAGCACTTTGTTTCTCAGCATCAGCTTCTGACATAGAAGCATCTTCAGCATAATCTGGTGCAGGGATATCAGAATCTTCATTCTCAAGAGCCTGAAGAATTGCAGCCAGATTCCTTGGAGATGTAGGAGCAGCAACTTCTGATGGATATTCAACCTCAGGAATAACCATGTTAGGTGCCTTCTTAGAAGGATTCTCCCTAATCCAGTTGAATAGCCACTGGAAATCTCTAGTCAGAATGAGAAATTGAGGCTTCCATACAACCATTGTAAGACAAGGTTCATCTTCCAGCTCATCTACAAATTTCTTCTTCTCAAGAGATCTCCAATTTCTTATTGGATGATAGTACCTACCATCATCAACTTCCAAGAGACAACCAGAAGAACTAGATGCCTCAGCAACACATCTCCTCTGGATGTTCATAGTTAGCGGGGAAAGTCTGAGATCGAAGCCATAGGATTGACTCGACTCAATATTTTAGTGAAAGTTGCCATCGCGCTTTATTGTTTCCAAAGGAAAGGGGAAAAGAACGAAGAAAATCCAATGTTTGTTTTTAAAACAAAAAGAAAGAGATCTTAGGTACGGGTGTTGATTATACAAGGGGAAGGTTTTAAGCACCCCTCATATTTGTGGTATTCTACAGGAACCTTTTTGAAAATCTGTGTCGTGTGTGCTTAAAAAGGGTTTGTTTTATTTTTAAAATAAGCTCGGCAAGACGTTAAGTCTTGTGCCTACATACCTCCTCGGTGCAATGGAGAAGTCAAAGCTAATGAATTTCCGCTAAAAGGGAAATCGTTTTAAAAACGAATAAACACTTTATCGTCGTCGGAGAGAAATACTCAGCCATTGATCTTGAGCATGAGAACAAACGGGTTCTTTGCATCGCAAATGAAAGAAGGGCTCCAACTCGGATAGAAATCAACGAGTATGCCACTAGCTCTCTCACGCGGAAAAGATCTCATTATATCAATCAATTTCAAAATCGTGGGGTACCGCCACTCGTTTCAACAATTAATCGTGTCTAAACTTTTTGAAGAAAAGGCCACTAAGGGCAAAAGATATTTTTAGAAAAAAGGTTTTGAAAAGATTGCAAACATAAGAAGGTTTTGTAAAAAGAGAGAAGATTTTGAAAATTAAAGAAGGGGAGGAGATGAAGAGGCTATCCTATTGCGTAAAATAAAAGCTAAGGAAAAGAACGGTCTAACCGAAGAAGAAGCCAACACTTGACATTATGAGTCAAGGTAGATTTCCCATCCTTTGGACTTATTAATACCAAACCAACACAGTATCACTTGGGGATCCAGATGAACTTATTATCTTTAGCACCACTTTGCATTAAGCACATTAAAATTCTGACGAAAATCGGGCAGAGTAACGGCTGTTTTTGGGTAAAATCCTTATCTCAATGCCTTGGAATTAATCATCAAGGACTTTCAAGGAAATACCTGCATACACAAACAGACAACAATCCAATGGCAGGCAGACAGAATAACCACAGAGTAATAACAGAATAAGGGTCCAAAGGCACTAAGTCCATAAGTCCGAATCTCCAAAATGCTCGGGATAGTAACCAATAGTCCGAAAGAGAGCCTTAAGTGTTTTTTTAGATTTTTGTTGTTTATTAATGTTTTAGCATAAAAGTAAAGTATGGTCCAAGTGGACAAAAAGAAAATAGTAGAAACATAAACATAGTGTCCAAATGGACAAAGAGAAAATAGCGGAATATAAACGTCCAAATGGACAAAGAGAAAATAGCGGATTGTAAATATGATGAAATGATAAAATAAAGCGATAAAGAGAGAAATAAAGAGCGATATAATAAAGTGCGGAAATTAAAGTTTGTTGTTAGATGTTAAAGATAACCATCTTGAAACTTGTCAAGTATGTTATCAAAGTTAGTAATGAAGATCGATGGTGAGTGAAGGATGTTCTCGGATTTAAATTCAATGGACATTTATCAGAAGCTTGATAAAATCATAGCGACTACACGATAAACCTCCATAAGTCTTAAATCAACCGCATACAATTCTCTTCCATATTTGATCTGTTTTGATTCGGGACACGAAATATTGCGCTATGTTAAGCAGATCGCCAAGTGATTTATGTAGAAATCACCCTACAACGAGGCCGGTCAAAACTTTATGTGCTAATGCATGCGAGAGAAGCGATATGTAGATCACTCTCCGAAAGCAATACCGCACGAAAAGAAAAAGGGTAGCGATCTAGTCTTTACAAAGAATCCATAGAATTCTCAAGGTGTTAAGACTTTCATCGATCAAAAGAAAAAAGAAGGAGAAGAAAAATAAAATTCATAAAAGATAATCAACTCACACTATCATTAATATCATTCATCTAATATTATGGATTTGGTCATTTGAAACCTATCAACATCCTAGATCCAATGATATTAATGAAGTGGAGGAAGAAAAATAAAATGCATAAAAGATAATCAACTCACACTATCATTAATATCATTCATCTAATATTATGGATTTGGTCATTTCAAACCTATCGACATCCTAGATCCAATGATATTAATAAAGTGGAGGAAGAAGAAATAAAATGCATAAAAGATAATCAACTCACACTATCATTAATATCATAAATCTAATATTATGGATTTGGTCAATTCAAACCTATCAACATCCTAGATCCCATGATATTAATGAAGTGGAGGAAGAAGAAAGCCAAAACAAGCATAAAAAAGGGAAAAAAAAGCATTCTGCCTCACTGGAAATCGATTTACCTCTGTAGAAAATCGATTTCCTGAGTGAAGAGTTTAAATCTGGCGTAAAAAACAGAGTGGAAATCGATTTCCCTCTGTAGGAAATCGATTTCATGCGCACAGTTTTCAAAAAAACAGCATTATGAATTGTAAAACTTGATTTAGACAAACATACAAACACCTTATGATCACATATCCATTGGAGCACACATTTTCCACCAATTCACCATCAAATGGGACTAATATAGCACCAAAGATGCATTGAACACAAGCAAGAAAGATCTACTACATCTTAGAGTTTAGGAATTTACCAATTCTTGAACCAAATTTGTTGAAGTAGCTTCAAGAACAAGCACAAAGTGTGTAGATCCTTCAAAATTGGAGATGAACAAACAAAGAAAAGAGAGAAATGTAGGAGGTTTAGTTCAAAACTAGTAAGATTCAATGTGAATCTCACTAATTCTATGAAAATGAACTTTGGGTGAGGGTTTTGGAAAGGGTGAGAAATGAATTTGCAAGAACTTTTTTGGCTCTCCAAGCTTGAGAAATGAGAGAGTAGAGACCTCTATTTATAGGATGAGAGAAAGAGTAGTGGTAATTTGGTCTTTTTGCTCTTGGTTAATTAACTTGTATTTAATTGGTGTTTAAATGGCATTTAAATGGTAAAAATGGTAAAATGAGGTTTAAGTGGGTTTAATGAAGGGATTGATTTTGGTGAGGTGGAAAATTGGTAAAATGATCAAATAAAATAGGTGCCAAAATGATGTCATGCTTCCCTCCTTATTTGTTTGAATTTGCGCACAAGAAATCGATTTCCCATATGGGTAAATCGATTTCCACCTTCAAATTTTCAAAAATTGTTTTCTTGCACTGTTTTGATTTTTGCCCGATCTTTTACCTGTAAAATATAAACAAGAGACAAAATACATATTTTTGGATTTTGGTTAGTTTTAAACAAATAAAAAGCTAGAAATTCTCGATAATTCCCCTCAGAGATAATCACAGTATCAAGAGATAGAGCTTCACAATGGTGCTTTTGATTAATGATTTGATGCAATTGATATATGATCTTAGGGTCAAAAATTGGGGTATGACAGATGCCCCTATTTAAGTTTCTTTGATCCAGAGATACGATGATTGCAAATCTTCATTTTGACGAGATTGAAGAGACTTAAATATATAAAACACACAATTTTTGAACCTAAGATGCAATGTAATGTTTAATGAATGTATATGATGACGGTGAAACAAGACACCACTGGGGAGAAAAAGGAACTCCACTGGGGAAAACAAATGTCTTGCGGGAAGAATTCCGCCGGGGAAACAAGACTTTGTTGGAGAAATTTAATTCTGTCGGGAAAAGAAACTTTGCTGGGGAAAATATTTCGCACCAGAGAAGTTAAAGCACCACCTTTCACTAGGGATGAGAGAAAAAAGGGAGGCATCCTCTTTCACTGGGGATGAGAAAATATGCATCCTCTTTCACTGGGGAATTAGAATACCAATCTTTTATTAACAGAAAACACACCACCGTTCCAATGAAGGTATGAAGAGATGCTTACATCGACGTACCACTGACGATGAAGATATAACAAAATACACCAACGTTCCACTGAGGGTGAGCTACCAACGTTCCATTGGAGGTAGAAAAGAGGTATATCGCCGACGTTCCACTGACGGTGAAGAGATATATACCATCGTACCACTGATGATAAAATATACCAACGTTCCACTGAAGGTATGAAGAGAAATACATACATCGACGTACCACTGACGATGAAAATATAACAAAATCCACCAACGTTCCACTGAAGGTGAGAAAAGAGATATACACTGACGTACCACTGACGATGAAGATATAACAAAATACACCAACGTTCCACTGAGGGTGAGCTACCAACGTTCCACTAGAGGTAGAAAAGAGATATACACCGACGTTCCACTAACGGTGAAGAGATATATACCACCGTACCACTGATGATAAAATATACCAACGTTTTATTGAAGGTATGAAGAGAAATACATACATCGACGTACCACTGATGATGAAAATATAACAAGATACACCAACATTCCACTGAAGGTGAGCTACCAACGTTCCACTGGAGGTAGAAAAGAGATGTACCGCCGTACCATTGACGATAACATATACCAACGTTCCACTGAAGGTATTAAAGAGAAATACATCGACGTACCACTGACGATGAAGATATAACAAGATACACCAACGTTCCACTGAAGGTGAGCTACCAACGTTCCACTGGAGGTAGAAAAGAGATGTACCGCCGTACCATTGACGATAACATATACCATCGTTCCACTGAAGGTATTAAAGAGAAATACATCGACGTACCACTGACGATGAAGATATAACAATAATACTTTGCTTTTCTTTTCAAAGGTTGAGGGTGCAAACACAAATGCACAATCTCAACATTCATCATCCAGCGACCAAAATTCAATCCATGGCCAAATGGAAAGAAGCTGCCAAATAAGACCAGATCAAGTGAGGAATAAATCACTAGATTTCTGTTCGTAAGCATCTGAACAGAATAACTGAAACATATTATCCACATAGAAACAAATTCAGTGGTGATTTCAAGGAAAGTGAGTATTTTCTGCCTAAAGACACTCTAAATGAAAGAGTAATCTGTTTGACAGTAATCTTCATGATAGCAGATGTGAATGCATGACTGTTTTTGATGCATGTTAATGATGCATATGCTGCCAAAACTTAGCACAAGGATTAACTCAAGAGATAGAGTACAAAAAATAACATAATCAAGCATGTCTCGAGCTGAGCACTCGAGGTAGCGTCCACAAACATGATCAAAAATTGCTACAACAAACTCTTGATGGCTTCAGGATAAATGCTACTCAACACTGAGACAACGTCGGAGCTGAGAGAACAAAATAGTCGAGTTCTACATCACATTTGAACCAGGCCAAAGGTACACCCATACATTCTTCCTTTTTTGCACATGAATACATCAACATATCCATTCCTTGTAATGCACTCATGAATCAAAATAAAACTCCTTTTATATTTTTCAAAAAAGATTTTATTGAAATCAATTTTCTCTTTGTTTCAAAAATTACTATCAACAATAAATGACATTTTAAGAGATATGAAAGAAATAAGATTGCAAATAACAGGCAAAGGCTCAAACTTTTTTAATAGAATGGTAGCCTGCAAAAGGCAAGACCCCATGGATGATTACAAAGTTTGGAAAGTGGTAATTTCGTGGAAAAGGTACATTGAAATGTAATGACCCCATCCTCTTTCTCAACTTGGAATTCCTGAGCAAAGGCTTCCGTTGAAATATGTTGAACTTCTCATGATAAACAGATGACTGCTGATGATCAAGTCTTGTCTGATGTAGTTACTTGCCATGAATCCCTAACTTTTTCCTGGACCGCCCTTTCGGGTTTTTAGTCCATCGGGTATTTTATTCTATTTATGTCTCTAATTTTTGCCTGGACCGCCCTTTCGGGTTTTCAATCCACCGAGACGCTCTTTTTTGCCTAAGCCGCCCTTTCGGGTTTTCAACTTAGCGAGTTGTTCTTTTATTATTTTTAGGCGAAGTATTTCTTGACTACATCAGCATTCACGGGACGTGGGAGCATTCACGGGACGTGGGAGCTCTTCTCTGTCATACCCCAAATTTGTCCTACCCTAACTTATTTTAACTGGCTTAGACTTCTCATTTCATAATCTCATGTACATACCTCCCATTAGGTCATATAACGCATCATGCATCATTAATCAATAAAGAGCATAGGATCGAGGATTTTTAAGGTCCCTTTATTGCTTTGAGGTTCCTACTTCAGATAAGTTCGTGTCAACTGGTTCTTCTGTATGCACTAAAACGTGTATTAGGGTTGAGTCATGGACTTCTTCACCAAGTTGCAAGGTGCTTACCTCAATCAAGTTGAAGCTAAGGTTTCTTATGGATGAGAGTTACTAAGTTCCACAAGCCTGATTCAATTGGTTCTCCCTTTGAGCCAAGTCCACAAGATTAGGGTTTATTTCCCTATGCTTGAGTTTGGCAAGGCTACTCATGTTGTGTTGGATTTGAAGTAAGGATTGATCGAGCAATTATCATATACCTTTTTTCAAGACTTGAGCTATTAATATGATTGATTAGATGATTCTTGCGGGATTAGTTCTCTCTTTGTTGCTTGGTGATCAAAGGACTTTCATGGATTAAGGTGCCATTATGATCATTGTATGGTTGAACTCTCAATATCATTGATCATTGGTATTGTTCATTAATTCAAATATTGGTTCATTATGGGTGATATAAGTCATTGCTATTAGACTTCATTCAAAGGAATTGGAGGGAAAGAACAACATTCAAATTTACTTGAAGAAGTACATTAAAAGAACCATTTCAAATCCAAAGGACCTTCACATCATGAAACACTATAAAAGATAAATACTAAACTATCTCCTCTTTTTTTCTTTCCACCCCACTTGGTCTTCCATTTGCATCTTTTCTTCAAACATCTTCATCATCCTTTCACATTAATTAACCACTGCCCAAATTCACATATGTTCCATTCATTCACAAACCATATGCTAACCACCTGCAAAAACTGGAACATAAAACTTTACAAAACCAGTTCGGAGCCAAAGCATTTCATATGAGTTTCAAACAAGATTCATTCATTCAAATCCAATTGTTTACAAAAATTACAATAAAATATGCCATTCATCACCATTGAAAAATCAACTCAGACTTCACAAATTCATCAAAAAAGGAAAATTTCAAGTGCGCTTCATATCTTGTCCTCGTGTTCACGTAAAATCAATCCACCATATAATATGTCCTCCGTCTTCATATCATACAGCTTCCCATGTGTTGTCCATGTTACTACACCTGCATAATTCAGAATAAAGTTTCAAAATCAATGCCAATAATCCGAAACAGAATCTACACAAACAATTCAAACCTTAAGCCATTTATCAACATTCCATAATCATTGACAATTACACTAACAGCTTTCACACTACATTCAGATCACTTCACTACTAATGAAATGAGCCCTGCATAATACCATCAATAACTAGACAAAACTGAAAACCCTGCATATCAAACAGTCCCAACAGCCACTAACAGTTTACCTCCTAACCAATTAACCTACCAATTAACCTAACTAGTTCATAACAGAAATCAACTTCACTTCCAAACCTACTGCCAGCTCACCCTAACAGATTTTACTAACAGCCTCTAACAACCTCTAACCAATTTATATAACAGAACTAATAGAAAATTGGGAGAGATATAACTAACCTGAACTGAACCTTCAATCTCTATAAAAAAATCAGAACCTCTCTATCACACTTCCACTTCATCATTTTCACCTTCATTCAGAGTTTTCAATCATTCATCTTCATCACCCTCTCTCTCCCATTTTCTCGATCCATTCTTCACCATCTTCAACCTCCCAGTCTCCATCACACTTTCATCAACCTTCTTCAACCTCTACATTCATCTCAAAAACCAAAAAATTATCTCTTCTTTTCAATCATTCACATAACAGAAAAAGTAGAATGGAGAGATAACAGAACTGGAAATCAGAGAACCATAACAGAAAAGAGAAGAAAAATCGGTTACAACAGAGAGTTACCTAGCAGCAGAATCGAAAAAAACTGGATTCTCTCTTCATCTTTGAGAAGGACTCTCATTCATCTCAATTCTTTTCATCGCTCTCTTCATGATACTGCAGCAATCTTCAATGCTCTCCCTCTGAACTTTCTTCATCTTCTCCGTCACACCAGAAAAAGCTATGAGAAGAATAGCACAGAAAAAAAGAAGAAAGCGAAACAGAATCAAAAAAGAGAACTAACCGATTCTTTGTAATGAGCTTTATATCTCTCTCGGAATTCACCTGCTTCAACATCTTCATCACCGCCTCAACATCTACAATTTTCCAAGAATCTCTGATTCTTCATCACTCCACGCTTTAATTCACAGAAAACTGATAGCGGAATCGCTCTCGCTTTCGTTCTTCAATCATCATCGTCATCTCAATTCAACAACCATAAACAACTCTTCAACAACCTGAGAGAGATTCTGAGTCGGAGATAACGATTGGCGTCGATTCACGATGTGGTCCATGGCGGCGAGAGGTGGAGAGATTGAGAGGTGAGCTTCGAAAGAGAGACGGAATCGGAAGTCAGAAGAAAGAAGGACGAGAGAAGTGAGAGACGTCGGAGATACGTGTGTCTGTCACGGGATTCTGAACAAGTTGATCGGAGAAGAAAGAGGTGGCGTCGCTACCGTTCACGTGAAGAAGGAGATCGCGCCGGCAGGAGTCTTGAATCACCATTTTCAGCCGCGAGAGAAGGAGAGTGTCATTAGAGTTGTGTACGTCATGGTGGCTTCGTCAATTTGTGGATCGGAGCAAGGAGTTTCGTGCGCCGTCGTGAGGTTGAAGAAGAGAGTGGCCGCCGTCGCCGTTCACGCAGATGAAGAGAAGGGAGATTCTGACTCCAAGACTCCAAAGGTCACAAATTGGTAACCCTAATTCCTCTTCTCGTTTTTTAATTTTCTTAGTTTTAATTTATTTTATTTTTTTATTGAAATAAAATCTGAAAGTGTTCATGATCATTGCATTGGGCCTGTTACAAAAATCACTACCTCACCCACCCTCTAGGTCCATTATACCGTTATTTTTGGCCTAAACAGAATTGTTACAAAAAACCTTCCTTGGGCTAACTCTGGACCAGACCTGCGCCCATGCTTTCTACACCATTAAAATCAACATACACCCCCCTGACTCCATAGAAAATTGTTAGAATTAGATTTTTTTTCTTATAGTTTTTTTTTATTATTATTTTTAGGTTCTAAGAAACAATAAAATCAATAATAAAATTTGGTAGATTTAGGTGATTTTAGGACTAATTTTAGCCTTAGAATTTTCTCATAAAAAACTCATAAAAAATAGTAGTATTTTTAGTCTTTTGTGCTATACTTTGACTCGCTCTTTTTTCAGGCTATTTTCAATATTCTACTTAGTGCTTTATTTTTCATGCTTCTTTTTAATCCTAACCTTAGGTAGAAACCATGATAATATTAGGTAGAAATCCCCATTTTCATCCTTTTTCTTTTATAATCATAAAACACCTAAAAATACTTAAATAAAATCCCTTTAAAAAATACAAAGAAAACACTTAAAACATTAATAAAAAAGTGAAAATCTTAAAAAGGGGATGGAAGCTTGGATCTCCCTTGCTTTAGGGAATCATTCGAGTGCTTGGATCTCCCTTGCTTTAGGGTCCCATTCAGGCGTAAGTTCCCAACGTTAAAAGACACAAACCAAAGAGTAACTCGAGTTTCCCTTGCTTTAGGGATTTCCTCGAAACACTCAAACTCTCTCTCTCTTCTCTCTTTTCTTAAGGGCATCGTTATCTCCGCTCCATTGCATCCTAGGCTGTCCCCTTATGCAAGAGCGCGAGCGTTAACTCCGCCCAACTAAAAAACACAAAAACAAACAGAAAATCTTGAGCCGAACTACGGCGCTCTGATTCCTGAAAAGGATACGTAGGCATCAAGTCGCGGGGCTTGAACGAGCACACTTGTAAATAATTCCTTCTTTTCCCCGTATTTCTTTTTGCATTCATTCGCATTTAGACATAGACATAGTACACACCCTTTAGATAGAAACAAACATAGGTGGATACCATCGAGTACGATGGGCGCGAGGGGTGCTAGCACCTTCCCCTTGCGTAACCGACTCCCGTACCTAGATTCTCTGGTCGCAAGACCCTGTTCCTTCCTTTGATAGGTTTCTTGGTATTCCTTTCCCTTATGGGATAAATATATTGGTGGCGACTCTGTTCATTTTTCGCGAGCGTGCGACATTCTCCATCCATAGTTGCAAGAATTAATGCACCGCCAGAGAAGGCTTTCTTAACAACATATGGTCCTTCAAAATTAGGAGTCCACTTGCCCCTTGAATCGGAGGTGAAAGACAAGATCCTTTTGAGCACGAGGTCGCCTTCTCTGAATACACGAGGTCGAACCTTTTTATCAAAAGCTTTCTTCATTCTCTTCTGGTACAGCTGACCATGGCATAAAGCCGTCATTCTCTTTTCTTCTATCAAATTCAATTGATCAAACCCGCTCTGACACCATTCAGCCTCAAATAAATTGGTTTCCATTAAAACTCTCAATGATGGAATCTCAACCTCAACGGGGAGCACTGCTTCCATACCATAAACCAAAGAAAAGGGGGTTGCCCTGGTTGAAGTACGAACAGATGTACGGTACCCATGCAAAGCAAATGGGAGCATCTCATGCTAGTCCTTGTACGTAACAACCATCTTTTGCACAATCTTCTTAATATTCTTATTTGCTGCTTCAACGGCTCCATTCATTTTTGGCCTATAAGGAGAAGAATTGTGATGTTCAATCTTGAAGCTTTCACACAGTTCTCTCATCATGCTGTTATTCAGATTCGAGCCATTATCAGTGATGATCTTGCTCGGTACACCATATCGGCAGATGATGTTGTTCTTGATAAATCTAACCACAACTTGCTTTGTCACATTAGCATATGAAGCAGCTTCTACCCACTTGGTAAAATAATCAATTGCTACCAGGATGAATCGATGTCCATTCGAAGCCTTGGGTTCAATCATGCCAATCATATTAATACCCCACATAGAGAAAGGCCATGGAGAGGAAACAACATTGAGAAGTGTCAGAGGCACATAAATCTTGTCAGCATACACTTGACACTTGTGACACTTCTTTACAAACTTGTAGCAATCAGATTGCATTGTCAGCCAATAATAACCTGCTTTAAGCATCTTTCTAGCCATCGAATGTCCATTGGCATGAGTACCAAAAGAACCTTCATGAATTTCATGCATTAACATGTCTGCTTCGTGTCTATCCACGCATCTGAGCAAAACCATGTCATAATTTCTCTTATACAAAACATCCGCATTGATGAAGAAACTGCCAGCCAATCTCCTCAAAGTTTTCTTATCCTTATTTGATGCCCCAAGTGGGTATTCTTGAGTCAGAAGGAAATGCTTAATATCGAAATACCAGGGCTTTTCATCTGTTGATTCCTCAACTGCAAATACATGAGCAGGTCTATCAAGACGCCTGATTGTAATCCGAGGTTCCTCATTATGGAAATTCACTTTATACATGGAGGACAATGTGGCTAAAGCATCAGCCATCTGATTCTCATCTCGAGGGATGTGGTGGAATTCAACTTTGTTGAAGAATGTCAATAGCCTTCTAGCGTAATCTTTGTAAGGGATTAAACCAGGATGACGAGTTTCCCATTCTCCTTTAATCTGATTAATCACAAGTGCAGGATCTCCATAAACATCAAGAATCTTAATCCTCAGATTAATGGCTTCTTCCAGTCCCATGATGCAAGCTTCATATTCAGCAATATTATTTGTACAATCAAAACATATCCTTGCAGTGAAAGGAACATGTGAACCTTGCGGAGTGATAATAACAGCACCAATACCATGGCTATGAACATTAGAAGCTCCATCAAAAATTAAACCCCATTTGGATCCAGGATCTGGTCCTTCTTCTGGCAACGGCTCATCCCAATCTTGAGCTCTCAAATACATTATATCTTCATCCGGGAAGTCCATTCTGATAGATTGATGGTCATCAATTGGTTGGTGAGCGAGATACTCTGCCAACACACTTCCTTTCACAGCCTTTTGAGCTCGGTATTCAATATCATATTCCGATAACAACATTTGCCAGCGAGCAATCCTTCCGGTTAATGCAGGTTTTTCAAATATGTACTTAATTGGATCCATTTTGGAAATCAGTAGGGTGGTATGATTCAACATATACTGTCTCAGTCAGCGAGCAGCCCATACCAAAGCACATCAAGTTTTCTCAAGCAGCGAGTATCTTGTTTCGCACTCGGTAAACTTTTTGCTAAGGTAGTATATTGCATACTCTTTTCGACCAGACTCGTCATGTTGACCCAACACGCATCCCATTGAATTCTCAAGCACTGTGAGATACATAATCAGGGGTCTTCCCTCAGTTGGAGGGAGCAAAACGGGAGGTTCAAGCAAATATTCTTTGATGTTGTCAAAAGCTTTCTGAAAATCTTCATTCTACACACATCCCTGATTTTTCTTTAACTTGAAAATTGGCTCACAGGTAGCAGTCATATTGGAAATGAACCTGGAGATATAATTCAAACGTCCGAGGAAACCTCTCACTTGTTTCTCAGTCTTTGGTGCTGGCATTTCCTGAATTGCTTTGACTTTATCAAGATCTACTTCAATTCCCTTCTGACTGACAACGAAACCCAATAATTTTCCAGAACGGACACCAAAAGTGCATTTGTTTGGATTTAAACGGAGACGATACTTTCTCAAACGCTGAAACAACTTTAAAAGATCTTCCATTTGCCCTTCTTCTGACTGAGACTTGGCAATCATGTTATCCACATAAACCTCAATTTCTTTGTGCATCATATCATGGAAAAGAGTGGTCATGGCCCTTTGATATGTTGCGCCAGCATTCTTCAACCCAAAAGGCATCACTTTGTAGCAAAATGTCCCCCATGGCGTAATAAAGGTTGTCTTTTCCATGTCTTCAGGTGCTAGTTTAATCTGGTTGTATCCTGAGAAACCATCCATGAAGGAGAAAACCTCAAACTTTGCCGTACTATCTACCAACATATCAATGTGAGGTAGAGGAAAATCATCTTTCGGACTGGCTTTATTTAAATCTCTATAATCAACACACATGCGAACTTTTCCGTCTTTCTTCGGAACAGGCACAATATTGGCAATCCAATGAGGGCATACAGAAGTGACAAGGAAACCTACATCTATCTGCTTCAAAACCTCATTCTTAATTTTCTCCGCCATATCGGGATGACTTCTTCTTAGCTTTTGCTTGACAGGGGGACATTCAGGTTTCAACGGCAAACGATGCTCCACAATATTTGTGTCCAACCCAGGCATGTCTTGGTAGGACCGCGCAAAAATGTCAACATACTCTTTAAGAAGCTCTACCATCCTCTTCTTAACATCTTGACCAAGCAGTGCCCCAATCTTGACTTCCTTTTTATTTTCTTCAGAACCCAAGTTGATGACTTCTAACGGCTCTTTATACGGCTGAATGGTGTCTTCCTCATGCTCAAGCAGTCGGGAAATTTCATCAGGAATACATTCATCACTTCCTTCTTCCGCCTCATACACAGGACACTCGAAGTTGGGAGAGGGTGCAATAATGGCGTCTACTTCTGGAGGAGTCGGATGTAGGAACCCAGCACTATGGAAGATCTCCTGATAAGGACGAAAAGCAGATTCAGGCTTCATCACAGACTTGTCTGAGGCAGAAAATCCCATACCAGCTCTATTCTTGTTCTCTTGCAGACTCACCACTTGTCCCCATACTCCTGAATGTCCATTCTGAACTACCAGCTGAGCATCTTTGAAGGAGGCAATGGAAGCTTCATCCTTTTTGAATTCATCATTAACGGATAGGGCTTGGAATGCAGTTCCAATGACTACTTCATCAGCCTCTATAGCACGGAATGAAGAGAGATGACTAATCAGCAAAGCTTGTTCTCCATTCACGATGATCATCTTTCCATCTTTCACAAATTTCAACTTCTGGTGAAGAGTCGAAGTAACTGCCCCATCTTCATGGATCCATGGGTGTCCGAATAAGCAACTGTATGCAGGAAAGATATCCATCACTTGAAAAGTAATCTTGAAGACAAACGGTCCAATACTAACAGGCAAATTAACCTCTCCGACCACTGATTTCTTTGATCCATCAAAATCTTTGACAATCACATTGCTAAATCTCATTGGTGTACCACCATAAGACAGCTTAGCAAGAGTGGATTTTGGCATGACATTCAGCGATGAGCCAATATCGATCAACACATTAGACATTGAGTCCTCTTTGCAACTGACAGAGATGTGCAAAGCCAAATTATGGTTTCTTCCTTCCTCAGGCAAATCTTCATCACTGAAGCTCAAATTGTTACATGCAGTGATATTACTCACAACCCCATTAAACTGATCCAACGTCACATCATGATCCACAAAGGCTTGATCAAGTATCTTCATCAAAGAATCTCTATGAGCAGGAGAACTCGTCAGTAATTCCATTATAGAGATTTTATACAGAGTGCGACGCAACTGATCCACAATCTTATAATCACTTATCTTGATAAGCTTCAAAATCTCATCCATTTCCTTTCCTGAAGACGACCCATCATTAACTCTTGTCGCATCGTTCACAGGCACTTGAGTAGGATTCCTCTGGACATCCACAACTGCTTGGGGTTGAGTAAAAACTCGTCCGCTTCTAGTCACTCTACTGACATCTGCTATATTCTCAACAGAAGACAGAGGCTTAATCTCGACTTCTTTTCCAGCTTCCAGCATGGTGGCATTGTATCTATAGGATACGGCTTTGTCAGAGCTATAAGGTACAGATCCAGGCAGACATATCACAAGAGGCTCTATAGCAGCTTTTCCATAATAACCAATTTCTACACATTCCGGAATTTCAAAGCACGGCTCAATCACATTGACATCATCTTCATCCCTGTCTCTCAGAATCTCAATGAGCCCCTGATCCATCATTTCTTGTAAATCTCTTCTCACAATATAACACCCTCGAGGATTAACTGAACAAATCCTACAAGCAACATGATTATGCTCATAATGACTGTATTCACACAGAGTGGCATGCATTTCTACCAATGATCCTCTAATGTGTTCCACACGATAAACCTTATACTTTCCAGGGCGTCCATGCACCATGTTCACAGCAGACGCTTCATGAGTTGGCAATGGATTGTTCTGCACATTTGGACCAATATCACGGAAACAAAGCATTCCAGAACGAACCAATCTCTGAACTTCATTCTTCAAAGGCCAGTAATTCTCTAAGTCATGCCCAGGAGCATTCTGATGAAAAGCACAAGTGGCATCAGCCTTGTACCACCAAGGGAGTTTCTCTGGAACGGGAGGCGGTGACCTTGGTTGAACCAACTTCTTATGAATTAGAGTAGGATACAGTTCAGTGTATGTCATAGGGATTGGATCAAAATTAACTCGAGGATACGGATTCCGCCTCGCTGGTTGTTGATTAACAGGAACCACAGGCACTGAATTCACTACAGGAGTTAGTGACGCCACTTGTTGAGGTTGATTTCTGGATCGGCTATTCCTTCCATGAGAAACAACATTAGCACCTGATTCCTTCTTCTTATGGAATGAAGAACCATACTTCTTCGCACCACTAGACGGATTGTCATTCTGAACCAGACGACCTTCTCGCACAGCTTCTTCCAGTCTAACACCCATACCCACCATTTCGGTGAAGTCTACAGGAGCGCTTGCAATCATCTTCTCATAGTAAAATGGGCCAAGAGTCTTCAGGAAAATCTTAGTCATCTCTTTTTCTTCCATTGGAGGAATCACTTGGGCGGCAACCTCACGCCATCTCTGAGCATATTCTTTGAAAGATTCCTTTTCTTTCTGCATCGTAGCTCGCAGCTGATCTCGATCAGGAGCCATGTCCACATTGTACTTGTATTGCTTCACAAACGCCTCAGCTAAATCATTAAAAGTGCGAATATGGGTGCTATCAAGGCCCATATACCATTTTGAAGCAGCTCCAGTCAAACTATCTTGGAAATAATGGATCAACAGACGTTGATCATCAGTGTGAATGGACATCTTTCTTACATACATCACCAGATGCGCCTGTCGATAGGAATTTCCCTTATACTTCTCGAATTCAGGCAACTTGAACTTAGCAGGTACTTTCACATTGGGAACAAGGCAAAGATCATGCACATTCTTTCCAAACAGTTCTTTCCCACGCATGGCTTTCATCTCTTTCTGCAGTTCTTCAAACTGATCTTGGAAACCATTCATTGTGTCGTGGATACCCAAACCTTCACTTGGCGCAGCATCATAAATGGGTTCTGGGACAAAAGGACCAGTATGAACAATAGGAGACGTATTGACCATAACAGGAGTCAACGGACGAGTCATCTCAGGAACAGAAAAATAACCTTTAGGCATACCCCAGGGATATCCATTAGGCATACGTTGCTGAGTAGCACCAACAGGAACAGCAGGAATTGTTGTAGCAGCGATTTCAGAAATCACAGTGGTCTGACCCTGAGCTTGGGCATTGGGAGTAGGAACTTGATTCTGATTTTGATTCTGAGTAGCCATCAATGTCTCAACCAGAGCAGTGAGACGCTCCACACCAGATCTCAAAGTAACAACCTCATCACGTAGCTCATGATTCTCTTGTTCAAGACCTTCCATCTTCTTCTTGCAGTTAGCTCGAGTGTTATATCGGTGAGACAACTTGATTCTGTATGAAGAACACTGAATAAGACTTCGGGAACACTCTTGGAAGCAAGAACAAAATGTAGAATGATGCATGAAATGCAATGCAAATGATTTTTATTTTTTGGTTTTCAAGGAACTTTAAGACATTAATTGTAAACATTAGCAAAAAACATAATACATAACAACATTCTTTCATTAGTAATGGAAAAGCTTACAAAAGGATTCAAAGATCCAAAATTACAAGACAACAGAAAAGCTAAAAACTAGAAGGGAATGCTTCTGAAGAAGATCCAACTCCTCTCTGCAGCTTCCTACGGAGCTTCTCCAATTCATCTTCATAAAGGCCTTCAAATTAGTCTTCTCGACCATCAGCTTATCAGCAACCTCCTTCCATGCGACTGAATCTTCATGACTACCAGAGGAAAATAAATCCTCTTGTTGTCTCTTCCTCTTTTTTTCCATGTTGTTGAAGTAACTCTTCCTGACAACGGATCTGATCATCCTTTTCCAACAACCAACCATCTTGGATATAAAGCATTTCATCTTTTCTTTCAAATGTATCTTCAACTCTTTATTCTTAATTTCTGAAGCATGAAACTTCTTCTCCCGAGCATCTCTTTCCAATCTCAACTTAGTCACGAGCTCTAGGTGCTCTTCACTACTCTAGATGGGAATAGTGAAAGACAATGGTGGAGTAATGAGTAGAGAAGGCTCCTCGAGTAAGTAAGGCATCTGAAAGGTGTGAGCTCTAGCTTGAACCCAATCAGTATAGTCTTTGAGAGCAACACATTGCTTCTTTCCCAAATGTCTCTTCCTATCGATATGGTGCCAAGCACGCACAAACCGATTTCTCATATCCGAATCTCCATCCTGATTAAGATAAAAGATTCCTGACACAAGAATACAAGAAGGTCGCTCCTTCATGGGGTAACAAAATTGACGCCTTGCAAGAATGGGATTGTAGGTAATTCCTCCTTGTATACCAAGAAGAGGTACATTAGGGAATTCTCCACAACTATCAATAATCTCACCAATGTCATAAGCAGGATTATACCAATGGATATTCCCATTAGTAAGAGGCATGATCTTCTGAGACCATGAGAGACCACCAGGATTGCTCAAGAAATTCTTAGTCTGAGGTAAGTGCGAAATAAACCACTTATAGAGCAAAGGAGTGCAACAGTTGATAAGTCCACCTTTCTTATCAGTCCTATGGTGAATGGAATGATAAGTATCCCCAAGCAAAGTAGGCACAGGATTCCCAATCATGAAGATCCGAATAGCATTAACATCGACAAAGTTGTCAATGTTGGGAAAGAGTATCAAACCATAGATGAGCAAGGCCAGAAATGTCTCAAAAGCAATCATACTTCCTTTACTAGCCAACATAGAAGCCTTTCCAATCAAGAACTTAGAAGTCAATCCCCAAATTCCTCCTTTTTTGGTCATGTTTGCTTTCACATCTGATATCTTCAACTGAAGAAGCTCTGCTATCTCATCAATCTTAGGCTCTTTCTCTAGACTACTAAACGGTATATCATTCGTAACTGGAAAACCAGTCCAATAAGAATACTCCTCCAAAGTGGGCATAAGCTGATAATCCGGAAAGGTGAAACAATGATAAACCGGGTCATAAAACTGCACAAGAGTCTCAAGAATCCCTTTTTCCACTTTGGTCTTCAAGATAGAGATCAATTTCCCATAAAGGTTTTTGAAGTTGTCAAGATTAGGAACCAAAGTTGCTAGCTCTTTCAACTCTTTTTCACTTGAATTCCTGAAAGTGTACTTCTTGATGCTTCTCTTTTGATCCATGGTACCTGTGATGTTTACAAACAGAGTCTCTAAGTTCCTTGAAAACCATTTGTGAAGGACATTTTTATGAATGCATGAATGCATGGTTTATGCATCAACCACAATCAAGAGCACACAAGATCACATCAAATCACACAAAATCACACAATCCAGGTTCAAAGGTTCGACGTCACGAGCATAGAGCCATGGGTCTACCCATCCCACAAGGTGTGTTCTAAGGAATTTTGTACCTACCGATCGGGTTCTACAAAGGTTCCCAGAGTTTTCAATCTTCTATCGGACATTACCGGCACGCACAATTGCTCATGGGCGCCAATAACATGCCTAAAAAGACCTCGTCTGAGCGTAGTATCGCATGACAACAAGCTCAAATTGGTACTTGATCTTGTTTCTGCACTACATCCTAAAAAGGCTTAGATGGGTTAAAAAGGTTCTAGGCTATTCAGCTTCTACGGACACTCACTATTGAAAGTAATAGCGTTCTTACGATGGTTCGTAACAACATCTACCACCTTCCATGAGACCTCCACTGATTGGGGTTCCACCATATGACGCTCATGGTAAGAATTGCTCCTGACATGCGACTATTGGTCTTACCACCTCCTATCTCAAGTTACTCACAAAAATCCGGGTTAGGACTTTATCTCATCACAGAGGAACCATCGAGCATCAAAAAGAAAAAGAAAAAAAAAACAAAAACAAACAAAGCACACAATAATATATACAGATAAAAAACACACAGATAAACAAAAATAGGCTTAACACACTTAAATCTGGGTCCCTAGTGAAGTCGCCATTTTTCTGTAGCGGGGAAAATCTGAGATCGAAGCCATAGGATTGACTCGACTCAATATTTCGGTGAAAGTCGCCATCGCGCTTTATTGTTTCCAAAGGAAAGGGGAAAAGAACGAAGAAAACCCAACGTTTGTTTTTTAAAACAAAAAGAAAGAGATCTTAGGTACGGGTGTTGATTATACAAGGGGAAGGTTTTAAGCACCCCTCATATCTGTGGTATTCCACAGGAACCTTTTTGAAAATCTTTGTCGTGTGTGCTTAAAAAGGGTTTGTTTTATTTTTAAAATAAGCTCGGCAAGACTTTAAGTCTTGTGCCTACATACCTCCTCGGTGCAATGGAGAAGTCAGAGCTAATATAGTTCCGCTAAAAGGGAAAACGTTTTAAAAACGAATAAACACTTTATCGTCGTCGGAGAGAAATACTCAGCCATTGATCTTGAGCATGAGAACAAACGGGTTCTTTGCATCGCAAATGAAAGAAGGGCTCCAACTCAAATAGAAATCAACGAGTATGCCACTAGCTCTCTCACGCGGAAAAGATCTCATTATATGAATCAATTTCAAAATCGTGGGGTATCGCCACTCGTTTCAACAATTAATCGTGTCTAAACTTTTTGAAGAAAAGGCCACTAAGGGCAAAAGATATTTTTAGAAAAAAGGTTTTGAAAAGATTGCAAACATAAGAAGGTTTTGTAAAAAGAGAGAAGATTTTGAAAATTAAAGAAGGGGAGGAGATGAAGAGGCTATCCTATTGCGTAAAATAAAAGCTAAGGAAAAGAACGGTCTAACCGAAGAAGAAGCCAACACTTGACACTATGAGTCAAGGTAGATTTCCCATCCTTTGGACTTATTAATACCAAACCAACACATTACCACTTGGGGATCGAGATGAACTTATTATCTTTAGCACCACTTTGCATTAAGCACATTAAAATTCTGACGAAAATCGGGCAGAGTAACGGCTGTTTTCGGGTAAAATCCTTATCTCAATGCCTTGGAATTAATCATCAAGGACTTTCAAGGAAATACCTGCATACACAAACAGACAACAATCCAATGGCAGGCAGACAGAATAACCACAGAGTAATAACAGAATAAGGGTCCAAAGGCACTAAGTCCATAAATCCGAATCTCCAAAATGCTTGGGATAGTAACCAATAGTCCGAAAGAGAGCCTTAAGTGTTTTTTTAGATTTTTGTTGTTTATTAATGTTTTAGCATAAAAGTAAAGTATGGTCCAAGTGGACAAAAAGAAAATAGCGGAAACATAAACATAGTGTTCAAATGGACAAAGAGAAAATAGCGGAATATAAACGTCCAAATGGACAAAGAGAAAATAGCGGAATGTAAATATGATGATGTCGCACGCTCGCGAAAATGGTCAGAGTCGCCACCAATATATTTATCCCATAAGGGAAAGGAATATTAGAAAACCTAGAATAAAGAAAGGATAAGAAAAGGTCTTTCGACCAGAGATAGGGTACGGGAGTCGGTTACGCGAGGGGAAGGTACTAGCACCCCTCACGCCCATCATACTCGATGGTATCCACCTATGATTGTTGCTATCTAAAGGGTGTATAAATCTAAAGCTTGATTACTAAGGGAATGCATGCAAATGAAAGAAAAAGAAACACAGGGAAAATAAGGTTTATAAATAGTTGTGCTCGCTTAGGCCCCGCGACCTAATGCCTACGTATCCTTTTCAGGAATCAGAGCGCCGTAGTTCAGCTCACATGTTTTTGTTTGTTTTTGTGTTTTTTAGTTGAACAGTTACATTCGCACTCCGCTGCTCGACCTCTGGAGTCTTAAGCTGGGAATGGAGCGGAAATAACGTGTCCGATTAGGAGAAAGAATGCCTCGGAGGCAAGAGAGAGAAGAGAGATGATTGGTTTGTGTTTTTTAGGTGTAATTCCATGATGGACGAAAACCCACTACAAGGCTTCGCATCACTTCCTTACTTTGTTTAGGTCTGAGCCTTTATTAGATATTTTGAAGTGTTTTTTTGTTGGATGTCTTTTAAGGGAAATTAATTTGTGACTTGAATCATGCCTTAAAAGTTTAAGTGTTTAGAAATTAGAGAAATACATCAAAGCCTACGCCTCAATCATTTCTCTAAATAGCGGGTAAGAACATACATCGAGGCCTACGCCTCAATCATTTCTCCCACTAAGTAGAAAAGAACATACATCGAGGCCTACGCCCCAATCATTTCTTTCCCACTATGAAAAAAGAGTATTAGCATGATTCACGTCGTCCTTTTTTAGATGTTTTAAAGTTGAAAAGGAAAAGAAAAAGGAACCTAATCTAATATGAACTAAAAGATAAGTTAATTCCTAAATTGTCTAATTAAGAAACTACCTAAAGATTATAGGATTTTCAAGGGAAAAGACTAACTTAAAGGTTATGAATTATGGTCCTAAGATTCTAAAGGAATATACAAGTGAAATTACAAGATAAAATCACAAGCAAGCAAGGATACAAAATTAGTACAAAAATGAATTAAAATGACTTGAAATATAGCATCAAAACATGAAAGCAAATGATTCAAAATATAGTGCTAAAATGAATTAAAAGATACTATGTATTTTTATGATTTTTATATGACAAAACAAGAATTCTAATCAAGCAAAGAAATTAAAAGAGAATTAGCCTAAACTATTATTTTTATGATCATTTTTATATCTAAAATTGCACTAAGGTCTAAAATTAAAAGGAAGAAAATTAGCATTTTTATTTAATCAAGGAAGTGGTAAAAATCTAATTAGGACCCAAACTATACTAATGGAACAAGCGGGTGAAGACTGAAAACAGGGATTACGAATAGCAAAAGGGCGCATAGCCCAACCCAGAGGGTGTTTTTTTTTGTTGCAGCATTTTGTTGCCAAAAATGGCAGTGGGCTCAAGGGGTGCATATAGCGGATTCAGCCCAAGAATAGTTTTTTTGTTCAGATTCTTCAGCACACAAAAAATGGTACATACTGGGCCAAATGGGGGGTGAGAGAACAGGGATTCATGGCCCAGTGCTTATTTTTGTTTGATCCATTTATCTTCATAAAGAATAAAATAAATTAATAAAAAGAAAAATAAGAGAAAAATAGAATTGGGATTTAGGGTTACCTTGAGCGTCGATTCACATCCCTAAACACGTTAACCTCTTCGCCTCACTCTCTCTCAACAGTCTCGGCGGCGGCGTTGATGTCCTTCTCCGATCCCCTATCCGAAATTCCGGCGATCATAAACAAGAGATGGAGCGATGTTTCGTCTCTCCGATTGTGCTCTCCTCATTTCAATCTCTCGCCCTTAACCCTCTCGGATTAGACCTCTCACTCTCTCCGATTTCTTCTTGTTCTAAGTTTGTTGTTATGCGTTAATCCACTTCGTTGTTATTGCAGCTTATTGAAAATTCACGGAGTTTGACGAGATGAATGGAAGACCAGAGGTGATGAATAGCGGTAGCGATACGATTTAGTGATGACCATTATTGAGTTGAAGGAAGTATGAAGATCGATGTGAATGCCTTCGAACTCGCCGAGGAAGAACAATTGGAGAATCGCTTAAAAACTCAGGTGAGGTTGTCTTCTCCCTTCTTAATTTATCAGCATCCTTATGAAACCAATTGCACCGCGATGATGTCAAATTCTTTATTGCAGTGATGTTGTTACAGAGAAAAGATGAAGATGATTGTGCCACGGTGAAGATTGAAGGATCTTCAGAGAAGCTTTTTTTTCTGGTTTTTGTTTGAATATTAATACGAGGAAGGTGAAAGAGAGTGTTATGGTGTGAGATCGAGAGCTTGAAGAGTAATGGAAGGTTGATGAATGATGAGGTGGATCAAGTGGAGAGATTGAAGAAGATGAATTGAAGAATGTGGAGAAAGAGAAGTGAAGCCAAGGGAGATGAAAGTGAGGTGTGAAGATGAGAAGGGTGAATGTGAAGGATGGTGGCTCTGGAAGCAAAGTGGTGAAGAGAAATCAAATGGTGGAGAGTGTCTGTTATATAGAGGAGAGTTGAATTCAGTTGGGGGAGAAGAAGAGATGGAAAAAGGTTAGTTACAAATCGGTTGAGTTCTGTTTTCTGTTATGAGTCTAGTTAGAGGTTGTTAGGATTGGTAACAGACCTGTTAGTAGCTGTTAGAAATGGATAGAAATTCTATTAATTCTGTTATTGAAAACTGAAGTTAGTTATGCAGGTTAGGGGTTTGTTACATGGAAATTGAAAGTTAGTTAGGAAAAATGTTAGTTACAAAAGTTAGTTAGAAAACTGTTAGGTAATCAACTAAGGTTGAGACTGAGTTAAAAAAATTAGAAGGTAGAGATAATTAAAACTATTAATAAACTTAGACAGAGACAGTTAGGATGCTAGAAAATTCTGCTTCAATCTGCTTCTTTGCCACTGTATCGAATGATTTGAATATTGTTTGAACTAGTGCTGGAAATTGAACTGAATGTGTGACTGTTTTATGGTATATGCAGGGCTGTTATGGAAAGCATAATATGTGCAGAATTTTGCTGGATTCTTTGTGGTTCAATTAGCAGGGCAGCATGTTGAAACCCTGTTAATTTCTTGATCTTGTTTCATTTCTGACTTAAATTGATTCTTGCACTGATCTTTAGCAGGGCTGCAGCAAGTGTATGTGAATGTTGACATGTATGCTTGATATATTTGATTTGTTTTGGAATGATGATATATGGACTTGAATGGAATTTGAACAAGGCTGGCTTGCTGACTCTGGTGTTCTTTTGTAGTGCAGGAGTTTGGTGTGTGGATATTTACAGCAAGATGAATTTTGGAATCAAGGTGGACTTTAGGATTAGGAAAACAAAGATTGAGTCTTAGTTGTAGATTTTTGTGTAAATATGGTATGGATGTTTGTAAGTGTATAAGTCTTATTGGAAATGACTCTGTCCTTGAATGCCAATGAAGTTGATTGAATTGTATGATTTTTCCTTGAGTAAACATGGTTTTGATACGTGTACAACTAGACATTGAGTTGTAATGGGGCATATTGAATGTGAACTTGTAAGAGTGTGATGTATTTGGATTTTTTCAATGAGAATTGGACTTTTGTAATTGACCTTTGTGCTGTGAAAGCCCCTTCGAAAATTTGTAATGGCCATTTGCATAAAATTCCTTTGTTTGCTTCCTTTTGAATGACAATGAGCTCTATGAAATCTCCACGCATCATAAGCAAACCAGCTGATTAAATGAAATGTCTTACATCATAGCATACACAAACCCCAATTTGAAATAAGCTTGCCCAACTCAGAAACTCTGATTAGAACCTGTTGTGAAAAACGATACCAATAACAAAGTATAATAGGGAATTAGAGAGGATAAGAAGAACACAAGAATTGGTTATAACTGCTATTCTTTCACTTTCTCTTTAAACAAGATTACAAGTTTACAAGAATAACAAATAACCTCTCTCACCCTTTATTAGGATTTGCAGCTTAGCAATGATGAGAGACTAGTATGCTATTTATAATAAAACCTAACATACTAACTAATGGGCTTTTTCAGCAAGGCCCATTACACAAGCCAACTTAATAAACAAGCTAACTTAACAAATTAGGGTTTAAACACTAAAACCTAATTTAACATGCTAACAACCCTAGCACCTTCGACATCTGCATGCTAGACCCATCTTCGACTACAGCATGCACACTTCGACACCAGCATGTGAACAGTCCTTCGACTTCATGCTTAACTCTGTCGAACTGTCGAACCAAGAAGCTACCCTTCGACAATACTAGAGTTCGATCCAATATCTCACAAATCTCCACCTTGGACCTAACTCTACAACGTCAAGGAACAAACTAGCTTTCTTCATGCAGCTTTATCAACTGCATACAGTGGAAAAACTTGTAACTCGGCAATGTCTTGGTGATCATATCAGCAGCATTGTCTTCAGTCGAAACCTTCAGCACTTGGACTTCTCCATGCTCGATTACTCCTCTGACGAAATGCAGCCTCACATCAATGTGCTTAGTTCGCTCATGATAGGCTGAATTCTTCGACAGGTGTATTGCACTTTGACTATCACATTTAACAGTGATACCTCGACCTTGAAGTTTCAGCTCCTTCGCAAAACCTTCAAGCCACAATGCTTCTTTCACAGCTTCAGTTAGGGCAATATACTCCGCTTCAGTGGTTGATAGAGCAACAACCTTCTGAAGTGTTGCTTTCCAACTAATTGCAGTGCCAAACATAGTGAAAACATATCCAGAAATAGATTTTCTGGAATCCATACAACCTGCATAATCAGAGTCGACATATCCTTCTATTACTGCTTTACTATCTTCACCCAAGGCTCCACCATAAATTAGGACTCTATTCAGAGACCCATTTATGTACCTTAAAATCCACTTCAATGCTTGCCAGTGAGCCTTTCCAGGATTCGCCATGTACCTGCTTACAAGACTGACTGCGTAAGCTATGTCGGGTCTAGTACAAACCATAACATACATCAAAGAACCAACTATATTAGCATACGGAATGCTATTCATATAGGCTCTTTCGACATCAGTACTGGGACACTGATCAATACTCAGCTTGAATTGAGGGTTTGTTGGAGTCACAACTGGCTTCAAATTCGACATACCAAACTTTTCAATAATCTTCCGTAGATATGCCTTTTGAGATAAGCATAACTTCGACTTCTTTCTATCTCTTCGAATGTCAATTCCAAGAATCCTGGAAGCAGCTCCCAGATCCTTCATATCGAACTCCTTATTGAGTTCAGCCTTCACCCTCGTCACATCTTCAACATTGTTGCTTGCTATGAGAATATCATCCACATAAAGCAACAAAATAACAAATGAATTACCAGATCGAAATCTGAAGTAAACGCAGTGGTCGAACTGACTTCTAATGAAACTTATGCGTGCCATGAACTTGTCGAATCTCCTATTCCACTATCGAGGAGATTGTTTCAGCCCATACAAAGATCTCTTTAACTTGCACACATAATCTTCCTTCCCCTTTTCGACATACCCTTCAGGTTGCCTCATCAGGATCGTTTCATCTAAATCACCATACAAGAACGCAGTCTTCACATCCATCTGTTCCAGTTCAAGATCGAATTGTGCCACCATGGCAAGCAACATTCGAATGGACCTATGTTTCACAACAGGAGAAAACACATCATTGAAGTCGACACCTTCTTTTTGAGTGAAACCCCTTGCAACTAACCTTGCCTTGTATCTTTTCGACGTCACTCCTTCAATTCCTTCCTTAACTTTGAAAATCCATTTACAGCTGACTAACCTTGCCCCAGCAGGTTTCTTGATCAGTTCCCAGGTATGATTATCATGAAGAGATTTCATCTCATCATCCATGGCCTTCAGCCATTCAGTCTTATTTCGACTCCTCATAACTTCCTTATAGTCTCTAGGTTCTTCGTCTAGAACCTCACTTGCAGAGATTAAGGCATAAGCTATAAGTTCTGCATATCCAAGTCTCTGAGGTGGCTTGATGACTCTTCTCGACCTATCTCTCGACAATAGGTAGTCATCGTCAGTTTCCTCAACTTCAGCATCTTCTGCTTCTTCTTCGACTTCATCTGGGATATGCAATTCAGCATCAACATGCTCCACCTCAACAGGAATCTCTACCTGTTCCAGCTCTTCGTCAGATGTTTCTGTACTTCGACTAACATCATCAGTTTTCTTAAAAGCCATTTCAGCTTCATTGAAAACTACATCTCGACTGGTAATACACCTCCTGTGACCTGGCTCTAGGCACCATAGCCTATAAGCTTTGACTCCATCAGGGTATCCCATGAACATGCATTTCAGAGCTCTAGGTTCGACCTTGTCTTGCCTAATGTGAGCATAGGCTACGCAGCCAAATACTCTCAGTTTGTCGAGATCTGGTGGATGTCCCGACCAAACTTCTTCAGGTGTCTTCATATCTAACGCTGTCGAAGGACATCTGTTTATCAGATATGTTGCTGTCGAAATAGCCTCAGCCCAGAACACCTTCTTTAACCCCGCACTAGTCAACATGCATCTGACTCTCTCCAAAATAGTTCGATTAAATCTTTCAGCCAAACCATTTTGCTGTGGAGTACCTGCAGTAGTTCTGTGCCTTGCAATACCAAAGGCAGCACAAAAACTGTCGAATGCCTCATTGCAAAATTCAAGGCCATTGTCGGTTCTCAACCTCTTGACCTTCCTGCCAGTCTGATTTTCAACCAGAGTCTTCCAACTTTTGAAATTCTCAAAAGTTTCATCCTTAGTCTTCTGGATGAATACCCATAATTTTCTGGAATAATCATCTACTATGGAGAGAAAATACCTTGCTCCTGAATGTGATGCACACCTTGCAGGCCCCCAAAGATCAGCATGGATGTAATCAAGGGATCCATGTGTTCTTTGTTTGCCTTTGTTGAACTTCACTCTGCAAGATTTTCCAAGTACACAGGGTTCACAAAACTTCAGCTTTTCGACTTTGTCTCCACCAAGCAGATTTTGTTTCCCTAATTCGACCAGACCCCTTTCACTGACATGGCCCAATCTCATGTGCCAGATTTCTGTCTTCGACAAAGGTTTCGTGGATACAACATTTGTCGAACCACTTACAACTTCAGCCTCAAGGGTATACAAGCCTTGTTTCTTCACGCCTCTCAAGACTTCCTTCGACCCCTTCATGACTCTTAGGATACTTTTCTCTCCTTGGAAAACATATCCTTTCTTGTCGAATTCCCCAAGAGAAAGCAAATTTCTCTTCAAATCAGGAACATACCTGACTTCAGTCAACAACCTTATTGACTCATCATGGAGCTTGAATCTCACAGATCCAACACCTGCAATCTTGCAAGCCTTGTTGTTTCCCAGCAATACTGATCCACCATCTTGATCACATAATTCCTTGAACAAGTCTTTGTTTGGAGTCATGTGCCAAGTGTAACCTGAATCCATAATCCACTCCTTCTTAGAGTCACTGCTTGAAACCACAAGAACATCAGATGATTCGAAATCATCTTGAACAATGGCAGCGTTGCCATTATCCTTACCTCCATGATATTTCAGGCGTTCAGGGCACACCTTTCTTGTGTGACCCTCCTTCTTACAATGGTAGCATCGAATGCCAGATGCTTCGCCACTGTAAGACTTCGACTGGCTTTTGCCTTTCTTCTTGTCGAACTTACCATCCTTTCGTAAGAGTTTTCCTTTAACGGCCAAACCTTCGCCAACAGTCGAAGGTTTATGCTCCTTTCGTTCATTCAAGTCCTTAGAGTACAAGGCTGATTGAACTTCTTCAAACGTCAGGGACTCCCTTCCATACAAGAGAGTTTCTTTGAAGTGAGCATGTGATCGAGGCAAAGAACACAATAGTAACAGCGCTTAATCTTCATCATCGATCTTCACATCAATATTTTCAAGATCAAGAATCAGCTTGTTGAACATATCCAACTGCTCAGCCAATACTTTGTCTTCAATCATCTTGAATGAATACAAAGCTTGCTTCAGGTAGAGTCGATTTACCAGCGATTTGGTCATATACAAACTTTCAAGTTTCACCCATAACCCTGATGCCGTCGTCTCCTTTGATACCTGCCGGAGAACCTTATCACCAAGGCTCAACAGAATTGCGCTGTGTGCTTTCTCGATCATAGTTGTCTTCTCCGCTGCCGTTAATGCAGCATTCATGGCTGCCTCTCCCTTCAACGCTTCCAAACAACCCTGCTGAACCAGTAGGGCTTTCATCTTCAAGCGCCACAGACCGAAATCATTCACTCCAGTGAACTTTTCAATCTCATACTTTGTTGAAGGCATCTCATCCACGCTCACCGCACCAATTTGTTGTGAAAAATGATACCAATAACAAAGTATAATAGGGAATTAGAGAGGATAAGAAGAACACAAGAATTGGTTATAACTGCTATTCTTTCACTTTCTCTTTAAACAAGATTACAAGTTTACAAGAATAACAAATAACCTCTCTCACCCTTTATTAGGATTTGCAGCTTAGCAATGATGAGAGACTAGTATGCTATTTATAATAAAACCTAACATACTAACTAATGGGCTTTTTCAGCAAGGCCCATTACACAAGCCAACTTAATAAACAAGCTAACTTAACAAATTAGGGTTTAAACACTAAAACCTAATTTAACATGCTAACAACCCTAGCACCTTCGACATCAGCATGCTAGACCCATCTTCGAATACAGCATGCACACTTCGACACCAGCATGTGAACAGTCCTTCGACTTCATGCTTAACTCTGTCGAACTGTCGAACCAAGAAGCTACCCTTCGACAATACTAGAGTTCGATCCAATATCTCACAGAACCTTATAATTTCCTTGATCATGATAACTATTGAAGGTGAAAAAGCCTTGTAGATTGAGGAGAATCACACCCTAATTTTAATCCATGCTCAATAAAAACCAGTTAAATCAAACTCATTTGATGTGAAAATCTTCAAATCACATATGAGTCCTAGCTTGTATGATTTCTTGATCCCATGCTAGATTATTGATGAATGCATGACTTTATTTATGACCTAATGAATGAGATTATAAGAAGCATAAGCCGGTTAGAAATAAAATTGGATGGGCAAATTTTGGGGTGCAACAGATGAAATGATAAAATAAAGCGATAAAGCGAGAAATAAAGAGCGATATAATAAAGTGCGGAAATTAAAGTTAGTTGTTAGATGTTAAAGATAACCATCTTGAAACTTGTCAAGTATGTTATCAAAGTTAGTAATGAAGTTCGATGGTGAGTGAAGGATGTTCTCGGATTTAAATTCAATGGACATTTATCAGAAGCTTGATAAAATCATAGCGACTACACGATAAACCTCCATAAGTCTTAAATCAACCGCATACTATTCTCTTCCATATTTGATCTTTTTTAATTCGGGACACAAAATATTGCGCTATGTTAAGCAGATCGCCAAGTGATTTATGTAGAAATCACCCTACAACGAGGCCGGTCAAAACTTTATGTGCTAATGCATGCGAGAGAAGCGATATGTAGACCACTCTCCGAAAGCAACACCGCACGAAAAGAAAAAGGGTAGCGATCTAGTCTTTACCAAGAATCCATAGAATTCTCAAGGTGTTAAGACTTTCATCGATCAAAAGAAAAAAGAAGGAGAAGAAAAATAAAATTCATAAAAGATAATCAACTCACACTATCATTAATATCATTCACCTAATATTATGGATTTGGTCATTTCAAACCTATCAACATCCTAGATCCAATGATATTAATGAAGTGGAGGAAGAAAAATAAAATGCATAAAAGATAATCAACTCACACTATCATTAATATCATTCATCTAATATTATGGATTTGGTCATTTCAAACCTATCAACATCCTAGATCCAATGATATTATTGAAGTGGAGGAAGAAGAAATAAAATGCATAAAAGATAATCAACTCACACTATCATTAATATCATTCATCTAATATTATGGATTTGGTCATTTCAAACCTATCAACATCCTAGATCCAATGATATTAATGAAGTGGAGGAAGAAGAAAGCCAAAACAAGCATAAAAAAGGGAAAACAAAAAGCATCCTGCCTCACTGGAAATCGATTTACCTCTGAAGGAAATCGATTTCCTGAGTGCAGAGTTTAAATCTGGCGTAAAAAACAGATTGGAAATCGATTTCCCTCTGTAGGAAATCGATTTCCTGCGCACAGTTTTCAAAAAAACAGCATTATGAATTGTAAAACTTGATTTAGACAAACATACAAACACCTTATGATCACATATCCATTGGAGCATGCATTTTCCACCAATTCACCATCAAATGGGACTAATATAGCATCAAAGATGCATTGAACACAAGCAAGAAAGATCTACATCTTAGAGTTTAGGAATTTACCAATTCTTGAACCAAATTGTTGAAGTAGCTTCAAGAACAAGCACAAAGTGTGTAGATCCTTCAAAATTGGAGATGAACAAACAAAGAAAAGAGAGAAATGTAGGAGGTTTAGTTCAAAACTAGTAAGATTCAATGTGAATCTCACTAATTCTATGAAAATGAACTTTGGGTGAGGGTTTTGGGAAGGGTGAGAAATGAATTTGCAAGAACTTTTTTGGCTCTCCAAGCTTGAGAAATGAGAGAGTAGAGACCTCTATTTATAGGATGAGAGCAAGAGTAGTGGTAATTTGGTCTTTTTGCTCTTGGTTAATTAACTTGTGTTTAATTGGTGTTTAAATGGCATTTAAATGGTAAAATGAGGTTTAAGTGGGTTTAATGAAGGGATTAATTTTGGTGAGGTGGAAAATTGGTAAAATGATCAAATAAAATAGGTACCAAAATGATGTCATGCTTCCCTCCTTATTTTTTTTGAATTTGCGCACAGGAAATCGATTTCCCATATGGGTAAATCGATTTCCACCTTCAAATTTTCAAAAATTATTTTCTTGCACTGTTTTTATTTTTGCCCGATCTTTTACCTGTAAAATATAAACAAAAGAGACAAAATACATATTTTTGGATTTTGGTTAATTTTAAACAAAAAAAAAGCAAGAAATGCTCGATAATTCCCCTCAGATATAATCACAGTATCAAGAGATAGAGCTTCACAATGGTGCTTTTGATTAATGATTTGATGCAATTGATATATGATCTTAGGGTCAAAAATTGGGGTATGACACATAGCATCAAGCTGAAAATCCTTCGTGAAGATTCTCCATAAGCCTCGAATAGTAGCATGATCCAACTTGGAGTCATGAGCAGCTCTCAAGGTTTCCATCCTTGTTCTGAACATGAGCTTGAATAGGTCAAAACAGACATCAATAGATGGTTCAGGAGGGTTAAAGGTGAATCAATAATCAGGGTACAAAAGGCAATAGGGTTTGGATTTTCTGGAAGGTAAAGAATGGGTTAGAGAAGGTGTAGAATCTATGGTGAAAGTGGATGAAGATGAATTTTCAGAAGGTGTTGGGGGAATGATATTTAGTGGTTCAGGGTTCAGAATATGGGTAGAAGGAGGTGGTTGAAAACTGTTAGGAATGGTAAAAGAGTTTTGGGGTTCAGAAGGAGGAGGCTTTTTCTGAGAGGAACAAGCAGCAGCATCTTCACGAAAAGCTTTCTTGATGCGTTTATCACGGTATTCATCATATTGTACCTTGAAAGGAACATAGGGTAGCTTCGGCTTCTTAGCTGGCTTGGATTCTGCTTCTGAGGCCTTTCGCTTCAGTCTCTTTTCTTTCTTCTTCTGTTATTTCTTCTTCAACTCAGCCAGAGATGGAAGAATTCTTCCTCTTATCCACGTAGGATCAACAGAAGATTGAGCTTTAACACAAGACTTCAGATAACGCTTCACTAATTTGTCAAGCTCTTCTTTGAACAACTTAGAGAAGCTCTCAACAGGGGTTCTTCTAGTCAGAATATCTGGAAATATTCTTGGAATAGAAGTTACCTTCTCAATCAGAAGCATCCTTTGTAGATCAAAAGCATTCAGAACATGTCCTTGAACGACAGTTAAGAACTTGGGAGTACCAACAGCTTTCAGAAGATCCAACAAGTCACTTTCTATCAGAATGTCTAAAATCATTCTGGCAAGAGGAATGGTGTTCTTCTTGAAATCGGGATTCTTCTTACGTTCTTCATCTCTTGATTCTTCAATATTCGTTTTCAAATGTTGAAATAGAATGTTTGAGAGATTAACCTTAGTACCATTTCCAATGCAGAAAAGTACATACTTCTGATCCTGATTTACATAAGTAGAGGCAAGAGATCGCTTTCTATGATAAAGAGATCCCAGAATAATCTCAGCCCAAACTCAGTAGGAAGGCTTCAACGAAGTAGTTTGATGAGATGCAGATCCAGAAGAAGTAGACAATTCTTTATCAACTTTTTCCCAATCAACCCTACCAGGAAGAGCACCTGTGATTCCTTCAGAGTCATCAAGACTATGAAGCTTCCTTATCATCTTCTCAGTTACAACCACTTCATGCCTAAAACGAAGGAGATGGTAGCAGTTGGAGTATCTGTTGCATGAGTCCAGAAATTCATCACCAAAAGAGGATAAACTGGTCCAATCAATCTTTCAAAGTAAGTTGACCAACCTTGTACCAGCATTGCAGCCTTGGTTTTGAAGTCATGTTCCAACAGATTGTCAAGATCCATCATAGTTTCGCAAAGAACTTCCAGTTCCTCATTAGGAATAGAACAAGTCTTCAAGGGATGATAACCATATTTGTGTTGAATAAGATGTGTTGAAGACATTTTTTGTAGAGTACTTGAGGATGAAAGCATGAATTCACTCTGAGATTCGGTTTAGAAACTAGGGTTTATGCAACAATGAGAAGGAGAGATGAACAAAAGAGACAATGAATGAAGAAAGAGAATGTAAAGAGATGAATTGTTATGGAGATGAGTTTATATAGAGACGGATTTGAAATGAAATGCAATATGCATTTGAATGAATATGATTACAGAAAAACATGGAATAAATTGCATTTAATGAGAAATGACGTTAGAAGAGATAACGTAATATTTGAAATGATTTGCACAGTTGCCTAGGGAGGCGTCTCCTCAACTGTACGCGTGCTTGTCTAAATAGAGCGAACACGTGTTCAACATCTGGAAAGCTGGTGACAACTGTTTTGCTTTAAAAGAAATTATGAATCAACTTAGATAATGAAACGTTAGTAATAACAGAATCAGAACTTCTAATTGATCAACATCAGAAATTCTTATAAGAAGATAAAACAAAAACATTTCAGAACTAATCCATACGTCAGAACTTCTCATCTTCTCATTCTGGGCATAAATCCATACTGATATTCTTCAGAATGAACTTAAACCTATCTTCAGCAAAGGGTTTTGTAAAGATATCAGCCCATTGATGGTCTGTATCAACAAAGTTCAAAGATAGAACACCCTTCTAAACATAGTCCCTAATGAAATGATGTTTGATCTCAATATGTTTAGCTTTGGAATGTAATATTGGATTCTTAGATAAACATATAGCAGAAGTATTGTCATAGAAGATAGGAATGTTACTCTCATATATCTGATAATCTTCTAGCTAACTCTTCATCCAGAGCATCTGTGTACTACATCCAGCAGCAGCAACATATTCTGCTTCTGTAGTAGAGAGGGTAATGGTAGCTTGCTTCTTACTGTACCAGGAGATCAGATGACTTCCAAGAAATTGCCAACTTCCAGAAGTACTCTTTCTTTCAATTCTATCTCCAGCGTAATCAGCATCACATTATCCTACTAAGTTGTACTCTTTAGATCTTCTGTAGACTAAACCAACATTAGTAGTACCTTTCAGATACCTCAGAATTCTCTTAACAGCTGTTGAGATTCTCTAGGATCTTATTGGAATCTTGCACACAGACAAACACTGAATAAAATATCAGGTCTAGAAGCAGTGAGATATAGAAGAGATCCAATCATACCTCTGTACAACTTCTGATCTGCCTTATTACTTACCTCATCCTTACCTAAGATACACGTTGGATGCATAGGAGTCTTTGCTTCTTTGCTTTCAGAAAGATTAAACTTTTTCAGAAGTTCTTTCACATACTTGGTTTGGTGAACATACGTTCCTTCTGATGTTTGATTGATCTGGATCCCAAGGAAATACTTGAGTTCTCCCATCATGCTCATTTCAAACTCAGCCTGCATAGACTTAGCAAACTCCTTTCCAAGTGTAGCATTAGATGTTCCAAATATAATATCATCAATATAAATTTGACATATTAAAAGATCCTTTTTAAAGGTTTTACAGAAGAGAGTAGTATCCACTTTTCCTCTAGTGAAACCATTATCCAGAAGGAAAGAACTTAATCTTTCATACCAAGCTCTAGGAGCTTGCTTCAATCCATATAATGATTTCTTTAGTTTGAAAACATGATTTGGAGACTTAGAGTCTTCAAAACCAGGAGGGTGGTGGACATAGACTTTCTCATCTATATAACCATTTAAGAAGGCACTCTTAACATCCATCTGATATAGAGTGATGTTATGTTGAGTGGCAAAAGAAATCAATAAGCGAATAGATTCTAACCTGGCCACTGGTGCAAAGGTTTCTGTATAGTCAATACCTTCTTGCTGTCTATAACCCTTAGCCACCAGTCTGGCTTTGTTTCTTACAACTTCTCCTTTTTCGCTTAGCTTGTTTCTGAAGACCCACTTCGTACCAATGATGTTAAATCCTTTTGGTCTAGGAACAAGATCCCATACATCATTCCTTGTAAACTAATTTAGTACTTCTTGCATGGCAATTATCCAGTCTGTAACTTCTAGATCTTGATCAACAGAAGTTGGCTCGGTCAGAGCACAAGACCTAATTGACATTCTACATTGTTCTTAAGGAATGCTCCTGTTCTGATAGGATCATCCTTCTTTCCAAGAATGACATCTTCTGAGTGAGCAGAGGTGAGTCTAGGAGATCTTCTGACAGTTGGCTCTTCAGAAAATCTGAGATTCTCTAAAGAAGCAGCAACTTGATCTTCTGATCCTTTGCTTCTGGGTTCTCTAGCTTCTGATGCTTTGCTTCTTGGTTCTTCAGCTTCTAAAATTGAGATATCTATATCTGCAAGATTCTCAAACTGCTTTGGCTTTCCAAGACCAAGCTTATCATCAAATCTGATATTGAAAGATTCTTCAACAATCAATGTTTCAGTATTGTATACTCTGTAGCCTTTAGAGCGTTCAGAATATCCAAGAAGGAAACATTTATGTGCCTTAGAATCAAACTTACCTAGATGATCTTTAGTATTCAGAATAAAACAAACACATCCAAAAGGATGAAAATATGAAATGTTGGGCTTTCTGTTCTTCCACAATTTATAAGGAGTCTTATTAAGAATAGGTCTAATAGAGATTCTATTCTGAATATAGCATGCAGTGTTTATTGCTTCTGCCCAGAAATGTTTAGCCATATTGGTTTCGTTGATCATGGTTCTGTCCATTTCTTGTAGAGTCCTATTCTTTCGCTCTACAACTCCATTTTGCTGTGGAGTTCTAGGGCAAGAGAAATCATGGGCAATACCATTTTCTTTGAAGTACTCCTCAAAGAATATGTTCTCAAATTTGCCACCATGATCACTTCTGACCTTTATGATTTTACACTCTTTCTCAAATTGAATCTGAGTGCAGAATTCAAAGAACACTGAATGAGACTCATCCTTGTGTTTTAAGAACTTTACCCATGTCCAGCGACTATAATCATCTACGATGACTAATCCATATTTCTTCCCTCTGACAGAAGCTGTTTTGACTGAGCCAAACAGATCAATGTGCAGAAGTTCTAGCGGCCTAGAGGAAGAAACAACATTCTTAGACTTGAATGCAGGTTTGGAAAACTTCCCTTTCTAACATGCTTCGCAAAGAGAATCTGATTTATATTTCAGATTAGGGAGACCTCTGACCAGATTTAGTTTGTTAATATGAGAAATCTTTCTCAAACTAGCATGGCCTAATCTTATGTGCCAGACCCATTGCTCTTTGCTAACAGACATAAGACAAGTTACCTTCTGATTCTTAAGATCTTGAAGATCAATCTTGTAAATGTTGTTCTTTCTCTTGCCTGTAAATAGGATTGAGCCATCCTTCTGACTAATAGCTTTATCAGAGTAGGTCGGTCTGTCCGGCCAATGTTGTCTAATGTTGTTTATTCCTGTGTACGCGATGAGTGTGTGAAACACTATCGGTACTTGTTCTTCTAATCGTTGTTTGCAGGAGTTGGTTTGAAGCTAAATGGGGGAGAAGCTATGCTTCTCAAATGTGTTCAGTTGTAAGGTGTTAGTATATTGTTGCTAGCGACATTGCAAGTGTCGAGGGAGTTTGTTGTTTCCCAAATCGAATGTGACTTGGATTTAAGATTTTGGTTGCTAGTTAAGTTGGAATCTCATGAAGAAGAGGGTGAGAAGGAATTGTTAATGTTTACTACCCGAAGGATGAGGGCTCTGTAGAAATTGGTGATATGAAAGTGTGGTTCAAGTTACGGTTGTTTATGAAGGTAACTGTAAGTAATGAGAATAAATTCTAGAAGATGGAATTTAGAAAGTGCGATGTTCCAGTGCTGCTGATGGACTGTGAAGTTGTTGGTTGAGTAACCTTGCGTAAGATGTCAATGTTGGATCAGTGATTAAAATAAGTATTGTTGTAAGATTGATGCAAGTGATTGAGGCAGTAGTAGAAGTCGTTGAAGTTGTTGAAAGTTTCTGAAGCGCGAGTAAGAATTGGTAATGCGAAATGATGAGTATGATTTCAATAATAAGAAGTGCGGATAATGGTGTTCATGAATTTTGTTCTGATGTATCGTCAGAGGTGCTTAAGGAAGTAGCTGGAAGACACCGGTGTTAGTTTTCCGGATGATTTTGGAAGATTAGTGAATTACGGAATCATATTGCTTCTGGTGATATGAGTACAAGTTGGAAAGGAACATTATTAATGTTGGTAATGAGGATTTATACTCCATTATGGTTGTCTTCTATCTATTGACAAATTGAGGACTTGATCACCCTTAATCACTTGTTGATAGTGGACGAAATCGTGATTGGTTGGCATAGACGTATCTTGCTAGCTTGATAGTGCACAAAGGGATGAATGTTACGTCGTGAAGATAGTTGTTCGCTAGTTGGTGGGAATTAACAGAAAAGTATCCATGAATAGTTGGGAAGTAATGAACAAGTCAGAGAAACTGGTTTATAGGTGAGATAACGTCGCAAAGTGAGGGATTGAGAATGTCGAGTGAACAACGATTTTGTGACGGATGTTTAAGGAAGTCTGAACTAGGTTAAGACTTGTGAGTCATGTAATTGACGGAAAGATTTAATGTGGACGGTGACTTAAGATGGATTATCAGAGTTACGCAGCGGATGTGTAAGGTGGCGCAGTTGTTATGCGTGTGTGTTTGTTAGAGGTGAAGAACTAGGTATCGGAAGCCTAGGGGAATGATATGTTTGTATCGGCATGTTTGATTTGGTGAGCTGTTAAGATGAGAACAAGGTATCAGAAAATGGTATTCTTGCCGAGTTTATAAGGACAATACTAGAGTTGCTAGTTAATGGTGGAGTTGGGTGTATTCGTCGAGTAATCTTGTTAAGTTGATGTTATAGTGAGTTTGTTTCCGTTGTCGCGATATTGTTGTTGGACTCTGTAAGTAAGAAGTGATATTTTGTACTATGACTGAGTTGGTTATGCTGGCTATGTTGATGTAACTTATAAGAGTGATATGAAGAGGCGGAGATAGAGCTGTTGGTGTTGGTTAAAGATTGACATGTATAATTAAGGGAACGAAAGTACGTGTGTGTTCTGGTGTTGAGAATGATGTTGTTACGATAATGGTGTGGTGTTGAACACCCAAGTATGAGAAGGTTATGGTTGGTACTACCTTAAGGATCATATGTCAAGGTATCGTTGAGCAGTAATGACTCTGTTGCTAAGTTAATGAAGTGAGATTGTATCTCCATGTATAAGCGAGTTAAGGTTGTTGCTACCATAAGTATTAATAAGCCGGGAGGTTCCTGAGGTGGTTGGTAAGTTGTTAACGAGTATGCTGTTGAGATGTTGAATAATTGACACTGGATTTAAGTCACATTGAGTTATTTTGATAGTCGAAGTGTTGTCAAATGCAACTGAGGATCGGAGAGTTGGAAGCGAAGTTGAGGACGGTTATGTGGGATGGATTTTCGAGGACGAAAATATTCTAAGTGGGGGAGAGTTGTAACGCCCCGAATTTATTTAATTATTTAATTAAATTAAATCAAGGATTTATTCGTTGGAATTAGTCGAAGTCGTAATTTATTGTTATTATTCTAAAGGCGTAATTGGATTAATATGTTGATTTGAGCAGTTAAGTTTATGGTCGGATTAATTAGTCGGAGAAATACAATTGCGAGTTGGTATTAATTAAGTTAAGGAGCAATTGTAGTTGGGGATTATTATTGGGAATAATATTCGTGATGTTATGTGATTATTCAATTATGTGTGTTATTTGGCTTAATTGAGTAATTAGAGGAATATTATGAATTGGGCCAAAGTGGAAGAAATATAACAATGAGATTGGATTGTGGGTAAAGCCCAATTAAGAAAAGAAGGATAGTAAGAGAGTTAGGGTTTTAGAGACATAACTCTCATTTGGTGAAAGAAGAGAAAGAATAGAAAGAAGAGAAAGAAGAGAAAGAAGGGAAGGAAGAGGGAAAGCTATGGCATGAAGAGGAAGAGCTCCATTGAAGGAAGTGAAGCTTTTGCTAAGGTAAGGGTGGGGTTTTTACTTTCTAAGGGTTGTCATGATGATGTATATGGTGGGTTAGATTGTATGTTATTCTCCATGGAAGTTGTGTGTAGAGATGTTAGGGTTTATGAACAAATGTGTAAATTTATGATTTGAAATGTGTTTTAATTGATGTTTGATTATGTTATGATGTTAGAAGATCCATAATAGGTGTTATAATTGTGTTTATAACATGTATCCTATTGTTGTTCGTGATGGTTGGTGTTTTCCAACTTGATTGGGTTGAGTTTAAGGGATTTGGGATGGGTTTCGTATGCTGTTTTCTGTGTTTGGGAGTTTCTGAAAATCGCCAGTTCGCGTCGCGAACCCTTGTTGGCGCCGCAAACTGCTTGGCAGAAACTCAAGAAAAATTGGATTCGCTCAGTTCGCGCCGCGAACCCTTGTTGATGCCGCGAACTGCTTGGCAGAAACTTAGGAATATTTGATTCACTCAGTTCGCGCCGCGAACCTTGTTGGCGCCGCGAACCCTGTTTTACAGAACTTTTTCTAACCTTTGAAATGATGTAACTTTTGATTCGTAACTCCGTTTTAGACGCCGTTCGAAGCGTTGGAAAGCTAACGCAATGAACTATACCATGATGAAATAAAATGATCCATATGATATAGTTTCCTATTATGTTTATTAGGATTAAGTGATGAACTATGTTGTGTAAACAAATGAAGTATGCTCTTTGCGATGAATTGACATAATTGTGTTGTAGTATAACTTGATGTATGTTTTCTTATGATGATACAATGTTATTGATATGGTGATAAGTACCTTCCTTATGATGAATGAGATAATGATGTATGTGATGATATGCATGATTAATAAAGATGTTGTATGCTATATGCGAATAATTATGCGTATTTGATATGTATGAGTCGACGATGATGCCATGCGATGACTTAACAATATATATGAAATTGAATATGACGTATTATGATGATTACTTGAATTAAGGAATATGATGAATGTGTTGATGTTGTTGGCAATATGATGAATCGTTGATGTTTGTTATAATATGATGAATTGTGGTTGTTGTTAACATGATGAATTTGTTGTCGTTGTCGCTAGTATGTGGAAATTGTTGTCGTTGTCGTAGACCCTATGGTCAATGTTGATAAGTTGTATTGTGATGTATTTTGAGGTGAATTATTTTTGTATGATGATGCAACATAGTGACGTGATTGAGAAGTGATGCATTCTTATGAATGATGATGATTTTGTTGTTGTTGAAGTTCGACATTATATTGATAATGTTCTATGGTGATTTAGATGATGTTGTGACGTATTAATTATGTGTGTTGTGTTTGTGTGGATGTTACATTTATTGAGTCACATCCATTGCATAAAGAGACGATGGCCTTAATGGCAAAAGCGACGGTGGCCTTGATGGCAAATAGCGACGGTGTGCCCAATGGCAAACTTTGAGACGGTGGGAGTTTTACTCCAAATGGTACCACATGCATTTGCATAAGTCGAGTCACATGTGAATTGCATTTGAGTCTTATTTGATTATGTTTGTGGTGATGTGTTGACTTGATGATGAGATGTTTATCATGATGTGTTGGAATCTTGTGAATTGCATATATTGTCATGGTTGAAATGTTGACATTGTTGCCATTTCATAAGTTGATTATGTTATTTGAATTGTCGAGATAGTGATATGTTGTTGTGACGTGATGTTAGTATAATTGTGAATTTGGATATGTTGTCTTGACTGATTAATGATATTGTTACCGTTTTGAAAGTTGTATTATATTGATAAATTGTTTTGCAGTGAAACTTGTTGTAAGATGTTATGTGATGCGAAGTGGTGAAATTATGTATGATCTATATCTCCTATATTATTTATCATGCATTCCTTTATATTGTAAGATATCTCACCCCTTTGCTGATATTTCCCCTATCATGGGAAATGGGAAGGTACTCAAGATTAGTCGTTGATGTCTGAGGTTATCTATGTGATGTCTTTATGTTGCTTTATGGCAAGTCGAGTGGTGTCCATTGCTCTGATACGTAGCACTCGGGGGGAATTAGTCGTTATTATATGATTCTTGTATTCCATGATGACATTTGTGTTAAGTTGAATTGAAAGGTGTTTATAAGTTTAAGTTGTAAGTGGTGAATGAAGTTTTGTTCCGAATGCTATGTATCTTTATTAAATGCAATATGAGTATGTTTGTTTGGTTAAGTCGAATTGTGACATCCCATCTTTGATGAATATTTTTAAATGCACTCTGATTTTCGCTTATAATTGCGGGGTAGAATTTGGGTGTTACATTCAGCATTATAAACAAAAGGAGGTACAGCATGATATTCCTTATTCTGAGTTACATGATATTTTCTAGGTTGTGTCACATGCTTCTTAGTGTGTGTAATGTGAAAGCTTTTGGCATGTGATGTGAGCCTAATATCATGGGAGTGGCCATACTTGAACTGATCATATAATGGCTTGTATGTGATTTTCATATCATCTACAGGTTCAAGTTTGTACGGGGTATCACCCTCATATCCTATGCCAACTCTCTTGTTTCCACTAACAACATATATCATATAGGCAAGTTGACTTCTTCCAATACCTCTAGATAAGAACTTCCTAAAGCTCAAGTCATATTCTTTCAGAATATGGTTCAGACTAGAAATGGACTCTTCTGAGTCAGAAGGAGATCCAATATCTTTGGATAATTTTAAAATTTTTTCCTTCAGTTCAGAATTTTCCACTTCTAGCTTCTTAGTTTCAGATTCAAATAGCTTTTTCTGCTTTTTGTATTTGATACTAAGATGAGCCTTGAGTTCCAGAAGTTCTATTAAACTGGAAACTAACTCTTCTCTAGATAGTTCAGAAAATACCTCTTCAGAATTTGATTCTGATGTAGATTCTGATCCATCATCAACTGTGGCCATCAGCGCAATGTTTGCCTGCTCGCCTTCAGAGTCTGACTCTGATTCTGATGAATCTGAATCATCCCAAGTTGCCATAAGACCTTTCTTCTTATGAAACTTCTTCTTGGGCTTCTCCTTCTGAAGCTTTGGACACTTACTCTTGTAGTGACCTGGCTCATTGCACTCAAAGCACGTGACCTTCTTCTTGTCATACTTTCTGCTTCTAGAAGATTCTCCTTTTTCAAACTTCTTAGGACTTTTGAAGTTCTTGAACTTCCTATGCTTGCTTTTCCAGAGTTGGTTTACCCTTCTGGAGATCATGGACAGTTCATCTTCTTCTTCTGATTCTGATTCTTCAGAATCTTCTTCTTTAGCCTGAAAAGCGTTAGTGCATTCTTTATAATTAGGTTTTAATGCAATAGACTTACCTTTATTCTGAGTTTCATTAGCGTCTAGCTCAATTTCATGACTCCTCAAGGCGCTGATCAGCTCTTCCAAAGAGACTTCATTCAGATCCTTTGCTATCTTGAATGCAGTCACCATTGGGCCCCATCTTCTGGGCAAGCTTCTGATGATCTTCTTGACATGATCAGCCTTTGTGTATCCCTTGTCAAGCACTCTTAATCCAGCAGTTAGAGTTTGAAATCTTGAGAACATTTTTTCAATGTTTTCATCATCCTCCATCTTGAAGGCTTCATACTTCTGGATTAAAGCAAGAGCTTTGGTCTCCTTGACTTGGGCATTTCCTTCTTGAGTCATTTTCAATGATTCATATATGTCATAGGCAGTTTCCCTGTTAGATATCTTCTCATATTCAGCGTGAGAGATAGCATTCAGCAAAACAGTCCTACACTTGTGATGATTCTTGAATTCTTTCTTTTGATCATCACTCATTTCTTATCTTGTCAGCTTTACTCCTCTAGCTTTCACTGGATGTTTGTAACCATCCACCAAAAGATCCCATAAGTCACCATCTAATCCAAGAAAGTAACTTTCGAGCTTATCTTTCCAATATTAAAAGTTTTCACCATCGAATACTGGTGATCTAGTGTAGCCATTGTTACCATTTCCATTGTGTTGCTCAGCAGAGCCAGATGTAGATGTAGGTGGTGGAGTTTCAACCATCTTGACTTAGTGTTTTTCTCTTCCTGAATCTTTTCTAAACACGGTTAAGTGCTTGCACCTTAGAACCGGGGCTCTGATGCCAATTGAAGGATAGAAAAACACTTAGAAAGGGGGGGTTTGAATAAGTGTGACTTTAAAAACTCCTAAGATAAAAACAATTGCACAATGAATTTTATCCTGGTTCGTTGTTAACGAAACTACTCCAGTCCACCCCCTTAGAGTGATTTACCTCACCTGAGGATTTAATCCACTAATCAACCTTGATTACAATGGTTTTCCACTTAGATACCCTCTAAGTCTTCTAGAGTATTCTTATCACAACCTGATCACTCTAGGCACCTTTTACAAATTAATGTAAACAAATTCTTACAAGAGTATTACAATGCTTCTTAATAAGCTATAATCACAACTGTGATATTTCTCTTAAGTTCTAAGCTTAAAACTCACTAAGATATTACAACAGTAATGTGAAGTTGAAGATGAAGTTTGAGAGCTTTTGAATTTGACAGCGTTTCTGTATTTTGCGCAAAGAGTTCGTATTTAGCTTCCAATCAGAACTTCTATTTATAGGCGTTTTGAGAAGATGACCGTTGGGAGCATTTAATGCGTTGCGTGATCCGTACATCATTGCATTTAATGTTTCACTCTTTTGTCAACTACCTCGAGCCTTGCTTTTCCTGCTTTAACTGACTTTGCCTTTAATAGCTTCTAACGTTCCTTTTGTCAGTCAGCGTAGCCTGCCATCTTGTACTTGCTTCTGATCTGATCTTTGTAGATACAACATTTGAATTAATCAGAGTCAAACAGCTTGGTGCAGAGCATCTTCTTGTCTTCTGACTTTTAAAGTGCTTCTAGCGTGATACCATAAGAACTTCAGTGCTCCTGCTTCTGATCTCAAGTTCTTCTGATGCTTCAATAGACCATGTTCTGATTCTGCTTGACCATCTTCTGATGTCTTGCGAGAGCATGTTCTGATGTTACATACTGAACCTTCTGAGTTAGTGCTTCTTGTGCTGAATTGTGTATACTCTTTATATATTTCCTGAAATGGAAAATGCATAGGATTAGAGTACCACATTGTCTTATACAAAATTCATATACATTGTTATCATCAAAACTAAGAATATTGGTCAGAACAATTCTTGTTCTAACACGCTGTACTCCAGGTAACTCCTTTTTGTCTCCTTTTTTATTCGACTCTTATCTCTTCTGTCTCTTTCTCCTTCAATAATCCTTCCTCTTCGTACTCTTCTTATTTTACTTCTTCTCCTTTTCTTCTTCTCTTCTTCTTTTTGTTTCTGAATTAATGCTCTATTATGTGGTTGAATTGTTGTTGTTATGTGTGTATTGAAAGTTTGATGTGAGATATGAGATGTGAGTATGAAGTAGAAGAGAGAGAGAGAGAGAGAGAGAGAGAGAGAGAGAGAGAGCAAAGAGTATGAATTGATTATGAGGGAGAGAAACTCAGATGGTTGAGATGGTTGAGAGGGAGGGTGAAAACGTGAAGGGTGAAAGATTGGTAAAGAATGGTGATTATGGTGCGTGAAGGAGAAGAAGGTTGGAGAGGGGTTTTTGAGGTGAATCGGTGTGAGTGTGAAGGCGATGGCTGAAGGGTTTGGTGAATTTAGTGATTATGGAGATTTTTCAAAGGGAGTTATGTGAGAGAGGATTGACATGAAGAAAGTAGAGAGTGTGAATGAAGATGGAAGGTGAAGTGAAAATTTTGTGAGAGTGAATCTGGTTGAGAGAGAAGAAGGATTGTTATAGAGATGTTGGTAAAGATTGAAGGCAGTTAGAGATGAAATAATTTTGGCCCTTAGATTGAAACTTGTGGTTGACGAATCTAAGGGTCGAGAAGAGTCGGTTAGAGTTGGTTTAGATTTAGTTAGGAGGTTCAGTTCGAGGGTTTGGGCCATTGGATTGAGTTGAGTGAACGGTGAGGATCGAAGCTGTTGAGTTTTGTTATGATGATCTGGCATTACTTGTTATGGTTAGTTGGATTCATTTAGGGCTTGGTTGGAAGTTAGAGATTTTCTGTTATCTGTTAATTGTGTTTTCTGTTGTTGTTAGTTTGGTTGAATGTATGTGTGTATCAGAGTTATTAATCCCGGATAGCAGAGCGGAGCGGCCGACCCCAAAAGTGGGAATAGCAGGATAGCGGATAATTGGGATAAATTTTATTGACTTTTTAAAATTGACTATTTTTAAAATTAAATACATACATAATCTATACAAATAACACAATCTCCATAAAATTGTTATAAAAATCAAATTATTAAAATAAAACTAATAGATTAAGTGTGTGTTTGCTTGTACATTTAGAATCCAAAAAATGTGTGTTTACCATGACACTACAATTTGTAGCTTCTTCAATGTCATGTTGAAAAAGCATTGGGCCGCGATATTTTTCTCCAAACGCAGTTCCAAACAGACACTAAAGATTTAATTATTTGTGCTTTATTATTAATATTATAATTTTTATTATTAATATTATAATTTTTATTAAATGTTTTAAAGTTGTAGGAATGTGAAGAGTTGTAGGTATGTGAGGAGAGAAGTAAATAGATTAATTACAGTTGCTTAATTAACTTTACAGCTATATGGGTGTTGATTTTAAAGTTATGTTTGTTTGGTTATATCACAGGGGTTTCACATCTGTGTTATTTATTAAATTTATGTCTTGTATTGTTTGTTACTATACACCTAGCATGCCTTATGCTATTTAATAAAAGTTCCTCTTTGTTTTTTTTTAAAAAAACTTTACAGCTGTATAAGTGAGAGTTGTTGTTGATAAGACTGAACAATGACTTTTTTGGCTTTTTGAACTCTTTTTCATTAATAAAAAATATCAGAACTTATCATTTACGCTTCATCTTTTCTTTCTACTCTACTTTCTACTGTTCCTCTACATCTTCCTTCTTTTATTTTCATAATCGTAAATTCAAAGAGAAAAAAAATTAAAACCAGTCAAACCACTCCGCTCGGGTTTGATCCGCGAACCGCAACCCGGTCTAGCGGAGAAAGCAGCTGCGATTTCACGGGCGCTACCACATCCTTGTTCTCACGCGGTGGGTGGCCGCCCCAGACAGAGCGCCCAGGATAGCGGCGGTCGCGGCCGCTATTGACAACTCGGGTGTGTATCTATGGTTTTTGGTTGTGTATGTGGCTGCGACTTGTGGTAGATGCCCGTCGCTACCTCGAAAATTAACAGAGTCGCCACTAACATATTTATCCTGAAAAGGAACGGAATGCCAGCAAACCGCAAAACAAAATAACGGTCTCACGACCAGAGAAATGGGTAAGGGAGTCGGTTACGCGAGGGGAAGGTGTTAGTACCCCTCGCGCCCATCGTACTCCATGGGATCCACACTTATTGTTTAATCTATGGGTGTGTAACAAATATACGCCTAATCTGAAGTAAAATGCATGCCAAATGTAGGAAAAAGAAAGAGTTATACTTGCACGGGCCCTACCCCGCTGCCTATGTATCCTTTTTGAGGAACCAGAGATACCGTAGCTCGGTAACTAACTTCTATTTGTTTTGTGTTTTTTAGGTGAACAGTTATATTCACACTCCGCTGCTCGACCTTTGGAGACTTAAACTGGGAATGGAGCAGAAATAACGTGCTCTTAAGAAAGGAAAATCAAAGAGTTTGGTTTGTGTTTTAAAGAATGCATGAGGAAAGCCTAAGCTAATGGGGGAAAGCTTGCTACCTACATTGTCATACAAAAGGTACAAGACTAAACTAAGCTAGCAACCTATGGGGAAAAGGGAAAGCAAACAAGAATATCAAACAAACAAGCTCGGCTCGTGCACACACACCTATAGGCACAGGCCATGTAGTAGAAAAGTGGTCCTGCCATAGCCAAGGGGAGCGTATCACCCTAGTCAACCAAACGTTAGACCGAGGAGCTGTGAATCTTTAACCACAACATTGTATTACCGGGGAAAAGAGGAGCAGAGGCAAATTGGTGCGCGTGTAGACCGAGCGTCAACGTCGGTCAACGTGAGCTAAGAAATATGGGGATCTGATTGCATGAACCCGCTTCACTTTACCCATTGGGCCTTCGACTCGACGATCTTAGGGACTTGTCCAGAACTCTAAACTTGCAAAAATTGAGCATAAGGACGACCTAGGGACTGAAAGTTGAGGGGGTTGATTGTGAACCCTATCCGCTTGCCTTCTCAAGGACTTACAATGGCCTTTGTTAGGACATCCTGCAAGCAAAAATGTAAACACACCGACAAAAACAGAACCTCCGGCACACGCTTCAAAGGATTTCCAGATGCAATGCATGCCAAAGTCTTACTTCTCATGTTAAGAATGGTTCGAAATAATAAAATGCAGGAAAAGATAAAATGAAACGAGATCAATACCAAACGGATTATGATTCGTAAACATAAAAAAATAACAAAAGAAATCCAGGGATCCCGTGAGCGAGCTAGCATAAGCAACAACAAACATAGGTCGGCGTGGTGAAAATAAATCACACGCCGACAGGTGCGTCGAGCACAAATGTGCTATACACCTGCAAGGGGACACGAAAGCCAAACAATACATATATAAAGCAAAAAGAGCATCTCCTGAATGAGAACGCGAATCAGGAACAAAGACATCGTGTCCCGCAAATAAAGCGGAACACGATAGAGTAAGATTCGATCGGAGGGAGCCTTCGGGATGCCTTGCATACTAGCACACATGTTAGAGATAACAAAAAACCGCAATCGGAATTGCGTTATCGTATTACAAATTAAACCGGAAATGAATAACGGAGTCGAAAATGAGAATACGATGAAAACAAGTCAAAATCCGAACGGGGCAGCAACAATTCACATAAGAAAATAGGCACAAAACATCTCAAAATAATTCGAAAAATAGAAACAAACATCTACAAGTGAGTGAAAATAGAAATGTGTTACATGATTTTTAGGCGCAAAACTTGTCAATAAGCGCATTTTCAAACATAAACGGTGTAAAGTAACATGAAAAGGGGAAATGATATACATAAGTCAAACAAATATACACATATGTAACATGGAAATCAAAACAAATATTTACAAGTCTAACGACACACCGAAACATTGAAAACTGGAGAAAACGGTAAAAACCAAACTTGTCAGAATTAAGCGAGATTTTCATGGTAAGTTAAAAATATGTCAAGTAACTCAAATATGCAGTCGGAATTTATTAAGTCGGCCCGGAGACACGACTTTTGAAACAGGACAGTAGCAAAAACGATAAAAAAGTCGGCTGACACTGATAATAACCACACCATCAGCTCCAGAAGCATTATTCTACTCAAGAAACATTATTCACATTCACAAAAATTCAACACGGTTCAAGAGATATGATATTTTCATTTAAAGCCGACGCGTCGCATCCATTTGCTAAATTGAGAGAAAAGAGAACAAGCAAGCATATAGTAGAAAATTTCCAGCAGTAAGAGTAACAATTAACATGTGAACAAACTCTATTATCAACTTGAATCAACACTAAACAAATACACCAAACACTAGGCCAAATTTCTTTCAAAAAAATAAAGTCTTTTTTATGAGTTAAAAGTAGTGAAAATGCAACACAATCAAGTCACAAAAATACTGCACTTTAAGACCTCTACACCAGTCCCAACAAGTCATAAAAACACGCATAAGCACAAGACATTGATTCATGGTGATTGACACAAGAGAGCATACAAAATACAAATTGGAATGTTGGCATAAGACATGTTTTTTTTAAGTAGCACAAACAAGTTCTTAATATTTTGCCTTAAGTTTGTAAATCATTTTCCAACATCACAGTAACTCCAAGAAACAATGGACTCAAGAATTCATAGAATATGCATAAGGCTTCATGTTCAAGTATAGCAATAAGATACCAAATCACAAGCAACAAGAATTTTGAATCACCTTTAGCACATATAACCTTTCATAACAACATTTTTGCAACACAAATAGTGACAACCTCTTCAAGCATTTTTCAACTAATAGTTTGTGAGTATTTCATGAACTAACATAAGCAATGGCACCTCAAAATTTCCAGCATATACACATCATCAAGTAAGCTCAAACTTCACATTTAACTAAAAAAACACAAACATAAACCACGCTTCCCTCTATCAACAAACTACATTTCAAATCCAGATTTCTTCATGAAGCAATTCCCAACACATTATCACATCATCCCACAATTACCTCAATCACTAATTTGCAACAATCCAGAACTACAACAAATGCAACAATTATTATTATCATCTTCAACAATTATCCATCAAACACAACCACAATTTTCAACATATATACATTTAACCTCCATCAAAACAAACACAACCATATTGTCACCAAACGTTCGTTGTAACACCCGATATTTAATTAATTATTTAATTAAATATTTTTAAATTATTTCGAATTTAATTGTTGAATTTGTGGAGTGTTGAGAATTGTTGACATGGGTTGTTATGATTAATTAGTCGATTAATTAATTGATTAAGTTGTAGAAATAGTATTGAAGAAATACTAGATTTATTTTATGGACTTAATTAAGTAATGGTGGTAGTAAAAGGTGGGGTGAGAATGTTAGGCCTAATAGGTTTAATGAAATTAGGTTAAGATTGGGATTAGGTTAATTAGAAGGGAAAAAGTCTTGGGGAATTGATCATGGAAAGTTTCAAAGAAGAGAGAAAATATGAGAGAAACTCATTCTCGTTTTTCTTGCAGCAGTCTCACTAAATCAAAGATCCCTGATTCGTTAACCGTTGGATCGTGGCTAAATTTTGAGGGAAGGTTTGAAACACCTATATCTAACTTTTGACCGTTGGGATCTTCAAAATAAGGTCTGAGTTGCGAGATATCATCATCGCACTGTAGCTGCATATTTGGGAATATTTTTAACTTTTGATTCTGATTAAAAGAAACAAGGGTTAGAAGCTAAGGCTAGAAAGGCTTCGATCGATAGAATTATAGAGTAATCTTAAATCCAAGGTAAGAGTGGGATTCTGACTCTATAATGGGATTTATGATGAATTCTATGTGGGATTGGGTTTGTATAATCGCCTCTGTTTGTGGTTGTGTAAAATTGTTGCGGTGTGTGGTTGTTTCTGATATTGCTTAAATTGTTCTATTGTCAATGAATCTATTGTTGAAAATTGTTCTATGTTGATGTTGGTATAGTTGTTATGTTATTGTAATAATACGTTGTTGATATTGTGATGTTGGTGATGTGATTATGATTATATTATCGTTATGATTATGCTGTTTATACGATGATGATGTTGTAGGCTTATGGCCAGTGTTGTAGTGACGATACAGGCTTATGCCTTTTGTGATGATGATTACCTCTAATAATTGGTAATAACGCTGATATAGGTGTATGCCTCGTGATGAGATTTTTGTTGTGTTGTATGTGATTGTTGTATTCATTGAGTCGCATCCATTGCATAATGTATGCTTGAAAATTATGGTAAACACGACGGTCTGAAAATCATGGCAAACACGACGGCCGGAAAATGGAAAATGTTTAAGTTGGCCTGAAAATGGCAAATGTTTAAGTTGGCCTGAAAATGGAAAAAGTGACGATGGCCTGAATGGCAAATGTTTAAGTTGAGAGTTTTACTCCAAATGGTACCACATGCATATACATTGTTATGAGTCGCATTCCGAGTTGATTAATTGTTGATGATGATGGATAAGTGTTGTTTTAAATTGATGATTTTGTTGTAATACGTTGTTGATGACTTAGTGTGAATTTATGCTAACGATTTGTTGTGACAGGTATTGTTGGAAAGATGTGCGATGGTTATTATAACTATTATTATAACTGCTGTTGCTAATTGCTATTATAGCTATTGTTATAATTGTCGTTGCTATTTGTTATTATATTTGTTGTTATAATTATTATTTGAAATTTGTGAAGTGGTAAATTATACGATCTGATTTCTATTATATTATTTATCATGCATCGTATTATATTGTTAGATATCTCACCCCTTCTAATTATGTTTCCCCTACCATGGGAAATGGGCAGGTACGCAAGTATAATTGTGGAAGTTTGAAGTTAATTTATGAAGTCTTCATGTTGCTCTATAATAAGTCAAGAGGATCTTGCTCTGATACGTAGCACTCGGGGGATGGACGATTGTTGTTATGTTTAAATGTTGTTATTACCTTAAGTTGAATTATGAATTATCATGTTGATTTTGAAGTTGTTTAGTCAAATAAATATGTAAAGAAAATTGAAGTTGAATAATATTAATAGTTGCGAAGTGTTTTCAGTGAATAAAAAATGTGATGTTGTTACCGTTGAGAAATTATAATTCCGCTGTTTAGTTGATTAATTGAATTGAAATATGTTGCTGTAAGTTCATCCAGGTTCTAAGTGTTATGTATCTGCATAATTATGATTAATGTATGTTGCTTATGTGAAGTAAATGTGACATCCCTTGTATAATTAAATTTTCCGCACTCTAATTTTATTAATATTTGATGGATAGAATTGGGTTGTTACATTCATTAGCAATACTCATGCACAAGTTTAGAACTATAACATTTAATGACCAATTCAACCAAAATTTTCATGAGTACCCTTCAAACCAACACTTTAAAACAACTAAGCCAAATGATTTTCAGTATTAACACATCAAACATGCTTTCATCACAACAATAACGCCATCAACAAAATTCAAGCAACAACTTTATTCCAAACATTTTCATGTAACACATTTTAATCAACTTCAAGAGTCAATCCCTTAAAAACATCATTAATCCACCTCAATTATCATTGGATAGCAACATTTAATCAACACTTTTCCAACAACTCAGCAACACCTTAATCTACATCCATATTTATGCATAGCAAGCATTAACAATCACGAATATCAATTTCCAACATTGTGGCGACATTAAACTCTACAACCATACCATAATATCATCCTCAAAAGTTGACAACAAGTGTTATACCTCATCCACATTTAAATTTCAACTCAGGTAATGCTTAATATATCAACAATTTATCATCAATAACTCACACACTCTTTATTTCAAACACCTTGAGTGCACATCTTCCATAAGAATTCTATTCATGAACATAACCAGAACATTAATCCAAGAAATTACTAGATTAATTGTCAACAATCCCAAACATATTTTCAGCATCATTATCAAGCAAACAACAACAACATAATCAACCAAACACATGTAATTAGACACTATAGCAACTAGTTTCAAACGAGAATTAGAAAGTTACCATAAGCAACGCGAAGCACTAATCAAAGAGCGACCACAGAACTAACGGTGCGGCTGAACTCGCGTGATAATGAAGGGGAAAGCGTTGCCAGAAATACGATCGCGAGAGGGAGGAAGATTCGCACAGAGTCACGGAGGAAATAGAAGGCGATCGTCGGAGATAGGTGATCGAAGTAGCGGCTGTCGCGGTGGAGGCAGTGACAGTCGGAGGGAATTCGAGGAGCAGGTTTGATTGGAGAGAGATGATGTGATCGTTGTTCTTGAAGCTTGATAGAGTTCTTGAAATTGTTGGAGCTTTTTTGTATTTTACGGTTTTTGATTCAAAGAATTTTATAGGGAATTAAGAGACGTTTTTTTAAGAGAGAGAATGGTGAGTGATGAATTTTTGGGTGAAAATGAGTGTTATTAGAGAAAAAGAGGGAAAAAGAATATATAGTATGAGTGTTGAAATGTCAAAAATACCCTTAACTCTCTCTTTTGCTCGTTTTTGTGAAAATGCGAATTGGCGCGAAATTTGGAAATGAAACCATCATCAACTCGAAGATAACCAAATTTGTGACTCGTAGACGCGAGAATCATCTTCATACGATAAACGGTGAAAAAGTTATGCGCGTCTGAGCAGCGAGAATTTTTATCAGTTCATATGAAGCCAACATGCAGAATTTTGTGAGTACCGCTCAAAGAACTCGATAAAATTCCATCTTCGGTTCGAAATCCGAATGAGTGTGTGTGACAAAGAATCTAAGCCAACAAAATTTAGGAGATAATGCCGCCAGAATGGACTTCATACGATAAAAATCGAAGAAGTTATGAATTTTCAAACTTGTCGTGACATACCCGAAAACACACTTTTCCTTGTAAAAACATGACAATCTTCAAAATGCTGGGCATTTTCAGTGCATAATCAGTCGACGAGCCAAACACACGAAATGTCGGTGATAATGGCACGTAGCTGGAGTTAAAATTTCGAACAAATCAGATAAACGGATCATGAGATATGATTTTTTGAGCGTCTAGGAAATTGCAGTGCAATAAACCCGAAATATCAGAAACAAAAACTTTTCGTCACTTTCCTTTATGAATTTTCTTCCGTCCCGAACACGTAAGATGTAGAGAATGGCAAAAAACTAACAATAACACGGGAATCAAACACATATCACCTCCCAGCTTCTACAACCTAGTTGAATGCAACGATGTATTCCCAACTACATGGTCAAAAAAGTTACATCCAAAAAGGCCTCCACTGAGCGATGGATCTAAAATTGACTTCTTTGGGACTACTCTCGCGAGATCAAAATGACTATACCATCTCCTATAATAAGTTTTCACTATAATCCGGGTTAGGATTTATCTCACCACAAAGGGAATCAAGCTCTTTCCCAAAACAACCCAATAAAATAACAAGTATACATATAGGAAAATAAAAGACAAAAAGTATGTACAAAAATAAAAAGACTAACAAAAAAAAAGGTAGGGTCAACCCTTCCAAAGATACACCAATAATTTGATCAGTATCCCCAACAGAGTCGCCACTTTTCTGTAGCAGTGAAATTGGTGAGACTAAAGCCATGGGAAAGGCTTAGCTCATTTGTTTTAAAAAAAGTCGCCACCGCGCTTTATTGTTTCCAAAAGGAATGGTGTTAGAACAAGATTGAGAATCTATGTTCAGAGTCTGGTTTTGATGATAATGAACATATATTTTGTGAAATAAAATTTTTATTACTAATGGTTTCATTTAGCGTGCATATACTGTTATAAATCTTATATAGGATTCATCAAGATAAGAGTACAACAACCACATCTGAAACATCCAGAAGATTGACAAAGCTAAAACATCATTCATCAGATGTTCTGATTAATAACATATCAAGCCAAGCCAAATACCACAGATCAGAAGCAAGAGAAGCAATAATGAGGAACAAGACCATTCAGAAGAACAAGCAATATCAAGGTCTACATACAACAGCCTCAATCAGAAAAGTACATCAGAAACTGCAAGGAAATAAACAAGAAAGATCAACCGCAAGAAGCTACTGCAAGAAGCTTTGCAAACATCAGAAGATCACATAAGCAAAAAGAAATATCAGAAGATCTTAAGTTAGAAGTTCTGAAGCTACAAGTTCTGAAGACTAAGATACAGTGACATACAAACATCAGCAGAAGTCACATGCGAATCAGAAGATCATCTACAGCTCAACATACAAACTGAATAAAACATAAAGAGCCTAGAATCCTAGGGAAGAACCGTTAGAAACATCATTATAAGCAAAACGATTGCAACATTAAATGGATCAACTCCCAAGGCCAAAAGAAGAAGAAAGCCACATGCAGCGCATTGGAAAGACAAGTTTAACCAAAGAAGCACTCCATCAACATGCTGAAGATAAGGTTCTGCCAAGAACGACACTTGTCACAAAAGGCTCAATCTAGACGAAGCTTTTCAAATACAACATTCAAACAAGTCTCAACGGCTAGATTCTAACGGTAACACTCACCAAGCTATAAATAAACAAATCTTCGAACTTGAAGAGTATGAAGTGACCGCAGCATATGGAATCCATCCATCTTACTCAGAGCAAATAAATCAATCTATCCAGTAAGAAAAGTAAGTGATCATTCATCTCATGAATGGATCCTGAGAGAAAAAGTAAATATCCAGTGAGGATCATCGATGGAGACAAGAAGAAAGTGTGCAACCAAAAAAATATTCCGCACAAAAGAAGAAGAAAGAATATGCAGAATGCATCTGTGCATTTGTATATGAAGAAGCTGAGCATGAACACTTGATTGATGAAATAAGAAGTCATGCATCAGAAGTTACACAAGAGGCAACTTACACTAAGTGTAAGAGGAATCAAATGTTGAAATACTTATCACATGCCTACAAGAAGAATTTCAGAAGATAAAGAATAAGAAAATATGCTATTAAGCAGTAGCCTCAAATGAAGCTAGAAGATATTCAATAATACTTGATCAAGTGGTAATCAATATGTCATCAGCTTTAATAGGCTTTAAGATCCGTATTGTCAAAGGAGGAGCTGAAGACCAATATGAAGAAGCAAATAAAACAGAACTGTTGTTCTAAATCTGCTTAAGGAACTAGAAGCTCAAGAAGCATTCTATATAAGATTTGTTTCTCTTTATCTGCTTAAAGAAAAAGAAGATGATCATTCTGAAGAAGCATTCTCAATAAGGGTTGTGTCCCTTAATCAGCTTTCAGAAGATACAAGAGATCAAGCAAGAAGCATCCAATATAAGAGTCGAGTCTCTTAATCTGCTTATGAGAAGAAGTAGAATATCTCAATCAGAAGATAAAAGAAGAAGACTACAAGTTCTATCATTACTTGTAATACATTATAAAACACATGGAGTTGTTGCTCGTAATGTGTAAAATCTTAGAAACTTCTGATAGATTGTTTAGGCTCCAAAAGTGACTTATAGTCAGTGAGTCGTAAACATATGTGCTTAAGATATGAGAGAATCAGATTAAATAAGAAGCAATCTTATAATCTCTAAGTAGACTGATGAACGTTATATCCTACCGGGATCCTTGAACAGTTCATCATCTAAGGTTAGTCACAGTAGGTTGCTGTGCGGGGTTAGTCACAACAGGATAGTTGTGTAGGAAGTCAAGGGATGTTATATCTCGCGGAGATCACTGAACAGTCGTTTGCAGTTAGTCACGAACAGTTGGCTCTTGCAGGATTCCTGAGTCAATGGACGTTATATCTTGTGGAGATCACTGAACGGGTCATTGTCCTGATGGTTAGTCACAGCGGCTGGCTGTGCAGGTTGTTAGTCACGACGGAGGATCATGCAGTTGTAATCATGATTTGGTTATAGTGGATTAAGACCTCTGTTGAGAGGCAAATCACCTGAAGAAGGTGGACTGGAGGTAGCCTTAGTTAGAAGGTGAACCAGGATAAAAATGAACGTGTCTTTTACTTTCTGCACATGTCATTTTCACTTAGAACTTCCAAGCTTTAATCTGCAGAACTGTACTGAACAAGTCATAAGTTCTTATATCCTTTAGAAGTTAAAATGAACATCTTATTGGTTGTGTATTCTTCATGCTTCCGCAACGTCAAAGCATAATCCAGTAGATAAGTAAACAAGAGAAAGAAAAGACATTAAAGAAAAGAAAGGGATTTTAAATTGATAAAGAACACAATTCAATCCCCCCTTTCTTGTGTTTTTCTCCACCTTCAATTGGTATCAGAGCATGGCTCTGTATTGATCTCAAGATCAAACACTTAACAGTGTAGAGAGATCCAGAAGGAGAAAAACTACACCTATTTGATATCAAAGTCAAATTTAAAACACTCAGTATGATCAGAAGATGTCAAGGCCAAGATTCCAAGACTCTGCGCACATCATCAACACATCATAAGAAGTTTGAGAATCAACAAAGAATATTCTACAATAAGCTCAAGACATCAGAAGAAGAATATGCGCTTAATGGGAATATTCAAAGATGAATAAATGTAGCTGACTCATGACAAAGTGATCATCACATGACTCATCAGCGGCATTCAGAAGAAGCAGATTAGAAAGAACAAGATTGTAAGAATGATGACTTTGAAGTAAGGAAAAGCAAAACATTTGCTCAAATGAAGTCATGCAAAATCAGGAGTTAAACAAGCAAAGTTGACTCAAGCCAGAATGATCAAATCCACTCAAATAAAGGTCAAGGAATGAAGACTTTCAAGACAAAGATCAGAAGAAGGAATAGAACCTCTTCCTCAGAAGATGCTTAAACTCAGACAAAATAAAAGAGGAAGGCTTATCACTTAATACGGTCAGATCTTTCTAAAACTCTCTCTTTTATAATTTTACCAAAATAAGTATATTGACATAAAATCCCTCTGTTATTTTAATTAGTGTCTACTCTACTATTTGTCATTATTCAAGCATGTGCTGCTTCTTTGTTCTTAACATTAATTACTGTATTCTCTATTAGTTGTCTCTAAAAACCATCTCTATGCTCTTAGCGTATGTCTCCATCACCTATCTGCTCCTACATGCTCACAAGTGACTAACATTTCATTATCACTTTCTTTCTTACTAAAATGCTCGATATAAGTGTGTCCTCATCATATTGGTTTTAAAAGAAAGTTAATTAGACATGCTGTTGCTAAAAAATGTTATAGACAAGATTGAGAATGTAAAGATTTTCAGAAGTTCTGATTTCTCTTAGGATGATTATAGTTTTCAACATTTATGAATGTTTAAAATCTCTGACGATCATATTCTAACCTTTGGTATTTCATACAAGCAAGACCCTTGGATCTGTAACATGTGTTCAAATGTTTTTAAACGGCAAAGTCTGCGTAGCTCTTAGTCCTATGACCTAGGTATCTGTTCTGAATCTCCTCGTATCAAGCTATCTCCTCCCAACCGTCAGGATCATTAAGTGCTAATAATAATTAGGTTTAACTAGGGGTCTCTTTTCAAATCTGTATCCACAGTTATTTATACTTCCTAATGTACTCTTTAGCCTTCATCTCTTCACTTATTCTTCTAAAATCCAATACTCCTTCCTTCTCAAATGGATTTCCAACCATACCTCCTTATTCTCAACGAAAATTACATATGTTCCCCTGAAAGTAGTGAGTTTCTTAGGGAATGTTTAGAAAAGCAAGGCTGGTCTAACTACGTTGCTCTTCTTCATGGAAAGGTCTTTCCAAATATTGTAAAAATCTTCTGGAAGGAAGCCTCTGTCAATAATGACAATCGCAGCATCTCGACCAAAATTTATGGCATTCCCTTTGTGATCTCCGAAGAATCAATTGCTGAAACAATTGGTTATGTATCTAATCCATCTGCTAGGTGTCCTGACATGTTTGATCACTGGAATGATGCTAACCCTGTCACTAACAGTGTAGCCAGACATATCTTCAACAATGTAGAATTCCTCTCTCCTCTTAGACGAATTTTGTTCAAATTTGTCCTATCTAACTTAACTCCCAGGGGACTTTTTCATCATCTTGTGTCAAGCAGAGATCGCTTCATAATTCATTGGCTTGAAAATGGTTGACCACTAAATCTTCCTGTAATCATCTTCCGTCAGTTAAAGGAATCACTTATAGCTTTTAAGTGTGGCCAAAGTTTCCACATCCCTTATGGAAGAGTGCTATCAGCTCTGTTCGTTTTTGTTGAATTAGTTCAGATTATTCAGAATGCAAAGTTTGAGAAAAGTGATGACATTCTTATGGAAGAAGAGTGTTTACCATTCATTGCTTAGATTTCCATAATTTGTAGTTTGTGGTTAAAAATCTTGTCTATAATGAAAGCTAGCATTTTCTGTTTAACCTATATATATATATATATATATATATATATATATATATATATATATATATATATATATATATATATATATATATATATATATATATATATATATATATATATATATATATATATATATATATATATATATATATCTCTGCTGAAATACCTGAATTCTGAAAAATAAACAGATAAAAGAAGAGTTAATAAGCATACATTTAAAAACAGTTCCACTGGTATTATAACATGTTCTAATATGCTGGTTATTATACCTTCTGAAAACTCGTGAACATAGTAGACTCTAACTTAACTTAAGTAAAATTGAAATTTATCTATGTTAAGAATTCATGGCAAAATAGGTTTGTACTCTAAGCATCATTCCTGTCAGAACTTCCAAGATAAACACGTGCACTAATAAAATGCTAGATCTGAAAATCTTCTGAAAAGAAATAGGCAAAATTAGAAAATCTCTCAAGAAGCAGTAACATATCTTTCTTTCAGAAATTCATCTTTGGGGGAGATTGGTATAACTCGGGGTGGCTGAATCAGAAACAAATAAGATTACCTAATTCAGGGGGAGCCTTCAATCAGAAAGTAATTCATAGGAGTATATATATCTCAGGGGGAGAAAAGTGAAAAAGATTCGATTAGATTAGATCTTGATAAATAAATCAGTTGCTTGATTGACAGAGAAATTATTTTTTCCTACCCTCTTAAACAATTTTTGATAATAACAAAAAGGGGGAGAAAGAATAGTACATTTTAATGAAAATTAAAGTTTCTTGATTGAACATGAAAAATGAGATGAAGTTTAATTACATAACTATTATCTTCTCATAAAATTGTTCCATCAAAATACATGGTTTTTGTCATCATCAAAAAGGGGGAGATTGTTAGAACAAGATTGAGAATCTATGTTCATAATCTGGTTTTGATGATAACAAACATATATTTTGTGAAGTAACAATTTTATTACTAATGGTTTCATTTAGTGTACAGATACTGTTATAAATCTTATACAGGATTCATTAGGATAAGAGTACAACAACCACACCTGAAACATCCAAAAGATTGACAAAGCTAAAACATCATTCATTAGATGTTCTGATTAAAAAAATATCAAGCAAAGCCAAAGACCACAGATCAGAAGCAAGAGAAGCAATAATGAGGAACAAGACCATTCAGAAGAACAAGCAATATCAAGGTCTACATACAACAGTATCAATCAGAAAAGTACATCAGAAACTGCAAGGAAATAAACAAGAAAGATCAACCGCAAGAAGCTGCTGCAAGAAGCTTTGCAAACATCAGAAGATCACACAAACAAAAAGAAATATCAAAAGATCTTAAGTTAGAAGTTCTGAAGCTACAAGTTCTGAAGACTAAGATACAGTGACATACAAACATCAGCAGAAGTCACATGCGAATCAGAAGATCATCTACAACTCAGCATACAAATTGAATAAAACATAAAGAGCCTAGAATCCTAGGGAAGAACCGTTAGAAAAATCATCATAAGCAAAAAGGTTGCAACATTAAATGGATCAACTCCCAAGACCAAAAGAAGAAGCAAGCCACATGCAGTGCATTAGAAAGACAAGTTTAACCAAAGAAGCACGCCATCAACATGCTGAAGATAAGGTTCTGCCTGTAAGTATCAGATATGCCTAAGAGGGGGGGTGAATTAGGTTTACAAAAATTAATCGGTTTTATGAGAAAGTCTTTACTGATTTTTGGTTAAGTGTTTGAAGGCTTTTGATGGTTTTTATCTTTTTCTTGGTAATGGTGATGAAAGCGGTAAAAGCGAAAAGATAAAGAACACAACGATATATACTGGTTCCCCTCACAATCCGAGAGTACTCCAGTCCCCTTTCAAACACGAAAGAGATTTCACTATAGTTAGAATTATTGTACAAGCCTATGCCTACTATCTAACCTATAGGGTGATCAAAGGTTCTTAACACCTTTAAGATCAATCAACACTAATGTGGATGAAGAACAATCCTCTTCAAACACACCACTTACTTCCAACAATCCTGGACAGTAAGGAAATAATTTTCTTTGAATTTTTACAAGAGATTTAGATGAAGTTTGTATAGCACTATCAATCTTGGATTGATCTTCTTCTTCAAATAAACAATTCTCAAAATGAATATAAGTGTTCACAATGTATGCATGAAACTTTGAATGAATTTCTCAATGAAAAAGTGTATAGAAAGTTTCACTTGAAAGTAAGGATTTGATGAACACTTGGAAATATTGAAAGATGAAGATTTATGAAAGTTATGAATTGTTAATGAAGAAGGTGATTAATGATTATGAAAGATGTAGTATTTATAATGTGTTAAACACCTCTTTGAATGGTTATTTTTCCATGAAGCATTGCAATGATTTAGTGGTAAGAAGATAAATTCGTTTGAATGAAATCATGCAATGGAAAAACACATTGGTTCAGTAGGAACCGGTTCCTGCCTGGGACAACCCGGTTCCTGCTGAACGTTACAGCAGAAATATTCAAATTTTGAACTGAGGAACCGGTTCCCACCTAGGGACAACCCGGTTCCTAGTAGTAAAACACAGAATGCTGAAAAAGTAGAATGCTGGGAACCGGTTCCCCCATAGGGACAACCCGGTTCCTAAAACCTTTATTTTGAATTTTAACTTTGAAAAAGGTTTTAAAAGAACTTTTGAAGGATGACACTTTGTAGTATGTTTATGATATGCATGAAAATATATTTGTGAACAATTATATGTCAAAGTGAGTATTGTTTGTACCTTTGTCGTTTTAGCTCGATCCTTGAATCTTTATTGTTTCTTCAAGACTTTTGAAATGATGTGTTTCTTTCCTAAAACTTGAAGTACTTTTTGCACATCCTTTTATAAAAGCTTGATGTCCATATTGTCTTCATCAAAACCAATTATGCTTGAGAAGCTTGCAATTACATTCTCCCCCTTTTTGATGATGACAACCAAGTCTTGAAATGTTTTTGAAAAAGTTGTTTTGTTGTTTGAAATTATGTTGAACAATGCAAGACTCCCCCTATGTTAGAGACTCCCCCTAAATCCATGATTCCTTCTTTGATTTATGGTGATGAGTTTCATTTGTTAATGTTAACAATGGCCTGCATTTTTTTCTTTGAAACAAAACAACAACAAAACACATACATATTCTTCTCCCCCTTTGTTATTATCAAAAAGGATGGGGAAAAAGAGAAAAATTGATATGAAATATAGACATAACACAATGTGAAATACCACAAATATAACACAATTTGAAATACTACAAACATAACACGATTTAAACGATACGAAACGTAGTTTTTCACGATTACAACATAAACATAAATAATCCTAAACATCACGAAACATAAAGGGAACAATGTCTAAAAACATAAATAAAAACCAACAATAAAATAGAACATAATAATAAAGAGCACATAATTTAATCACTTTCATCCATTTGCTCTTCATCATCATCATCTTGTTCATCTTCTTCTTCACTTCCTTCCTCTCCCTCATAATGAGCCAAGATCCGCCTTTGAGTCCATTGAATTTCCCGCATTTGTCTTCTCATAAGGTTATGCTCATAGTTGTTCTCCCGCTTGTTGTTATCAATAGATGTTTGAATGGAGCAAAGCTTGTCAAACATCATCTCCATTGTGTATCCACCTTCGGGAGGTTGAGGGATTTGTGGCACGGCTGGCTCAAAGTCAACTTTGTAGAAAAATCTACCTTCACGATCCGTAACAATTCCTGTATTTTTAAGAGCGGTAGCGGTGGTGATAGCACACTCTTGTTCATCCATATTTTTCTTCGGTTCCCTTTGGAGGAGAACACCGGCATTCCGAACAATATGAGAAATGGCCCTTGCATAAGGTAAGCCTCCTTTAAGGGAAGCCATGAGTTGCATGTGGCGCATGATTGAAAGAGCCCAATTTACTTCAATGCCACGTCTTAGAGCAAGCAAGACCATCAACTCAAACTCATTGACCCTGGAATGGTTAGAATTCTTTGGAAATAAAACATAAGCAATGATAAGATGGAGCATCCTATCACTCACCGATAAGCTTGAACCGAACATGTTAAACTTGGTAGCAAGCTGTTGGCGAACCGTGTCGCGTTGAGTTGGTCGGCACATATCCACAAAGACATCAATCTTACTATACGGTTGCCAATCCTCCGGAATGTTACCTTGAAGGAGCACTAAACCCTCATATGGAATTCCTAATAGTTTCCCAAAATCCTCAACATCTAAGCAAATCTCTTTTCTTGAAACTTCGGATACCAAAGTGAACTCATCAAAATCATTGGTCACTATCTTAAGGTTATGGTAAAATTCCCTAACCAAATCCGGGTAATAGTCTCCATGATCACTCACAAAATTTGCAACACCGGCATTAGCTAACCTAGCATTTAAATTAAAGCTATGAGTTAGGAAATCATGAAGTTTACCGTACTTAGCCGGAAGGAGTTTCCGACTACGAATGTTGAATGTGAGTCTCTGACTCTTGACAGTTGGTTGGAACTCTTGAGGATCTTCACTTGTCTCTCCAATCTTATTCTTTCCCTTTGCACTTCTTGAAACTTTGGGTGCCATGGTTGAGAGGAGTTGAGAGTTAGGGTTTGATATGGGATTTTTGGATTTGGAGAGTGGAAGATGATTTGAGTGAAATGTGTGAAAGAGTGGAGGATTATATAGTGTTTAGAGGTAGTGGGTAATTTAATTTGGGGAGTTATTGTGAGATAATGGAGTTTTAATAGGGTTTGACAATGGAGGTGGAAGGTTTGAAGAAGATGAAGATGAATGTTGAATGAGAGTGAATGTGAGTAAGTGAGTGGTTGTGAGTGAATGAATGTGTATATTAAAAGATAGAAAGCATTTAAGTGATATAACAAATAAAATTAATAAATAAATAAAATAATCAAGTTTACGTTACAGCAAAAGAGAGGAAAGAAAAATCTGGAAAAAAGTACGTGGGAACCGGTTCGTCCCTACATGGGAACCGGTTCCTGAGACACACAAAAAACTTGCCTCTGGTTTTTACTGTGGGGAACCGGTTCGTCCCACATGGGAACCGGTTCCTGGACTGAAAAAGTCCAAAAAACATTAATTTTATGAAATATAAAGCATACATATCATTCATAAATACCAAGTCATAATATATGAGCATTCATAAAACACTTTTTATCACATAAAATGTTAGAAACGTGTACCATTGATTTATGATAATGACGAACGAACTTAAACATCACCTTCATCTAAAATTCCAAGCTCTCGTCGAATTTTGTAAAACGATTCTTTTGGGAGAGGCTTGGTGAAGATATCCGCAAGTTGATTATGAGTATCTACAAAAGTGACTTCAACATCTCCTTTAAGCACATGATCGCGAAGAAAATGATGTCGAATGTCTATGTGTTTGGTTCTTGAATGCATGACCGGATTCTTTGTTATATTTATAGCACTTGTATTGTCGCATCGAAGAGGAATGCATCCGAGATCAAGTCCGTAGTCACGAAGTTGTTGCTTAAGCCAAAGAATTTGTGCACAACAACTTCCTACTGCTATGTATTCTGCTTCAGCCGTGCTAAGAGCAACACATGCTTGTTTTTTACAAGCCCATGATACTAATGCATTTCCAAGAATGTGACAAGTACCACTTGTGCTTTTACGATCAGTTTTACATCCTGCATAATCCGCGTCAGAATAACCAATTAAATTGCAAACACTACCTTTAGGATACCATAAGCCAACGTTGGTCGTTCCTTTGAGATACTTCATGATCCTTTTAACCTCCATAAGATGTGATTCCTTTGGATTTGCTTGAAAGCGAGCACAAAGACAAACACTAAACATTATGTCAGAAAGGCTTGCCGTCAAATATAATAAAGAACCAATCATACCTCGATACTTAGTAATATCAATTGGAGTACCGGATTCATCTTGATCAACATATGTACCGGAGCCCATTGGAGTATTCATTGCTTTACAATTGTCCATATCAAACTTCTTCAATATTTCTTTACAATATTTGGATTGATTGATAAAGATTCCGTCCTTGAGTTGCTTAATTTGTAGTCCAAGAAAGTAGTTCATCTTTCCCATCATAGACATCTCGAATTCTCCTTGCATCATCAATGAGAATTCCTCGCACATTTCTTTGTTAGTCGATCCAAAAATGATATCATCAACATAGACTTGAACCAATAAAGTGTTACGCTTGATTTTCTTAATGAACAAAGTTTTATCAACCTTACCCTTTTCAAAACCCTTTTCACACAAAAAATTGCTAAGTCTATCATACCATGCTCTTGGTGCTTGCTTTAAGCCATAAAGAGCCTTTCTCAACTTAAAGACATGTGTAGGATTCTTGAAGTCTTCAAATCCCGGGGGTTGTTTGACATAGACTTCTTCATTGATGTAGCCATTCAAGAATGTGCTCTTAACGTCCATTTGATAAAGCTAAAAATTTAATGAACATGCATAGGCAAGTAAAAGACGAATAGCTTCTAACCTTGCAACCGGAGCAAATGTTTCTTCAAAGTCGATTCCTTCTTCTTGATTGTAACCTTGGGCCACCAATCTTGCTTTGTTTCGAACAATTATACCATTCTCATCAAGTTTGTTCTTAAACACCCATCGAGTACCTATGATGTGTTTATTACTTGGTCTAGGAACAAGTTCCCAAACTTGATTTCTCTCGAGTTGATTTAATTCTTCTTGCATTGCATTTATCCATTGATCGTCTCCTAAGGCTTCATTAACTTTGGAAGGTTCAATTTGAGAAACAAAAGCCATGTGTAAGCAAGCATCTTTGAGATTTAATCTTGTTGCAACTCCTTGGCTAATATCACCAATAACTTTATCAATAGGATGATCTCTATGAGTTCTCCATTCTTTTGGTAGATCATTGGTGTTTGATTCTTGTTGTACAGTTTCCTGTTGAACACTTTCTTGTTGAACTTCCGGTGCCTTCACAATTGTATCATTTGAAAGTTCTTCCGGGGGTAAATCTAAAGGATCATCATCATCACAAACAACTACTTCCTCCTTGGAGGTGTTAGTCTCATCAAAAGATACATGCATGGATTCTTCAATAGTTAAAGTTCTTTTATTATAAATTCTATATGCTTTACTAGAAAGAGAATAACCAAGAAATATACCTTCGTCGGATTTCTCATCAAACTTACCAAGATTGTCTTTGTCATTGTTGAGAACAAAGCACTTGCATCCAAAAATGTGAAAGTGAGCAATATTTGGCTTTCTTCCTTTGAAGAGTTCATATGGAGTCTTCTTTAAGATATGTCTAATGATTACTCGATTTCCAACATAACATGCCGTACTAACTGCATCCGCCTAAAAGTATTTAGGAAGATTTGCATCACTAAGCATTGTTCTTGCAAGTTCCACTAGAAACCTATTTTTCCTTTCAACTACTCCATTTTGTTGTGGAGTTCTTGGTGCTGAAATATTATGAGAGATACCATGTTCTTCACAAAATTCTTCAAATGATGCATTTTGAAACTCTCCACCATGATCGCTTCTTATGGATACGATCTTTAATGATTTTTCATTTTGGATTTGTTTTGCATACTTCTTAAAGGCTCTAAAAGCATCACTTTTCTGCACAAGAAACAAAGTCCAAGAATATCTAGAATAATCATCAACAATAACTAAGGCGTATACATTACCTCCGAAGCTTCTTGTCCTTGATGGACCAAATAGATCCATATGCAACAATTGAAGTGGTCTTGTTGTAGTCACCGCATTCTTTGGTTTGAAAGATGATTTGGTTTACTTTCCCTTTTGACATGCGTCACATAATTTATCTTTGACAAACTTTATCTTAGGTAAGCCAATAACAAGATCATGTTTGGTTAACTTATTTAAATGATCCATATGAATATGGGCTGCTCTTTTATGCCATAACCATGAATCATTATTATTGTTTACCAAAAGACATTTTACTTTCAAAGATAAATCATTTAAAGAAATCATAAAAATGTTATTAATTCTTGTACCTTTGAGTTTTACCTCATTGGTGACTTCATCGATGATCAAGCATTCCTCCTTAGTGAATTTGATCTTGAAGCCTTTGTCACAAAGTTGGCTAATGCTTAGAAGATTATGCTTTAGTCCTTCAACATAAAGAACATCTTCAATTGATGTGAAAGGTGGTGCACCAACTTTGCCTTTGCCAAGAATTCTTCCCTTATTGTTGTCTCTATAAGTGACAAAACCCTTGGCCTTTAACCTTAGATCTGAAAATTGGTTTAGGTCACCCGTCATATGCTTTGAACAACCACTATCTAGATACCATAGGTTTGAGGTGGTCTTCAAGCATGCCTACAAAACAAATTAAGTTTTGTTAGGTACCCAAATGGCTTTGGGTCCATCATAGTTAGTTCCTTTCTTCACCCATACATAATGTCCACTAGGAACACTAAAGTTCCTTACATAACAAGCATTGGGTGTGTGACCAATAATACCACAATAAAAACAAGTAGGTTCGAAGTTACTTCTATATCTAGGAGGATAAGATTTCTTCTTAACAAAGTTCTTCCTTTTAGGATAATGTTGCATTACTTTAGGCTTGATCACTTTCTCTTGAATTGGTTGGTTACTAGCCTTGACAAAGATAGTCTTGTTGGATTTTGGTTTATCAAATTTAGAAAAACCAAGTCCGCTCTTATCATTGGAGTATCTTTGTGTGCTAAGAACATTTTCCAATCCAATTTGCCCTTTTTCATATCTTTCTAAAACACGTTTTAATTGGACAATTTGGAAGGAAAGTGATTCACAATTCTTGCATGCAACATTATCTTCTTGAACATTCATCATTTTTTCTTTGTCATCTTTATGTTCTACTTCAATTATCTTAACCTTCTCTTCTAAGGATGATATTATTTTCTTTTGAGATGAGATAGTTTTATAGAGAATTTTGCATTCTTTTAATAATTCATCTATTGCACCTTGTGCACCATTATCAAAAAGAGAATCATCATAACTAACCTCGCCTTCTTCATCGTCGGAGTGGTGTGATGCCATTAGTGCTAGGTTTGCACTTTCGTCACTATCGGAGTCCGATGAGGAACTTACTTCATTATCTTCCCATGCTATGTAGGCCTTTTTATTTTTGAACTCCTTTTTGCCTTTGAATCCATTCTTCTTCGAAAGCTTTGGACATTTCGGCTTTATGTGTCCTTGTTTCCCACATTCATAGCATGTAACTTCTTGTGATGAAGTGGATGCTTCTTTATCTTTATGCTTTGAGAATTTCTTTCTTTTGACATAGTTAGTATTATCAATATTATTTTTATTACCAAAAAATTTACCTAACCTTTTTACAAGAAGCAAGAAATTTTCATCTTCATCCGATGCATCTTTCATTTTGCTTTCTTTTGAATCTACCTTTAATGCAATGCCTTTGGATTTCTTCTCTAAGTTCTCATGCTTTTCCAATCTTCCAAGTTCCGTCTCATATTCTTGAAGTTTTCCAAATAGTGTTGCGGAAGTAAATTTTGATAAATTCTTCTTTTCGGATATCGCCGTCACTTTTGGTTGCCACTCCCTTGTCAAAGATCTGAGCACTTTAAGATTAAGTTCTTCGGTAGTAAGAGTCTTACCAAGTGCCTTCAAGTGATTTGTCAAATGTACGAATCGTTTTTGCAAATCGAGAATAGTTTCTCCGGGCTTCATTCTAAACAGTTCGTACTCTTGGCTTAAAGTATTCAATCTTGATCTTTTAACTTCAGTGGTACCTTCATGAGTTTCTACAAGAGTATCCCAAATTTCCTTTGATGTTGTACATGCCGATACTCGGAAAAATTCATCCATACTAAGAGCACCTTGAAGAAGATTTACCGCCTTTTTGTCAGCAAGAACCCTCTTTCTATCGTTATCATCCCATGACGCTTTAGGTTTATCCGATCCAACACCGTTAACGACAGTTACAGGAACATGAGGACCTTGTAGGACAGCCTCCCATACTTCTTCTCCTTGTGCTTCTAGATGAGCCTTCATTCGGATTTTCCAAAAGTCAAATTATTCACCACAAAACAATGGAGGCTTGTTGTTAGAACCACCATCTTTGAAAACTGGATTTTGATTTGCGGAAGCCATTCTGGATCTTTAGGAACAAGTTACCTATAACTTGCTCTGATGCCAAATGTAAGTATCCGATATGCCTAAGAGGGGGGGTGAATTAGGTTTTCAAAAATTAATCGGTTTTATGAGAAAGTCTTTACTGATTTTTGGTTAAGTGTTTGAAGGCTTTTGATGGTTTTTATCTTTTTCTTGGTAATGGTGATGAAAGCGGTAAAAGCGAAAAGATAAAGAACACAACGATATATACTGGTTCCCCTCACAATCCGAGAGTACTCTAGTCCCCTTTCAAACACGAAAGAGATTTCACTATAGTTAGAATTATTGTACAAGCCTATGCCTACTATCTAACCTATAGGGTGATCAAAGGTTCTTAACACCTTTAAGATCAATCAACACTAATGTGGATGAAGAACAATCCTCTTCAAACACACTACTTACTTCCAACAATCCTGGATAGTAAGGAAATAATTTTCTTTGAATTTTTACAAGAGATTTAGATGAAGTTTGTATAGCACTATCAATCTTGGATTGATCTTCTTCTTCAAATAAACAATTCTCAAAATGAATATAAGTGTTCACAATGTATGCATGAAACTTTGAACGAATTTCTCAATGAAAAAGTGTATAGAAAGTTTCACTTGAAAGTAAGGATTTGATGAACACTTGGAAATATTGAAAGATGAAGATTTATGAAAGTTATGAATTGTTAATGAAGAAGGTGATTAATGATTATGAAAGATGTAGTATTTATAATGTGTTAAACACCTCTTTGAATGGTTATTTTTCCATGAAGCAATGCAATGATTTAGTGGTAAGAAGATAAATTCGTTTGAATGAAATCATGCAATGGAAAAACACACTGGTTCAGTAGGAACCGGTTCCTGCCTGGGACAACCCGGTTCCTGCTGAACGTTACAGCAGAAAAATTCAAATTTTGAACTGAGGAACCGCTTCCCACCTAGGGACAACCCGGTTCCTAGTAGTAAAACACAAAATGCTGAAAAAGTAGAATGCTGGGAACCGGTTCCCCCATAGGGACAACCCGGTTCCTAAAACCTTTATTTTGAATTTTAACTTTGAAAAAGGTTTTTAAAGAACTTTTGAAGGATGACACTTTGTAGTATGTTTATGATATGCATGAAAATATATTTGTGAACAATTATATGTCAAAGTGAGTATTGTTTGTACCTTTGTCGTTTTAGCTCGATCCTTGAATCTTTATTGTTTCTTCAAGACTTTTGAAATGATGTGTTTCTTGCCTAAAACTTGAAGTACTTTTTGCACATCCTTTTATGAAAGCTTGATGTCCATATTGTCTTCATCAAAACCAATTATGCTTGAGAAGCTTGCAATTACACTGCCAAGAACGACACTTGTCACAAAAGGCTCAATCTAGACGAATCTTTTCAAAGACAACATTCAAACATGTCTCAACGGCTAGATTCTAACGGTAACACTTACCAAGCTATAAATAGAACAAATCTTTGAACTTGAAGAGTATGAAGTGGCCACAACATATGGAATCCATCCATCTTACTCAGAGCAAATAAATCAATCTATCTAGTAATAAAAGTAAGTGATCATTCATCTCATGAATGGATCCTGAGAGAAAAAGAAAATATCCAGTGAGGATCATCCATGGAGACAAGAAGAAAGTGTGCAACCAAAGAAATATTCCGCACAAAAGAAAAAGAAAGAATCTGAAGAATGCATCTGTGCATTTGTAGATGAAGAAGCTTAGCATGAACACTTGATTGAGGAAATAAGAAGTCATGCATCAGAAGTTACACAAGAGGCAACTTACAATAAGTATATGAGGAATCAAATGTTGAACTACACATCACATGCCTACAAGAAGAATTTATGAAGATAAAGAAGAAGAAAACCTGCTATTAAGCAGTAGCCTCAAATGAAGCTAGAAGATATTCAAGAATACTTGATCAATTGGTAAACAATATGTCATCAGCTGTAATAGGCTTTAAGATCAGTATTGTCAAAGGAGGAGCTGAAGACTAATATGAAGAAGCATATAAAAGAGAACTGATGTTCTGAATCTGTTTAAGGAACTAGAAGCTCAAGAAGCATTCTAAATAAGAGTTGTTGCTCTTTATCTGCTTAAAGAAAAAGAAGATATTCATTCTAAAGAAGCATTCTCAATAAGGGTTGTGTCCTTTAATCAGCTTTCAGAAGATTCAAGAGATCAAGCAAGAAGCATCAAATATAAGAGTCGAGTCTCTTAATTTACTTATGAGAAGAAAGAGAAGATCTCAATTATAAGATAAAAGAAGAAGACTACAAGTTCTGTCATAACTTGTAATACATTGTAAAACACATGGAGTTGTTGCTCGTAATGTGTAAAATCTTAGAAACTTCTGATAGATTGTTTAGACTCCAGAAGTGACTTCTAGTCAGTGAGTCGTAAACATATGTGCTTAAGATAGGAGAGAATTAGCTTAAATAAGAAGCAATCTTATAATCTCTAAGTAGACTGATGAACGTTATATCCTGCTGGGATCCCTGAACGGTTCATCATCTAAGGTTAGTCACAGTAGGTTGTTGTGCGGGGTTAGTCACAATAGAATGGTTGTGCAGGAAGTCAAGGGATGTTAAATCTCGCGGAGATCACTGAACAGTCCTTTGCGGTTAGTCACGAGCAGTTGGCTTGTGCAGGGTTTCTGAGTCAATGGACGTTATATCTCGCGGAGATCACTAAACGGTCATTGTCTAAATGGTTAGTCACAACGGCTGGTTGTGCAGGTTGTTAGTCACGACGGAGGATCGTGCAGTTGTAATCATGATTTGGTTATAGTGGATTAAGTCCTCTGTTGAAAGGTAAATCACGTGAAGAAGGTGGACTGGAGGTAGCCTTAGTTAGAAGGTGAACCAGGATAAAAATGAATGTGTCTTTTACTTTCTGCACATGTCATTTTAACTTAGAACTTCCAAGCTTTATCTACAGATTTTTATTGAACAAGTCAGAAGTTATGATATCCTTTAGAAGTTAAAATGAACATCTTATTGGTTATGTATTCTTCAAGCTTCCGCAACATCAAAGCATAATTCAGTAGATAAGTAAATAAGAGAAAGAAAGGACGTTAAATAAAAGAAAGGGGTTTTAAATTGATAAAGAACACAATTCAATCCCCCCTTTCTTGTGTTTTTCTCCACCTTCAAATGGGAGAAAGAGCGAATAAAACCCACAAAAGTTTTTAAAATCAAAACTAGTAAACTTATCAGAGATATGGGTAAGGGGGTTTGTTATACAAGGGGATGGTTTTAAGCACCCCTCATATCCATGGTACTCCATGGGAATCTCTTTGAAATTGTTACTGTTTTTGTGTACATACATTTTGGAAAATCATATGTGAACTTGTTTAAAACAGAGGGTGGGGATGGAAAAAGAAGTTTTTGAAAGTGAGCTCGATAAGACATCGCATAATAGGCCTACATACCACTTTTAAAGAAAAGGGAAGCCAGATCTTTTGTAGTTCCCATTAAAAAGGAAAAAGGGCCAAACTGGCCAAAATCTTTTTGGGTGTGAGCTTTAAAATACTCACATGTTTTTAAAAGATGGTTAAGCTTTAAAATACTTAACAATTTTTAAAAGGGTTAAGCTTTAAAATACTTAAGTTTTAAAAGGGTTAAGCTTTAACAATACTTAACAATTCTAAAGTAAAAAAAGGGACCAAACTTTAACAATACAAGGTTAATGGGTTAGGAGAAGTTTCACCGCGAATAATTCTTCTCTTAACACCAAGGTTTTAAAATAAAGAGACCTAGCTTTAACAATACAAAGGTCAATGGACTAAGAGTAGTTTCACCGAGAATAATTCTCCTCTTAGTATCAAGGTTTAAAAAATAAAAGGGTTTGGTTGAGCTTTAACAATACAAAACCATAAGACAATTGAAAAGCTTTAACAATACTTTAACACAAAAATAAAAGAGATTGGAAAAGAGTTTGAGTACCTTGACAATTTTAGTCAATACTATTCCCATTCCTTTGGATTTTCAACAAACAACTTAAGAAAACAATCAATGGATACCTCAAGTGTGTGTGTGATAACATGTGTCACAAAAGGACAAACAAGTAAGTATGATACTCATCAAGGATAATGAGCAAGGATATTTATACCTTTGGATGGGTTCATATATGAATGAATGATGGATGATGAATGTTTAACTTATGCACAATGGTTAGATAAACAAAGTATGATAATAACAAGTACAAAACACATGGATAGAAAATCAACAAGTATATGTACAAAAGATAATGGTTAAGATAAACATATAAGTACAAAAGCATGGATTAAAATCAACAAGTATGTACAAGATAACAAGTTCATGGATAACAAAGATCAACATTTTTTGGATTAGGGTTTTAAACCTATGTTTTTTAAAATTAGGGTTTGAAACTAGGGTTATGAAGTAAACACCTAAACCTAATTAATTTTAATGATTGAATATCAAATCCTAAAAGAGGATTGGTCTAAGGGTACATGGAAAAGTCAATGACATTAATTCCTAACCCTAAACATATATATACAAAAATATACTAAGTCTCTTTGAAGAAATATTCAAAATAAAATGATTTTTTGGTTATTTTTAATATATAAAAGAATTATTTTTTATTAATTTTTAAATGAGATAAAAAATAAATATTTTTGGATTTTGAATTTATGAAATTAAAATATATAACATAAATAGGCTACACAAAAAAATTGGAGTGAAAAAGACCAAGTTTTCTATTTTAAATAATTTTTCAAAGTTGAAGAAAAACAAAAATGGATAATTGATAAAAAAGAAGGTTTTGTGGGCACCAAGGCTTGAACCCGCGCACCTTGTTTCACTACACAAAACTAACACCACTGGGCCAACGCACGCTTGGTGAAACTATACTGAGCCCAGTTCAATATCAAACAAAACAAGTTATGAAATGTGTTAAAAAATAAAGCAAAAGGTCTGGGGCGAGGGGGATTCGAACCCCAGACCTAGGAGTCACAAGCGCCTTAACACAAACACACAAACCAACTCAGCTATACGATGTAGTTGTTTAAAACACGCCTACCATTAAACTTAAAATAAACTAAGTTTTCAAAAATATTTTCCCACTTCATCTTCTTTTTTGGAATTAAGCCATGAACCCTAAAAATCAATTTTAAAATTAAACTCTGGAAATAAACAATTAGGCCCTAAAACCTTAGGGCTATTGATCCTCACATAATTCTAAACAGAATGGTAACAAGAAATGATCAGAATGGTACTTAAACAAGTATGCTCGAATTCAAGCTTCTTACCTCTGAAAATGGAGTTCCAATTTGTGCTTGGAGGTATTACAAATGGGCTCTCTTGATCTGAATAGATTCGATGACCTCCAAGGAGGCTTTCTGGTCACTTAGAATTGATTGATCACCTCTGCTTCCTCCAACTTGATTTCACGTACAAATAAGAAAAGTTATGCCTAGAACTTAATGTTCTAGGTGTTACAGATCTGGATTAAGTGTCTAGATAACTTCTATATGTGATATAGAAGGTATCTTAAACAAAAAGCCTCAAAATGCACGAGCCAAATGTAAAATTCAAACTTTTGCTTCAAGGTCACTCTTTAATGGAGGTTGAAGAGAGATTTTATGTTTGGGGAGTTTGGTAAGTGTTTAGGGTTTTGTATAGCTTCTATATGATGATTAGAAGCTGTTTGAAAGATTCATTTGGTAGGTTTATGTTTGGTTTGGATTTTGACAAGTTGAAACCTAAAATGGACCTTTAATGGAGTGAAAATGGTGATTTTTGGTTAGAGGGGTTTCGGGAGGCTATTGAAATGGTAGATAGCTTCTAAATGGTATTTAAAAGTTGATTGAAACCTTGGTTGACACCCAGAACTTCTGGAACTCAAAATCACTAGAAAGATGCAAAGATTGGAAAAATGAGAATATCAAGTGATAGTGACTTGGAGAATTCTAGTGTATTTGATCCAAGAGGCAAGGGCCTATATTTATGGGTATAATTTAGGGTTTATAGCGGGGAAAAACTCAGAAGTTTGAGTTCACATGTGATACTTGTACCACATTGCTTATTTGTGAAGAATTGAGAAAGTTATGATTTCAATGGTGAAGTACAAGGATCAGGCATGCTTCCATGACTTTATTCTGAACATTGGGAGCTTGCTTGTGGTTTTTGTAATGATTTTGGTGCAGAAGAAACATGTTTAGAGGCTCAATGCAAGAGTGGTTGGATTAAAGCTTCTTTTTCAAAATGCAAGTGTGAAATTTATGCTTGAAATGGAATGATTCAATGGTTAATGGTTTGAGCACTTGGATCATAGCCCTAAAGAGTGTGTAATCTTCTGATTATGGCCTCTTAAACAAGTTATAGGGGCTGTACTTTGAAGATTCTTGCAGCTTTGAATAAAATTCAAACTTGTTCTTCATGTTCATCTTCATTTTCCAAGTGTTCATGGAGTCTTCTTGACAAAATCATATCTCCTAGCTAAAGCCATGGATTTTCATGATATTGGTCTCTTTGGAAAGCCCTTGCTACATAAATCAAGTCACTTGTTAAACGTTTCCTCAAACTCCTTTGGGATCATGGAGAAAAATAGCCATAAAGTTGAGAAAAATCTAAGTCAAAACACTTAAAAAATTTCTAAGGTTTTTGAACATAATCTTCAAAATTCCATATCTCTCAAAATAATCATTTTTTGAAGAAATGTTCATTGTGATGAGTTGTTTGTTTGATCAAGATCTACAACTTTCATGTTTAGAGAATTTTGAGTTTGTAGGCAAAATTTAGAGTTCCCAAAATTAGGTCAAATTCACTTAAAACCCTAATTTTGACTTTTGTCGACTTTTTGATTATTGATGAATTTTCTTGATTTTATTTGGCCAAATGTCTTCAATAATCATATTATGATGATTTGAATCCTTAAACGTTCATAGTTGACCATTTTTCTCATAAGTCAATGGTTGACCCCCAAAGTTGACTTTTCCCAATGAACTGCAGTTTTGTCATTTCCTAATGAATCAAGGTCTCCTCTTCAAATGAATTATGTTAATGGATTGTAATATTTATTTGGATGCCCTTGAACCATGGTTTGAGCCTTGGAGGCATGTCTTGATTAAAAGTCAACCCTCTAGTGGAATTAGGTCAAAACCCTAATTTGGGGCCTCAGGTGATCTTGAGAGTTGTTGATCTTGAATTGGGCTATCCTTGGTCTTAGATATTTATGAGAGAACTATATGAACATAGGAGAGTGTTTGAACTTCCTTTTGGCCCTCAAAACCCTAATTTTCTCAATCTCCTCTTGATCAGTCTCTGGTCTTTGAACACAAGTAACAAACAACAATTTTTGTATTTTTTGGTTAATAAATAATATATGCATAATGATAATGATAATGATGATGATCCTACTATTTGTAATAGGGTGGGATCTCAATGTTCAAAAATTGGGGTACAATAAGGTTGACTTTAGAGTATTTCAGTCTCATACAAAGCCTGAGATTGAGGCTAACTAGACTGAGGATGGATTCAGTGTTTGAGACTTTCCATGTCTCTTATTCTTGGGAAACTGACTCAGTGTTGGGGATTAGGATAGAATCCTAAGTACTTGAATGATTGTGATTGTATGATTTGAAGATTTGAATTCTCACAGGGATTGGCTAAGGGTGACTAAGACTTGTCTGATGCTTTTAGGAAGCATGATGGTCCTTGTAATAAAAGCTTAAGAGGAAGTTGGGGAAACTTTTAAGAAGCCTGTGGGTCCTTGCATTTTGATCCCAAGAGGAGGTTAATTGAGGGTCCTTGTTTTAGAACAAGAGAAAGCTGCGTGGATTTTCCTGATTTGGCTCTAAGCAAAAGGGTAAGAGGTTTCACTGGGAATTAATCCTCTTCAGGTGGATGTGTCCTATTGATTGATCTAAGGGGTTTAAGAGGTTTCACCGAGAATAATTTCTCTTTTTGGGGATTAAATGCTATGATTGTCTAAGTAGGTGAAGCTTCACCGAGAATTAATCCTCATCTTGGTCATATTCCTCTCATATATATTCCTATCATATATATATATATATATATATATATATATATATATATATATATGTGTGTGTGTGTGTGTGTGTGTGTGTGTGTGTGTGTGTGTGTGTTTGTCTTAGAATTTTCTCCGGGGAAGATCTAAGTAGTATATATAAATATATACAGTTTATATTTGACAGGTGTATAACAAGTATAACAGGTATATGATAATTATAGCAGGTATAACAGTTATAACAGACATATGATGATTATAACAAGTATATAATAAACTCGGGTGAACAGTAATTTAAATATGAATGAGTGAAAATAAATGGGTTTTGATGCTTAATTGTGATTTTGAATAAGTTTGTGAGTGAAAGAAGATGTTGGTATTTATAAGTCAAGGAGAGCCCCAATGACATTTAAAAGCATATCAGGGATTTGAACTTATAACTCAAGGAGAAGCCCATGAAGGTATTTGAAAAGAAAAGGTGTTAGGTCTTGCACTCTAATAGAGGCCAATTAAATTGAATTGAAGGAGGTGTTAGGTCTTACATTCTGATAGAGGCCCAATGAATTCATTTATGAAAATAGATGAAAATGTTGGGACTTACAACTCAAGGAAGATTTTATTTATGTACAAAAGGGGTTGGGACTTACATTCTAATAAAAGTCCATTGAATTTATTAACGAAAATGTTGGGACTTACAACTCAAGGAGAAGCCCATGAAATTTATTGAAAAAAGGAAGACAATTTCTTTATAGACCCCCAAAGGGGGAGAAGCCCTGCTAAAAACCCCAAAATACCCCTGTTTCGGAGATGCATCTCCGAAGTAAATTTTTTTCCTGATTTTCCCAGAATTCGGAGATGCATCTCCGAAAACACCCATTTTGTGATTTTTTAGGAGATGCATCTCCGAAAAAAATTGTTCTTAAACATTTTCCCTCCTTCACTATTTCATCATTTTCATCCAAACCAAAACAGAAACCCTCTCCAAAACCTCCATCATTCTCAATCAATTTTTCGTCTCCAAATCAAGTTTCAAGCGGTTAATCAGACTAAAGGGAGCATAGAAAGCTACAATTTGAGGTAAACATCATCCATTTAATCTCTTATTCCACTACATTGTTGTTGATTTAGGATGATGAAAACTGCGCCAGTTCGGAAGTACATTTCTGAAATAAACCACCTAACAAATTTCTGAAATGCACTTCCGAAATAAGGTCTGGGAGAAATAAAAAAACAACTTTAACAACATTTTTGTATTTTTGCATATGATAGGTATGGTGCATCCGGACAACATTGTCGCCGATGAGTTAGAAGTTCCGGAAGAGGTCAACATTGATAAAGAGTACTCGGTTAACGATGTTAAAACCATTACCGTTGCGGTGGATACTAGACAACCATTACCAAGAGGACACATCAATTAAACGAGATGCTTCTTACTTTGAACATGTTGATGCATTGATCTCGGATTCACCAACACCAAAGTCCAAGTGTAGTGCTAACAAAGGAGCCCGTATTTCGAAGCCGCCGCCGCGCACACCTCCGATCACAAAACCTTTGATGATCTACATTGATGCGATGCCGCGTTTTATGCACAAATATATTGATAATATAGTTGATGTTGGCACCGACGGTAATTTTGGGTATAAGAGGAGAAGAAAATCACACATATTCGACGGACACATATTTCGGAGTTGGCTTCGCATAGGGACATCTATGGCCGACTTTATGAAAATCAAGAAAACTTTGATAAAATTCATGATTCCCTTGTTCCATCACTAAGCGGTCACGCCCCGGTTTCAAAGTGGATATCATTCCCCGAAATGGACCATCTTGTAGCAAGTACGTACGACCGGGTGTGTGTCGATTTGACGAGATTTGGATTATCAGAGATATTTTTTCCGCTTCATAGTCGCCCGCCTTTGGACACGTCTAGCTGCATCATTTGTATCAGGTATCTAAGATCGCGCCACTTTGTGCAAGTTTTTTTTTGAAATCGGGGTGTCCTATTCCAGCTACTTCTTGTTAGTGGATGGCACATCATACAAAAGAGGTGGAAACTAGGTCGGATCCTTTTATTGAAAGAATGGCGGAGTTTGAAGATTTGATGAAGCAAGAGCGTGAGGAAAATAGAGAGCGGTCTAAGAAGTTACCGGTTTTTGAACTAAGCGGTGAGGATTGGTTCAGAGCATTTTAGATTTTACCGGATATCTTTTGTAATGCACGGATGTGTGACTTTTTTTTTATGTATTGACGTTTAGAATGTAAAATCAAACTGATTTAATACATATATAATATACCTATATTTAATGTTGTCATTGTCTATGTTATGCTCGTTACATGTGCTTGTATTGGTTCAACTTGTGGAAATTCTCAAAACAGACTGCACACATCAAAAATCAATTTTCTGTTCTCTCTGCTAAATTCGGAAGTACATTTTCGAAAATTTAATGCTTCAGGGCTGTTTTCGAAAGTGCATTTCCGAAACATCCACTGAAAGCAAGATTTAGCGGTTTTGTGAACAAATTTCGACCGATTTTCTTCGAAGGGTCCAGTCAAGTTGGATGTGAAACTTCAAAGATCGGGAGCCGACGTTATCAAAATGTTGACTCATCCTCAACTAGCCGTGTTTAACAATATGTAACTTTAATTTCATGTCCTGTGATGTTTGTAATTTTGATGCTTTATTATAAATCGAAGTGTTGTTCGTTTGTTTTATGATTTATGTATCAGACAAGATTTCAGAAGTGCATCTCCAAAATATTCCAAGGGGGTGAATTCGGAAATACACTTCCGAAGTCACATTTTTTCTGGGATATATTTCAGAAATACATCTCTGAAATCACCTATTTTTCAAAAAAAAAATGTGTTTTCGGAAGTGCACAGTCGAAACCACCTTTTTTTTTCATAAAAAGATGACTTCGGAGTTGCATTTCTGAAATATAGAGACATTTTTAGAATTTCGCCGCGGGTTTCCAAAAAAGTTGGAGGGTCCATAAAAAAATTGTCAAAAAGAAAGGGTTGGGACTTACACCTCAAGGAGAGGTCCAATGACTTTAATGAAAAGAAAGGTTTGATTTGATTGAGAGTATGGACAGGTCAATATCCCCAAGAATACATGCACCTACATTTCGCCATCATGCCGCATCTCTTGTTTCTATTTGGTTTCAGTTATTTTTACTAGGGGTGGCAAAACGGGCCGCCCGCCCCGCCTGCCCCGCCTTATGCCCGCCAAAAAACGAGCGGGGCGGGCATGCCCGCCAAGTAAAATGGGCATAAAAGTCATGCCCGCCCCGCCAAGATGGCGGGCGGCGGGCTTACCGGCCTATTTTTATTTATATTTTTTAATAGATTAATAGGCTTTTTTTACCTTTTAATTAAACTTTTCACTTATTTTTTAAAATAATTTTTTACAAAAGCAACTTTTTAACAAATTTACTTAAAAAATATTACATATATATATAAATAAATGTATAAAATAAACCATCAAGAATTAAAATTACTAGAATTAACTAAAAAAAGAGTGAATTTTGGAGGAGAGGCGGGTTTGGGCGAGCGACGGGTATGGCGGGCGGCGGGTTTTTGCGGGGCGAGCTTTGGCGAGCGGCGGGCCTAAAATCCCAATCCAACCCGCCATTTTTTGGCGGGTGGCGGGCCGGCCCAACGGGCCACGGCCCGTTTTGCCACCCCTAATTTTTACAAACAAGAGAGCTACATACTATTGTGTTGAGACAGTACGAAAATAATGAGTCATGTGCCAACATCTTCATTATGACAAGATGTGGTGGATTTACATTCTATTTTGGATATATATCAAGAGCTCGTACCGCAAGATGTGGTGTTTCAGAACTACGCCTTCAATGAGTCATACACATGCTAAATGACATCTACTTTTTTTTTGTTGTATCATATGAGACTTGTGTAGTGTCGGGTACCTCCTTGAGAGGTTCATGCTCATGCGAGTACCAGTGGGATATCAACTTATTTCCTATCGCCTTTGTTTTACCTATTATCGATTAAATCCTATGAAAATGGACTTTGACACGGACACCGCGACATGACACGGACACTCTGACACCGATTATATAAAAAAAATATAAGACACCGACACCACTATATATATTATAATATTTAAGCTTCATTTATCTATTTATTGTTAAAAGAGTTAAAAAAAATTAATGAAAATTAATATCTTTAATTTTTCATTGATAATTTTGTTTTCATACATGTCCAAAAGATGTGTAAGATATAATAAAAATTATTGTGTTTAAAAAAATTTGTCTGAATTGTTCGACACATGTTATATGAATGTCACACGAGTGTCCGACACCAATTTAAAGAGTGTCGAAACAATGAAAAAGTCTATTTTTTTAAGAGATACTTGTCTGACTTTTCCGACACTTGTCTGACTTTTCCGACACGTGTCGTACGAGTGTCATACAAGTGTCGGACACCAACACATGTCGGACACCGCGACACGCTTATTCTTAGAGGTGTCTGTGCTTCATAGGTTAAATCTAAATTGGTAAGAGATAAGTTGAGTTCTTGGAAAATATTTTTCCAACCAAAGATCGAGCCGCCTAGATCTTGTATGGTTAGGAAATTTTGCATGAATACATAACGTGGGAATATAAGATATATTAAGCTTACTTATTCCCACAATAGAAGGATAACCCCTTATACTAGCTGAGGAGGAAATACATATAGAGGAAGCAAAGAAGTTAAAAGAGGTAAAGAAAACTGCAGGTAGTCTAATTTCTGCATGCACATGCTTACATGACTTGGCAACCGGGTTACTATCTTGTAGAACTACACATGAGGGCACTAATGTCCACACTGTTGTTTAGGATATTTTAATGGAAACCAAGATTGTCTTGCGACTTAAGAATATGAAAATGAAGGTTAGTAATTCTTAGGCCACCTAATAATTTTTTTTTTAATCAAGATATATTAATAGAACAAACGTTCACAACGAGATTACAAAAGAGACGGCCGAAACCACGGCGATTTAATATGATGTAATCTTTTATGCTCGTTTGGTTTAGATTAAATTATATTTTATGTAAAATGGTATCATGTATTTAGTTTGTTACATCATATATTATTTTGAATATTTTTAGTCAAATTATTTTTTTATAAGGTAATTTTATGTTACTAATTTAAAGTGTTGTTATAATAAAAATAGGTTTTGGTACTATCACAAACAATTTTATATTATATAATATAAAATCATTATGAGATGTGTCACTTAGATTTAGATTATATAATATGAATCAATCTTGAGAGAAACTTTACATGTTTCATATTCTATAATCTAAAGGATGTAAATCACTTGGATTCTACAATTCATTGTATTTTATTGAGTGGTCTAGATTTACACCAACGTTTTATTTGTTCAACTTTAATTCGTCCATGGACATACAATAAAGTCACGGTGTGCTTGATTGAATCTGACGAAGAGCTAATAAATTTGTATGATATCGATCTTGTTTATATTTAATTGATTTTTTTATTCAGAACTTAACATTGATAATTGATATTTGGAATATAACATATTAATTATCAATTTGTTTATTGAACAAATCTTTATGTTGCATGTATTTATTGATGAATTTTTTTTTTAGTAAACAAGATTTCATTCAAACGGAGAACAAAGGGTTCCCCAACCTGTTTACAAAAGGAACGGCAAAACGCCTAAATACAGAAATTACATCCCAAATATAATTACGATAAGAACCATAGGGTTTCTTTGACAAAATCGTAAAAGGAATAATTGGAGTGTGTAATTTCTCCGCAAAAAGACCACCTCCAAGCCAATACTTTGATGTTCCAAGCTAAATCATCAAAATTCCAAACCTCTTCCCTAAAACAAACCCCGTTCCTACATAACCAAATAGCCCACGTCGTTGCCAACCAAATAATATCTACTTTCTTTACATCTACCTTCTTAGATATACAAAACGAGTGCCAATCCATAAAACTCGATAAGCTCTCTTTTTCCTCTATCCCACTCTTACCAATCCACCCCGCTATTTTCCTCCAAATATTCTTTACAAAAGAACAAGCAAAAAAAGAATGATCTTTATTTTCCAAATCCCTCCTACAAAAGGAACACTTTAAGTTATCCAAAGAGAAAGAAATACCTCGAAGCGCCAATTGATCTTTTGTAGGAAGCCTATTAGCCAAGAGCCTCCACGCAAAAGCTTTAATCTTGAAAGGAACATTCGACTTCCAAACCAACCCCTTCGCCTCATGAAAACGACAAAAGGGACCAAACGGAACACGCTTACTAGCATACTCCGAATAACACGAGGCAACCGAGAATCCTTCACCACTATTGAGGCTCCACTCCACCCCGTCCTTGTCCTCCCCCAAATCCCCGAAAGCCATCAACAAATTCCGAAGCTCCTCCCATTCGGCCAAAATAGCTCCGGTAGATAACAAATGCTCCGCTATACCAAGGTCCCCCCACAACCATTTACCATCCATCCAACCACCCATCGCGGCAACCGCAACTCCTTTCAAAGCCGATGCCTCAAAAAGAGCCGGAAACTCAACCTTCAAAATCTTCCCATCCAACCAAACTGCCTCCCAAAAGGGGGTTCAAAAACCATTATTAATTGAAAACCTACACAAAGAAACAAACGGGTCAAGAAAAAATTCGGTCCCAATTTTCAACATATCCTTCCACCAAAAGGATGCCCTCCTTATATCTTTAACATCACCCCCTCCTCCCAACAACTTCATCGAGAGGTCACCATAGCGAGATTTTAAAATTTTGAAACTAAGAGAATCCGCACCTTGGATGATCTTCCATCTCCACTTGCTCAAAAGATCCACATTAAAATCCTTGATATTTTTCACTCCTAACCCCCCCTTCTCAAAAGGTTGAGTAACATCCTTCCAACAAATCCAATGAATGCACCTCTTCTCCATCCCACCTCCCCAAAGAAAATTACTTTGAATTTTCGTTATCTCCTTCACCACCTTTTTGGGCATCAAGTAGAAAGACATGGTAAAAACGGTTAGAGAACTCAAAACGGACTTCAATAACGTTATTCTACCTCCTAGAGTGAGGAACCTATTTTTCCAACCATCCAACCGCTTTTTCAACTTGGAAATAAGCGGACTCCACATTTCGTATTTTCTCGGATTAGAACCCACCGGTATTCCAAGAAAGGTAAAATTACTCTCTTCTACCTTACAAGCAAGAGAGTTAGAGGCGGCCTCCAAGAAACCCCTACCCACATTGATGCCAATCAATTTGCTCTTATTATAATTTATGCCCAACCCCGACACCATCTCAAAAGCCTTAAGAACCACTTTAATGGCCCACACTTGCTTCCAAGAGCCTTTTCCAACCAACAAAGTGTCATCCGCAAATTGGAGAATGTCCACTTCACAACTCCTATGAATAGAAAAGCTCTCAAACTCACCCATCTCCATAGATTTTCTAACCAATCCCGCAAGACCTTCCGCCACCAACACAAAAAGAAAAGGCGAGAGGGGATCACCTTGCCTTAGACCTTTCCCCACCTCAAAATCGGAAGTGGGGCTACCATTAACAAGGATCGACATATTGCTCTTAAAAATCAATTTTTCCATCCAACCTCTCCATTTAAACCCAAAACCTATTCTCCTAAAAAGGTACCTTAAAAAGTTCCAACTTACATTATCATACGCCTTTTCAAAATCCACCTTAAATAATAAACAATCTTGCTTTGTCTTCCTTGCGTAATCCACCACTTCGTTCGCAACAAGCACCCCTTCGAGCATTTGTCTCCCCGGAACAAAAGCACTTAGACACGGAGAGACAATGGAACCAATAATCTTTTGTAATCTTCCCGCCAATAATTTTGCCACTACTTTGTACATACACCCCACCAAACAAATAGGCCTATACTCGTTCAAAGAGAGTGGATTAAGAGATTTAGGGATCAACGAATTGAAAGACGAAGTTACCGCCTTTGAAAGTGAACCCCCATTGTAGAAACTCTCAAAAAACCGAATAAAATCTTCTTTAATAAAACTCCAACATTTCTTGATAAAGAGAAATGAATAGCCATCCGGACCCGGACTCTTAGAACCTCCACAATTCCAAATGGCCTCTTTAGTCTCTCCCTCTAAGAACGGACTTTCAAGGGCCGCCACATCCGCCTCCCCAACCGTGTTAAAAGGAATTCCTTCCAAAATGGGCCTATGATCATCCAATTCCTTAAACTTATTGTGAAAATGATTCGCTACCTCTTCTTTTATCTCTTCCACCGAATCCAACAAACGCCCCGAGACAAGAATAGGACCAATATGATTCACTCTCCGTCTATCTTTCATCACCTTATGGAAAAAACCACTATTTGCATCTCCCTCCTTTAACCATTTCAATCTCGATTTTTGAATTATCATGTTCTCTTTAATCCTCAAGTTCCTCCAAAACCTAAACGTAGCTTCCCTTCACCCATTTACCACCTCATTCAACTCAATATCATCCGTTTCTTCCAACTTTTCATCTCCAAGATTACTGTCCCTCACTCCTTCATCCACTTCCAAATCGAACCTCCCAAAAACCTCCACATTCCACTTCCTTAAAATAGGCTTAAGAAGTTTCAACTTCTCTTTTAGAACATAATCACCCCTCCCCTCCACCTCTAGGCATTTCCACTCCTTCTCAACAAACGACAAGAAAGAATCCAAGGAAAACCATTCATTATTAAATCTAAAAGGTTTCGGGCCCCAATCCACCTTGTCCACAATCAATCAAATGGGACAATGGTCCGAAATGTCCCTCGCGCCAATGAATTGACCAACCACACCCCATCTATTCACCACCTCATCCGATAAAAGGAACCGGTCGATTCTACTCATCGACTTACCATCCCCACTATACCACGAGAATTTCTTGCCCTTACAAGGAACGTCCACCAAAGCGCTTTTGTAAATGAATTCGGAAAAAAGTTCCACCTCGTTAAGATTTACCACCACGGACCGCCCTTTCCTTTCTCTACTATTTTTGATCGCGTTGAAATCTCCACCTATGATCCATTCCCCATCCTTAAATTTCTCCTTCAAAGACAACAAATCCTCCCATAATTTCCTCTTTTTCTCAATGACACACGAAGAGTACACGTTTACAATATAGTACCACAAATTATCTCTGTTAACATTGATGCCCAAATAACCTTCCCCTTTGAAACTGATCACCACCTCCACTTTACCATCCCTCCAAAGAGTGAGCAAACCCCCCGATAAACCATTTGAGTTAGAATAGGAAAAACCTATGTCCGGCCCACTCCAAAAACTCTTACCAAAAGCATCCTTGAAGTCTTTAATTTTAGTTTCTTGTAACAAAAAAATGTCTGCTTTCCCTTTATTAATTATAGAACTAACCCTCCTTCTCTTTAAAACACTACAACCTCCCCTAATATTTAAAGAGCCGATGATCATGTCAACTTTTTTGAAGACTCCTTCCTCTCTACCATCCTCACACTGCTATAACTCTCAAGTTTCTCAATCCTTCTTAACAAAAATTCCCTTCCTTCCGTCTCGGCAACCCCCAATGCTACAATGGCCTCCCAAAGCTTTTCCCCCACATCCCCATTAATGAAATCCCATTGCCTACTATTACTCCTCCTTATATTCGAATCCTCTTTATGAACACCATAAACCTCAGTACTATTTCCGCCAAAAGGGTGAATGGAATCCGAAACTGCACTTGGGACAATCTGAACCTGCACTCCTTTTTCCCCGTCTTCTTAACCCCAGCCTTGTTTCTTTTGCCTTGAGATTTCAAAACCACTCCCTTACTACCTCTGCCAGCCTTGGAACCTCCTTTCACCACTCCAATCTCTGACAGACTTTTAAATTTCAATTTTTTATGCTTAAAATTACTCCCAAGCACCCCAAGGGAACACAGACCCACTGTTTCAATGCCATCTTCTGTGACAAACACAAAACTTCTGTCCTCACTATCTCCCATCGATATCTGCCTCAGCCCCTTTCCAACACTACCCCTCTCCTTTAGAGAAATAAGAGCCAAATCAAAAGAACCTGTATTTCTGCTCCCACCGCTCCTAGCCAAGCTCCTCGAAACTAAACAACTATCCTCCTTCTGATTCGAATCAAACAGGGGCCTGACTGCCGACCCAAACTCCTTCACCGTTTCGCTGCAAGAAACCGACAGTTGGATTATGGGATCATCGACTGACCTCATCCTTTCTACATCAGAAGCTAAAGGAACAAGAATGGGTGTCGTCTCCTTTGGAACACAACAATCCCCTATCAACGAGTTACTGCCAGACGAGACTACATTAACGCAACTAGGATCGCACTTAGGAACATCAACCGGACAAATAACAGTATTTAACAGACTACATTATGAATTATCAACCCTTTCTAACACCCCCTCGTCATCAAGCAAATTATCAGACCACACATCTTCGGATTCCGAAGAGTCGGAGACAGAGGTATGAGGTTTCTGCGTACCTGAAATATTTCGAATCGAGCCAATTGCGTCTTCCCTTAGCACCAACGAAACTTCCTTCCCGTCGATCTGCACGATCATAAACTTCATCAATTCATGTGTTAGTTTGACTCTCGCCATAAATCTAGCTGTGTCGTAATTGGACCCCGCCGCCATTGATTCATCCACGCAGATAAATTCCCCCATTGAGTTAGCCAACTTAACGAAGAAATCCACACACCACGCGTGCAACGGGACACCGTAAACGCTCACCCAAATGACCCTGTCGTCGTCAATGTCCTTCTCATTCCACCTTCTTACTACCGCGAACCATTGTTTCCACCACGTTTCGCCTTCCCCTATTAAGTCCTCAATCACACCCTCCTCTTCCTCTTCTAAAAGACACATATTACCCCCCATAGGCGTTACCTTGATATCAAAGACACCCTCTATCATGAAGTGAGATCGAATGTTGTAAGTCGAACCCGGTATCGTCACCACCCCCACGTAAGCTTTCTCCAACCTCTTCCTGTTATCTGCTTGAGAGGTAAAATAGAACACAGGATTATCACCCACCTTCTCGCAACCCTTCTCGCTGCCCTTAACCAAACCTTCATTCAAAACCTCCACATAACGCCTCTTCAGTGACCCAACAGAGGTGCCTGGATGCACTCCCGCCGCCGGTCGATGATGTTGCGACATTTGACCTTGTCTGTGAGAAAACTTGGTCTCCGTAGGTGACACCTTCCTCGCACTAGACCGCTCAAACCTCGGAAGATTAGCATGAATTTTCTTCCCCATAATCATCACATTATCACAACGAACCGCCAACAATCTACCGTCTTCAACCTCTTCGAACCTAACAAAACCAAATTTCTTCCCCAAATTATTCTTCCTCGGCGAGATTGCAACCTCCACCACATTCCCTAAACACCCAAAAACCTCGAAGAACGATTTTCCTGAGTGTGATTCCGGAAACTCAGAAAAGAATATGGACGTAATCTCAGCAATCTTATTCCTTCTAACACCTCCTCCCCACGGAAAAACGTCCCACCGCGGACCAAGCGCCTTGAATGGTCTTCTACTGAAAGTTTTCCAATCCCCAACGTGATTATGTGCAGATTCGGCCATCGGAAAGTCCACCCAGCCCTAACCCCCTTTTAGAGAGAGGGGGGAGAGAACATTTCTAGAGAGAGAAAAAATTATTTTAAGAGACAGTTAGTTGAATAAGGAAGACGAAACATTCTTTATTGATGGATTTAACAAAATAAAATTCTAAAATCCAAATGTTTCAAAAGTAAGCTTTCTAGAAACATTACAAACTCCATATATCATGGCCCGAAATTCAACCTGAACCACAATTTTCCAAAATTACATAAGATAGCAAACATTATTTTATGGGCTATACGACCTACTAGACCATATAAACTGAATCAAATTGTGAAAGTTGTTGTAGGAGGATCCACTTTAACAAAATAAAATTCTAAAATCCAAATGTTTCAAAAGTAAGCTTTCTAGAAACATTACAAACTCCATATATCATGGCCCAAAATTCAACCTGAACCACAACTTTCCAAAATTACATAAGATAGCAAACATTATTTTATGAGCTATACGAGCTACTAGACCATATAAACTGAATCAAATTGTGAAAGTTGTTGTAGGAGGATCCACTAGGACTCACACTCTTGCATGCCAAATCAGCCATTTTCTTAGATGAACTAAGAAACTCATCTTTCCTATTCACCATAACTTCATTCACCATACTCTCCACCACATTCCTATCACAGACATCCTTCATATCCAAACCAATTTTCCAAACCTAACTCACAAACCTACTGTTAACCTGTTGATCAGCAAAGTAAGGCCAACAAATCATAGGCACACCACAAACCACACTCTCCAAAGTTGAATTCCATCCACTATGTGTCAAAAAAGCACCAACTGCCTTATGAGCCAACACCTCATCTTGTGGAACCCACTCCACAATCAACCCTTTTTCCTTACTAGTCCCTTCCTCAACCATTTTCAACAGTCCTTTTTCTTGTACCATGTATGGCCTAATCACCCACAAAAACTGTGTTTTGTTGTTCAATAAACCATGCCAAATCTCAATGACTTCTTCTCTCTTCAATGGTGTAAAGCTACCAAAGCTAACATATATAACTGATTTCAACGGCTGAGAGTCGAGCCACGTCATGCAGGTTCTATCAACTTTGAAGAAGTTGCTCTTAAAGGATGATGTTTTTTCCGTGGTATTAAGGAAGTGGTGAAGAGGGCCAAGAGTGTAGAGGTTGGGGAAGTGAAGACGAATTTGGGAAAGGATTGGAAACTCTAGATCCTCAAACGTGTTGAGTATAAGCGCGTTTGCTTTAAGTGATTGTTGACTTCGAACAACAACAAATTCTAAAGTCAAATTACCTTTTGTTGAAATATAAACTTGATTTGGGCCTAATTATTAGTGGTATTCTTGGGCTTAGTTAGTTTGGGCTTAGATGATTTTGGGTAGTGTTTCTAGAGAAATCTTGTAGTGTTTGGAGTGTCTAGATATTTCTTATGGTTGTAATATTCTCTAGAATACTCTTTAGATATCTAGAGTTGAGAACTCTCTAGAATTAGTGAATCTAGAGTTCTCCTTAGAGTATTATAAATAGAGATGTAATCTCACACATTTGTATCAAGCAAAATACAAAGTTCTCTCTTCCATAAAGAATTCTCCTACCAATCAAGTTTTTATTCAAGCCTCCAATATTTCTAAACACTTGTCCTACACATAAAAATAACCTTAATTCCAACACCTTTTTTGTTTTCTCGACAGAAACTAGGAAGATCTCTACACCGAAGCAAGTTTTCCATGCCTGGCATATTCTTTATGACACGATCCATGTCTTCTTCTCCTAAAATTTCATTAAACAATCAGTCAGTTACCTCTAAAAAAAAGTGTGACACGACACCGGCACCGTGTCTATATATGTATCAGTGTTGTGTCTGTATCTGTATATGTGTCTGTATTTTTTTATATATGATTACATTTGAAATAAAGATCAATAACAAAGAAATAAAAGACGTGTAAATAGAAAGATATATACCTCTAATGGGAAGTTCATTACAGTCCAAGAGGTTGGGAACACATAACAAAGACCAGAAGCAACAAGCACTGATAGTACGAAAATGAACCATCCCACCCAACCTGCAAACAGAGAAAATATGTGGTCCCCACGGGGACCCATAATATAGTCCAGATGCATGCGGAAAGTAAACATGATATGCACGCGGAAAATAGACATGATATGCAAGCATATATATACAAATGATGCAAACATATAAACAAACAAAGAAAAACACCCAAAGAAAAGAAACAAACAAAGGCTAGGATCGACTCGCTAAGAATGGACCAGCACAGGTCTATCACACTCCCCAGCAGAGTCGCCAGCTGTCGCACGCTCGCGAAAAATGAACAGAGTCGCCACCAATATATTTATCCCATAAGGGAAAGGGATATCAGAAAACCTAGCAAAGTAAGGAACAGGGTCTTGCGACCAGAGAATCTAGGTACGGGAGTCGGTTACGCAAGGGGAAGGTATTAGCACCCCTCACGCCCATCGTACTCGATGGTATCCACCTATGTTTGTTTCTATCTAAAGGGTGTGTACTATGTCTATGTCTATATGCAAAATGAATGCAAAATGTAGGGAAAAGAAAGAATTGTACTCGCACGGGCCCTACCCCGCTGCCTACGTATCCTTTTCAGGAATCAGAGTTACCGTAGCTCGGCTCAAGATTTTCTGTTTGTTTTTGTGTTTTTTAGTTGGGCGGAGTTAACGTTCGCGCTTTTGCATAAGGGGTCGACCTACGATGCGTACGAGCGGAAATAACATTGCCCTCAGGTGCCAACGAGGCAAAAGAAAAAGAAATGATTGGTTTGTGTCTTTTAACATAGATGAGTGATGAACAGTTCCCAATACCGGGCCACTCAACACTTTCTCTACTTTGTTTTACTTTTAAACCATTATTAGGTGTTTTAAGTGTTTTTGGTTGTGTATTTTTTAAGGGGAATTTGTTTGCGATTTGAATCACATAAAAGTGTATAACGGTAGAGAAACAGATTAGGGAATGAATCCCACTCATCTCTCTTCCATTATATAGTGATCGAGAAACAGATTAGGGAATGAATCCCACTCATTTCTCTCCCACTAAGTGATTGAGAAACAGATTAGGGAATAAATTCCACTCATTTCTCTCTCACTATTAGTAACGTGTGATTCGCATCTTTTATTTATTAAGTATTTTAAAGTTGAAAAGAAAAAGAAAATGAGAAGGGGGAGACTAACCTAATTAAGTCTAGCCTAATGATTGTTATTGTTTATGTACAAATCTAGCCTAAAGTTAACATGGAATCGATCCTAAAAGGAGCATACTAATGATATTAACAAGGTAGGCCAGAAATACAAGCAATAAAATCATACAAGAATCATACAAAAATAACATGGAAATAGCGCAAAAAAACAATTCAAGCATTAATGCAAAATTAAACTAAAACTACTATTTTTGTATGGCATTTTTATGAAAGAGAATTCAAAGGATTAATGTCAAAATTACCCTAAAAATCTACTTATTTTTTATGAGTTTTTCAAGTGTCAAAACTAATCTAAAATCTACTTAGAAAATTATGGTTTTTATTATTCAAAATAATAGGAAAAACTATGTAAAAAAACAGACTAAGTCTAAACATGAAATAACGGAGTCGGGGGGTGTATTGGTGAAACAGTGGTGCAGTCTAGTAAATACGCTGGGCCCAAGGGTGTTGTTTTTAGTTTCAATTTTTAATTCAGCACAAAAAAATGGTAATTGGGCCATGGGGGTGCGCTACAGAATCTGGCAACAAAGCCCTGTGTTCGTTTGATCCAATTCAGCTACTGTTCAATTCAATCTCAAATTAATCATCAGATCTTTATTTCAAACTTTATACCAATTCAATTTCCATTAATTATCCACTTAATGCCCAGATTTTCAACAATTAATCAATAATTAGTTCAATTAAAACTATAGGATAAAATTATAAAATTATAATGGAAAGGGGATTAGGGTTACCCTGAAATGTGACGATTCATCTTGCGTTCAGTGAGAAACCTCTCCTTCCTCTCGCTCGCGGCGGTCGTAATGGTCTTCCTCTCCGGCGATTCCCACCGAGCACCGCCGTGAATTGTCCGGCCACGACCTCTTCTCCTCACATCTCTCTCTGTTCGTCCCTGATTCGTTCAACCCTCTCAATCGCTCATCTCCGTTCATCTCCGTCTAAGATCTCCTCCCTCGCTCAATCTCGGCGGCGACCGGATCCACTCTTCGATGATGCTTCTTATGTAGTGAACCAAGCAAAGCAAGCTCCGCTCACTTTCATCTCTTCTTCTTCTCGGTTCTCAAACTCTCTTTCATCTCAGATTTGTTCTCTCCGATCTCCCTCGATCCAAATCGGAGAACACCAACTCAAGGCAATCGGAGATTCGTCCTCGTTGTGTTCGCTCCGTTGAAGCTAATGCGAAGATGTTGTAAATTCCTTGTAGATTGATGACGATGACGCGGCTGATGCTTTGGTCTTGAGGAGATGAGGATGATTGTTTGTTGCTTGCACTGAGGAAGAAGCTTGAAGAACCTTCTGAGCTCTCTTTCAGAATCAAGACGAGAAGCAGTTGAAGATTTCTTGTTAGATTGTGAATTTTCCGTTGTGAATTGAAGAAGAGGTGAAGAAGATGATGTTAGGGCTGAAGAATTGGGGACTAGAGAAGTTGAAGAACGATGAAGATGGAGGAAGAAAATGGAGGAGCTTGCAGAGAAAGATGAGAGTGAAGTGAAGGTGATGATGAATGAAGAATCGAGAGAGCCCCTTGAAGTGTGAAAGATGATGCTATATATCAGGTTCTCTCCCTTTTGCTTCTTCTCTTTTTCTGTTTTTGAATTGGTTATATGAATCAGAGAATTGGTTAGAAATCTGTTATATTGGTTTTTGGTAGTTATGGGAGTTAGAAAAGTAGTTACAGGTTTGAGCTGTTTATAGGTTGGTTAGGAAAACTGTTTTGGTGGTAATGTTATAATCTGTTATGGAGGTTGGTTAGCTAGAAGGTTAAGGAATGCGATGCCGAATCGATGTATGAAGGATGCGTTTCTGAATCTGCTGAATGAAAAGGTTAACAGCCTGTTAGTTATGCAGGATTGGAGTTTTTTGCACATTTTGGATTTTGAACCTGAACTTGAATCTCATTTGGCATTTTTCTTCTTTTTAATGTCTCTTTGAATGTGCTTTTCTCTTCTGCCAGGATCATTTATGTATGCAACAGCTTTCTAACGGAATTACGATAATGATATGTTTGAGCTCTTTGTGCCTCTAAACCTGCAGTTATTGGACATGAGCTTTGTTCTGGATTTCTGAGTTGCATTTGAACTCTTTTGAACTGAACTGGTTTTATGTGTGTTTCCTTGTTTTGCAATGGGTTATGCAGGGCTGTGTGTGACTGTATGCTAACTGATGTGGGGCATGATTTGACTGAATTTGCAGGGGCTGGTATGATTGAGACTTGTTTGGTTAAATGGTTTGAAGAAAATGTTAAGCTTTTTCTATTGGGAAAATCTGTGGCTGAGTGTTGGTGTGCGATATTGAACAATGGTGGTTAAGCTGTTATTTTATGTATGATTATGGTTTGAATGGTAATTGTGTAGGGATGAAGGTGGTGGATTATGCAAGCCTATGGCTCTCGTGCTGATGGAGCAGTCTTCGATAGTTGTGGCGTGTCTGATAGCTGTTGATGAACGTATCATGTGCATGTGTTCCGGCATCAAAAACCGCAGCGGCACTGTGTTTAGATCCAAAGCCAACGAAGCTCATCCTTGCGATGATAAGAAATGGATGGTGATGACATATGATGCACACGTTCTTTGCTTTGTAACTTTGGAAATTGTAAAGAATGTTTTTTTTTATTATTTATTTTGTAAGGACTCTGCTCCTGACTTGAAAATGTAATGAGTATGTCTAGCACCTGTAATGGAACTTTGCTCTTCACATACAGCATTTGAATTTCAGATTTCCCTTCAATGCTTCAACTTAAATTTCCAAGTATTTCTCCAATAGAGTGAACCCCTTAATCAACTCTTAACAACACACAAATACCTTAAGAACTTTAATTCACTTTGATTACCTCTGAACTTGAATCCATTTTGAATTTCAATGAACAATTTCCCAATCCATTTGCCTCTTCAATGAAGCCCTTGATCCAATTCAACTCACCAATTCGACCAAACTTGCGTGTTAAGTACCGAAAGAATGATGCCTTCAGTAAAATGAATCTTAAAGTTCATCCTCTTGTACCTTGGCCAATATCTCGACTTAATGACAAATGATCTTGATACAAAAGTAATTCCCTTTAAGAAAGTCCCTTGGTGATGAAACTTGAAGACATGAGATCCTAATCTCATCTTCAATTGGTGAAATTCAACAAACTTAAGCGATGAATAATTAAACCCTAATCTTTCAAAATCTTTGATCCCAAACCAAATTTATTGATTAATGATGCATGGTATGTTAGATGACCTAATGGAGGTATGCACATGAATGAAAAGCCTAAGCCAGATGAAATTAAAAGGGTAGGACAAATTTGGGGTATGACAACAACCACCCGGATACATGAAAGTTGGAAAAGAAGAAAAAGTGCTAAAGTTGAAAAAGGCGCTTTATGGGTTGAAGCAAGCACCGCGAGCATGGAATACACGCATCGACACATACTTCAAAGAGAACAGTTTCAAGCAATGTCCTTACAAACATGCTCTGTATGTAAAGAAGAATGGAGGTAATTTGTTACTCGTTGCTCTCTATGTCGATGATCTAATTTTCTTAAGTAACAATGATCAAATGATAGAAGATTTCAAGTGCACAATGACACGGGAATTTGAGATGACAAATTTGGGCTTGATGAGATTCTTTCTTGGTCTGGAGGTCCGACAAGAAGAAACTGGAATTTTCATTTCACAGGAGAAATATGCAAAAGAAATCTTGAAAAAATATAATATGTAAAACTGTAATTCGATTTTGACGCCAATGGAACCAGGTGCAAAGTTGTCAAAATTTGATGGAGGAGAACGCATCGAAGCAAGCAAATATTGAAGTTTGGTAGGAAGTCTTCAATATCTCACATGTACAAGGCTAGATCTTTCGCTTAGTGTCGGAATTGTAAGTCGTTTCATGGAGGAACCGGTCTATACACATTGGAAGGCATTGAAAAGAATTCTTCGATACATCCAAGGAACTGTGTCACTTGGAATGTTCTACTCAAGAACAGAAGATTATAAGTTGATTGGTTATTCCGACAGCGATTGGTGCGAAGATGTAGACGATCGAAAAAGCACCTCAGGATATGTGTTCTTTATGGGAAACACTACATTCACATGGCTTTCTAAGAAGCAACCGATAGTAACACTTTCGACATATGAAGCTGAATATGTGGCAGCATCTTGGTGCATTTGTCATGCAATATGGCTTAGAAGATTGTTGAGTAAAATGGAGATAAAACAGGAAGGTGCAACAGTAATATAAGTGGACAACAAATCAACAATTGAGTTAGCAAAGAAACCAGTGAATCATGAAAGGAGCAAACACATCGACGTTCGCTTCCACTTCATTCGAAAACATGTGAAGGAAGGAAGTGTCGAATTGAGGCATGTAGCAAGCAAGGATCAAGCAGCAGATATTTTCACAAAACCATTATCGAAAGAAATTTTCGATAGAGGCAAGAAGTCGATAGGCATGATGGATAAAAGAAACATTTAAGTTTACAGGGGTGTTTTGTTGAATAAACTTTAATGTTATTAAGTGTGTTTTTATTGATAAGTTAGTGGAAAAATAAAGAGTCTCTTGTAGTTGAAAGGCCAAGAGTTCTTGTAGTGGAAAAGCCAAGAGATAGTGGCATATTAAGAGTATTTATTTGCTTTAATTTCCTAGTATAGCAGAAGTCTTTTAGGTCTATATAAAGACTTGTTTGTATTTTCATTTTCAAGAAGAAAGTAAAAAGTGCAGTTTTAAAGCAAGTCTTCCACTAGTGGAAGTATAGTGTAAAAAGTGTCTTGTGCAGTTTTAAAGCAAGTCTTCCACCAGTGGAAGTATAGTGTTAAAAGTGTCCAAAATTGTTACAACTGCAGAATAGAAGTAGCAGTCAGTTTTTTACATCTCCAAGTATTATAGATGGAGTTCGACCGACAGTACGAAAATAATGAGTCATGTGCCAACATCTTCATTATGACAAGATGTGGTAGATTTACATCCTATTTTGGATATATATCGAGAGTTCGTACCGCAAGATGTGGTGTTTCAGAACTACGCCTTCAATGAGTCATACGCATGCTAAATAATATCTAATTTTTTTGTTGTTGTATCATATGAGACTTGTGTAGTGTCGGGTACCTCTTTGAGAGGTTCATGCTCATTCGAGTACCGGTAGAATTTCAACTTACTTCCTATCGCCTTTGTTTTACCTATTATCGATTAAATAATCTAAATTGGTAAGAGGTAAGTTGAGTTCTTGGACAATATTTTTCCAACCAAAGATCGAGGCGCCTAGATCTTGTATGGTTAGGAAATTTTGCATGAATACATAACGTGGGAATATAAGATATATTAAGCTTACTTGATTCCCACAATAGAAGGATAACCCCTTATACTAGCCGAAGAGGAAATACGTATACAGGAAGCAAAGAAGTTAAAAGAGGTAAAGAAAACTGCAGGTAATCTGATTTCTGCATGCACATGCTTACATGACTTGGCAACCGGATTACTATCTTATGGAACTACACATGAGGGCACTAATGTCCACACTGTTGTTTAGGATATTTTGATGGAAACCAAGATTATCTTGCGACTTAAGAATATGAAAACGAAGGTTGGTATAATTTTTAGGCAACCTAATATGATGTATTCTTTTTAGGCTCGTTTGGTTTAGATTAAATTGTATTTTACGTAAAATGGTATCATGTATTTAGCTTGTTACATCATATATTATTTTGAATATTTTTAGTCAAATTATTTTTTATGGTCATATTATGTTACTAATTTAAAGTGTTGTTATAGTAAAAATAGGTTTTGGTACAATCACAAACAATTTTATATTACACCAACGATTTATATGTTCAACTTTAATTCATCCATGGACACACGATAAAGTCACGGTGTGTTTGATTGAGTCTGACGAAAGAATTAACAAGTTTGTGCTTGATTGAGCCTGACAAAGAAGTAACAAGTTTGTATGATATAAGATCTTGTTTATATTTAATTGATTTTTTTATTCACAACTTAACATTGATAATTGATATTTGGCATATAACATATTAATTATCAATTTGTTTATTGAAATCCTTATGTTCCATGTATTTATTGCTGGATTTAACAAAATAAAATTCTAAAATCCAAATGTTTCAAAAGTAAGCTTTCAAGAAACATTACAAACTCCATATCATGGCCCAAAAGTCAATCTGAACCACAACTTCCCAAAATTACATAAGATAGTAAACATTATTTTATGGGCTATACGAGCTACTAGACCATATAAACTGAATCAAATTGTGAAAGTTGTTGCAGGAGGATCCACCAGAACTCACACTCTTGCATGCCAAATCAGCCATTTTCTTAGATGAACTAAGAAACTCATCTTTCCTATTCACCATAACTTCATTCACCATACTCTCCACCACATTCCTATCACAAACATCCTTCATATCCAAACCAAGTTCCCAAACCTCACTCACAAACCTACTGTTAACCTGTTGATCAGCAAAGTAAGGCCAACAAATCATAGGCACACCACAAACCACACTCTCCAAAGTTGAATTCCATCCACTATGTGTCAAAAAAGCACCAATTGCCTTATGAGCCAACACCTCATCTTGTGGAACCCACTCCACAATCAACCCTTTTTCCTTACTAGTCCCTTCCTTAACCATTTTCAACAGTCCTTTTTCTTGTACCATGTTTGGCCTAATCACCCATAAAAACTGTGTTTTGCTGTTCAATAAACCATGCCAAATCTCAATGACTTCTTCTCTCTTCAATGGTGTAAAGCTACCAAAGCTAACATATATAACTGATTTCAACGGCTGAGAATCGAGCCACGTCAGGCAGGTTCTATCAACTTTGAAGAAGTTGCTCTTAAAGGATGATGGTTTGTTGATAGTATTGAGGAGGTGGTGAAGAGGGCCAAGAGTGTAGAGGTTGGGGAAGTGAAGACGAATTTGGTTAAGGATTGGAAACTCTAGATCCTCAAACGTGTTGAGTATAAGCGCGTTTGCTTTAAGTGATTGTTGACTTCGAACAACAACAAAGTCTAAAGTCAGATTACCTTTTTTGTTTTCTCGACAGAAACTTGGAAGATCTCTGCACCGAAGCAAGTTTTCCATGCCTGGCATATTCCTTATGATACGATCCATGTCTTCTTCTCCTAAAATTTCATTAACCAATCAGTCAGTTACCTCTAAAAAAAAGTGTGACACGACACCGACACTGGCACCGTGTCTATATATGTATCAGTGTTGTGTCTGGGTCTGTGTCTGTATTTTTTTTATATATGATTACATTTGAAATAAAGATCAATAACAAAGAAATAAAGGACGTATAACTAGAAAGATATATACCTCTAATAGGAAGTTCATTACACTCCAAGAGGTTGGGAACACATAACAAAGACCAGAAGCAACAAGCACTGATAGTACGAAAATGAATCAATTGTATCCCAAATTCAGCAGCCAGATCAGTAGCAAGTTCACCGAAGATTCCATCTAAAATAATACAAGTTATTTTCTCAGAAACAATAATATCTCTTAGAAAAGGTTTACCATACAAACTCAAGGATGCAATTACATCTCCTATCCTATCTCCAAATCCAGGATGTTCCTCCTCGTTATGAAAATCAGATATAGTCTTGAATTGAAGCATAGGGTAACATTCTGAAAGAGCTTGAATACCATCGTTGAAACGGATGAGACGGTTGTAGATGTACTTGGTGTTGAGGAAAGTTATGCGGAGGTTTTGAATGGCAAGAAGTTCGGCTAGCTTTAGCATGGAGTTTACATGGCCTTGAGCTGGACAAGGGAAGATTAGCACATGTGGAGAGGATTTTTCTTTAGGTTGGGTTTCCATTGATTTTTCTGATGTACTAATGTGGGCTTTGTGATAATTTTTGAGAGGTGGATGATGACTTGACACAAGGACTCTTCGTATGACAGACATGACATATGTTGGTGTCTTTATTGAAGAGAAACTCGTACAATATAGTTGCTTTAATTTTTTTTTTTTTTTTGAAGAAATGCTTTAATTTGGTGGAACTAAGGTAATTGTATATTTGATGTGAAAACTAACTTGATCTCAATCCATTGTGACTTGGTTGAAAATATGATTAAAAAGTCTTGCATTGTCTTGTATTGTAAAAGAAGTGAGAAATCAAGAATATAAGATGGATTTTATATTTTCATTATAAAATATATGGGTTAAAAATATTTAAAATCTGTATTTAACTTTTCTTCTTTCTTTTATAATGTTGTGTTAGAGGTACGAGATATAGTTAAATATTTACTTATGAGTGTAATATATGTGTTTTAATTATTTTTACATTATATTTTTGTCTTATTGTCATTTGACATTATTAGATGTAATAGCCTATTGTTAGTAATAGTGTGACTGGCACGTGTGCCTTTGAGTCACTTGTTCTAACCTACTATAGTAGATTACAGGTTGTAATATATAAACAATCATTCTCTCTATTGTGTAACTAACTTTTGAGAAATAACAAAAAGTTGTTAGAGCAATGAAAACTCTCTCTCTATTTTCTATCATGGTATCAGTAGACGTTTGATCCACGGCCATTGTGTCTTCTGTTTCGTCTTCCGCTTCTCATTCTAGCGCCGATCAAGGTGTTACGCTGTCGGTGTCACCAGTGGTGTCTCCGTCCGATGATCATCGTCGTCTCAATTTCTCTCTCAAGATCTCGCAAAAGCTTGACGAGAAGAACTTCCACTTGTGGCGTCAACAGGTTGAGTCGTTCATCAATGCTCACGGTCTCACGCGTTTGTTGTTTGCTCTAAGATTCCGCCTCAATTTCTGGATGATGCGGCGCGAATCTCTGGATTTGAGAATCCTGAATACACGATCTGGCTTCAGAAAGACTAGATGCTTCTCTCGTGGCTTCATACCATGTTATCGAGCGAAATCCTCTCGCGAGTGCTTGGATGCACTCATGCTTACGAGCTTTGGGATCGTCTTTTTCAATACTTTCAGAAACAGACTCGTGCTCGTGCACGTCAGTTGCGTGTTGAGCTACGTGCCGTCACGCTTGATTCTATGTCTGTTCTGGATTATTTGCTTAAAATCAGGATGATCGTGGATGCTCTTGCGTCAATTGGTGATTCTCTTCCTGTAGCACATCACATAGACGTTATTCTTGAAGGTTTGCCCTCTGAATTTGCTCCTGTTGTGTCTGTTGTTGAAAGTAAGTTTGGTATTATGGATTTGGATGAAGTTGAGATCCTTCTTGTTGCACATGAATTGTGTTTGGCTAAGTTTAAGAAGTCTACTACTCCTGATATTGCCTCTTTGAATTTGACACACACTACTCCTGAATCCACCACTCCTAGTGACTCTAATAATGCTGCAAACTCAGCCTCCTCTACTTCTCAGGTTGCTCCTTCTACTGATCCTGAGTACTCTAGCTTCAGAGGTGGTCGTTTTGGTCGTGGTGGTGGTAGATCCGGCAGAGGCAGAGGTGGTCGCAATGCTCCTACACCTGTTCAGTGTCAGGTGTGCTCCAAATTTGGACATACAGCTCTCAATTGTTGGCACAGGTTTAATCAGCAATTTCGTGGTGCTGTTGCTGCTGGTCAACAAGGTTTTCAGCAACCTCAAGGTGCTGGTGCTTACTTTCCCTCCACTCCTTGGCAACAATTCCAACCTCATGTGTGGTGTAACACCCCATAATTTCAGTTTATTAATTTAATTTGGATTTAAATTAAATAATTGGAATTTTAGTATTTTTATTTGGAATTATTTGGAAAATGATGAGTTATTGGCATTGGGCCTAGAGTGGTGATTAGCAGAAGAGGGGGTGTTGACTAAGCAAGCCCATTATAATATTTTATTTTATTTTTCATAAAATAAAGGAATTGGGAAAAGAGAAGAGAAAAGGAGACAGACTCTGAGAAAGGGAGAACACGTGAAGTGAGAAGAGCCAAAAGGGAAGAAGATCTTCGAAGATTCGACTCTGAGGTAAGGGGGGATTCTTCGGGTTAGTATTCCTTATGTGATTGTAGGTAGTATGATTGATTAGGATTGTGGTCTAGTTCAATCGTACGTGTCGGGTTGGGAATTTTGTTAGGTTTTGATAATCTTGTATGAATTGACATGATTCTGTTGATACTTGTGATATATGATGTTAATACATGTCAATAACTTGTTTGAAATGTGTAATTGTGTGAAAATCAATGATAATTGTGTGTATGTTCGTATGTACCTGAAATTGGGGAAATGGGATATGGTAAATGCTGTCAAAATGGTGATTTTTGCTGTGCAGGTACGTAGGAACCGGTTCCCATGTGGGACGAACCGGTTCCCCCTTGTAAAAACAGAGAAATATGGATTCTGGGTAGCTGGGAATCGGTTCCCATGTAGGGACAATCCGGTTCCCCATAGTAAAAACCAGAGACGAGACTTTGAAGCTGCCAGGAACCGGTTCCCACGTAGGGACAACCCGGGTTTTGCAACATATTTTCTAAAAATGTTTTATCTTTAAAAACCCGTAACTTTTGATCCGTGTATCTGTTTTATGTGTCGTTTTGGGCGTTGCGAAGCTAATGAGATGCTTTATTTGATAAAGTGATGAAATGGGCAGTGGCCAACTTTATTTTAATTCGATTTGATCATTGATGAATTGGAATATAGTATATGTATATGTGCTTATTTATATATGATTATTGATACATGTTTTGTATTGGTGATGGGATCATGATATTCATTGGGTGATGTTGGTTTATAACATGTCGTAAATGAATACATGTTTTGTGATTATGTTGTTGAGTTGTTTTATCAATTTATTACATGGTGTGTAATGATGATAGATGTAACGATGTATGATGATGGTGATGATTGATGATTGTGAATATTAATATGTTGTTAATATTAATATGTTGGTTATGGTGGCAATTAACATTACTATGATGTGTATGTTATTGTGATGATGTGGTGCATGTATGTGAATGATTGAATGATGCTTAAACATGTACATACTTGTTGTGACCTTATTGGTAAGAGGTGTTAAGCGATGTTAAGCATCAGAATGATGATGATGTATGAAGATGTAAGTATGTGTCATGTGTGCATTATTCATAAATCATTTGCATTGGAAGGCTAATTCCCATTGTGCGGAGATTAGCGGGAAGTCATCGTGTGCCCATGTGGGGTGTGAGCGATGAGGCAGTAGTCGTGTGCCCATGTGGGGTGTGAGCGACTAGAGGGCAGTATCAAAGAGAGAAGTCCTGTGAATGTGATTCACGAATTTTGGTACCACATGCATAGTGTCAGTTGCATCATATGCATTGGTTATAACATGATTGGATGAGATCCAGTGTTATGCCTTGGTGTGTTTACATGATTGATGTATTGAGAAGATGTTGTTAATATAACTTGATCATTGATGAAATTGATGAGTTGTGGGCCGATGGCCAATATTGTTGGATTGATGCTTGCTTGTTGTAATAATTCCGATTATGTGTATGATTGAGTGGATGATAATTACTATGAGATTTTATTGCTTATGATTGCATAATGCTTATTAATTCGAATGAAACTCACCCTTACTTTGATGATTTCAGATTAAGGATGTAGCGGCGTCTTGATTGGGTGAAGATAGCTTGTAGGCTAGCCCGTAGTTCGTGTCGAGTCATGCTCTGATTGTAACACTGGGGAACGCTAGTTTAGAGACGAATTACTCTGTTGGCTTTGTTGTTTTATAATTGTATTAGAGTAACTTGCATGAATGATGATGAATATGCAATGTTATGAATTATAATCCGCTGTGTTGAACATGAATTGTATTTATGTTAAATGGTTCCTCGTGTGGCATGACAAATGACTATGGTATTTTATGTTAAAGAAGTTGTGACATCCTTGTATTTCATGTTTACTCTGATTATTATTGTATTTTCCGCGGGGGTTTAGAAGGGTGTTACATGTGGGCTAGGCCAGCTGCTCCTGCTGCCACTAAATTGGCAGCCCCTATCATGTTAACTCCTAGTGCTTATGTGGCTCAATCTGTTCCTGCTTCTTCTGGCAGCTGGATTCCTGACTCTGGTGTCTCTTTCCATGTCACTAGTGAGGCTCAAAACCTGCAGCAACTTACTCCTCTTGAAGGTCATGAGCAGATCTTCATAGGGAATGAACAAGGTTTGGATATCACCTCTGCTGGCTCTTCATCCTTTATATCACCAACTCAGCCACACACTCACCTTACACTTAATAATTTGCTTCTTGTTCCCTCCATCACAAAGAATCTTATGAGTGTTAGCAAGTTTACTAGAGACAATGATGTCTATTTTGTGTTTACAACTGACAAGTGCTTTGTAAAATCACAGGGTCATCATCAAACTCTTCTTGAAGGTGCTGTTGGTAGTGATGGATTGTATAAGTTTCCTCATCTTCTCATGGACAATTCTCCTAAGTCTTCTTCCACTTCTATTGCAAATAAATTTGTTGATGTACCTAGTGCTCACTATACTAGAGTAGATCCTAATTTGCCTAATGTGTGGCATCTTAGGTTAGGACATCCAAACACTCATGCTTTAAAGCTTGTTCTACAAAGTTGTAACATTCCTTTTGCAAATAAAGATCATTCTCTATTTTGTACTGCCTGCTGTATGGGAAAAACTCACAGACTTCATGCACCCACCTCACAAACTACTTACACTGCACCTCTTCAGCTTATTTACAGTGATTTATGGGGACCCTCACCAGGCCCTTCTACACTTGGTAACAAATATTATATGTCATTTGTTGATGCCTTTTCCAAGTTTACTTGGATCTATTTGCTCAAATCCAAGGCCGAAGCCTTTGCTATTTTTAAATAGTCCAAAAACTTGGTTGAATTGCAACTTGGCTTCCCCATCAAGGCTGTTCAATCAGACTGTGGTGGTGAGTTCAGACCTTTTACAAAGTTTCTCACTGACTTAGGCATTGTTCACAGAGTGATCTGCCCTCACACACACCATCAAAATGGTGTTGTTGAACGCAAGCACAGGCACATAGTTGATCTAGGACTGACTTTGCTCAGTCAAGCATCTCTTCCTATTGCTTATTGGGACTATGCTTTTGCCAATGCTGTGTACCTTATAAACAGGTTACCCTCAGCTTCTATTCAATTTCAGGTGCCTTATACCTTATTATTTCATATGTCCCCTGACTATCAATTTTTGAAGGTGTTTGGTTGCTCATGTTTCCCTCTTTTGAGATCTTATACCACTCATAAGCTTGATTTCAGATCCCATGAATGCCTATTTCTGGGTTACTCCACTTCACACAAGGGGTATAGGTGTTTATCTCCCACTGGGAGGATGTACATCTCCAAGGATGTCATTTTTAATGAGTCTAAATTTCCCTTTCTTGAACTCTTTTCTACTCCTTCTGTTCCTACATCCAAACCCAAATTTGTTTCTCTTTCTCCTCTTCCTTTTAGCTTTTCCTCACCCTCTGTCCCTTCTCCTTCCATCTCTAATTCTCTACCTTCAAACACTTCTAGTCAGGCTTCTAGTAATAGTTCCCCTGTGGCTGCTCCCAGTGTTCCTACTGCTTCTGCAAGCAGTTCCTCTACTCAATCCAGTTCTGACTCCAGTGCTCCTAGCATTCCTCTAAAAGTTGTCCCTGTTGCCGTCAGGCCACAGAATCAGCACCCTATGCATACCGGGGCTAAATCTAGGTTTGCTCAACCAAGATTGGAGCCTAGAGTGCTCCTTACTCACACTGAACCTAAAAATATTAAACAAGCCCTCTCTACTCCTCATTGGCACTCAGCTATGAAAGCTGAATTTGATGCTCTTTTGGCTAATGGAACTTGGTCCTTAGTGTCTCTTCCTCCCAACAAACAAGCTATAGGATGTAAGTGGGTTTTCAGGGTCAAAGAAAACCCTGATGGAACTGTCAACAAATTCAAAGCCAGGCTGGTGGCTAAAGGTTTCCATCAGAGGCATGGCTTTGACTTCACTGAGACTTTTTCCCCTGTTGTGAAGCCTGTTACAGTCAGACTTATCCTCACTGTGGAAATCACTCACAAGTGGCCTCTCAAGCAGCTTGATGAGAACAATGCTTTTCTCAATGGAGTGCTCCATGAGGAGGTCTATATGCAACAGCCTCAAGGCTTTGTCAGTTCTGAGGCTACTCAAGTTTGCAGACTGCACAAAGCTATCTATGGGCTCAAGCAAGCACCTAGACAATGGTTTGAGAGACTGCAAGCTGCTTTGATCAAACTTCAGTTTCAGCCTAGTAAATGTGATCCTTCATTATTTACTTATCTGGCTAAAGGGCATACTGTGTATCTGTTGGTGTATGTTGATGATATTATCATCACAGGCAGCTCTGAATCCTTGATTCAGTCCTTTGTGTCTCAGCTGAATGCTGAGTTTTCTCTCAAATTTCTGGGTGACCTTGATTACTTTCTTGGCATTGAAGTCAAGAGAGCAGTCAATGGTGCTCTGCTTCTCACTCAGTCCAAATATGTCAGGGATTTAGTGCAGAGAACAAATATGCTTGAGGCCTCTGCAGTGTCCACTCCTATGCAGTCTACTTGTAAATTGCTCAAGACTGGTTCTCCTGCTTTATCTGATCCTTTCTTCTATACATGAGTTGTTGGTGCTCTCCAATATGCCACCATTACAAGACCTGAATTAGCCTTTGTTGTTAACAAGGTGTGCCAATTCATGGCACATCCTTTAGAAACTCATTGGGTGGCTGTGAAAAGGATTCTAAGATACCTAAAAGGTACTCTGGGTCATGGTTTACTTCTTTCCCCTCTTTCTCCTTCCTCGCCTCCCTCCTTGAGAGTATTTTGTGATGCTGACTGGGCATATGATCCTGAGGACAGGAGAAGCACATCTGGTGCTGCTGTGTTCTTTGGTAACAATCTTATTATATGGTGGTCCAAGAAACAGCAGGTTGTAGCTCGTTCTAGCACTAAATTAGAATACAGGTCATTAGTTTTGGCTACAGCAGACTTACTATGGATCCAAACTCTTCTCGAGGAATTACATATTGGTACTCAGCCTCCTGTTGTACTGTGTGACAACTTGTCTGCAGTTATGTTAGCTCACAACCCCATTATGCACTCCAAGACTAAGCATATGGAGATTGATTTATTTTTTGTCAGGGAAAAGGTTATTGCTAAGCAGCTTACTGTGTTGCACATTCCTGGGACTGATCAAATTGCAGATTTATAAATAGCTTATTGTCTCTACGTAGTCCACGTGAGTGCAAAGGTTATTGTTGCAGCTTAGTGCCTCTACGTAGTCCACGCAAGTGCAAAGTGTAAAGAGCTTCTCAATTTATAGAGAGCTTCGAAAACCCTAATGCTCTTATTTTAGGCTTTTCCAAACACTAGTACAAAAAGATTAATATAATTTTAAAATTTACACCCAATATACTAAAAAAAAGTGTAAATGAAAAATATAATGGCAATTTTATAAATAAAGTGTCATTTTAAACATTAACAGGTGACAATATACACCCTATTTTCTAAAAACGGGTTTAAATTAAAAAACAGGTGTAAATTTATAAAAACTAAAAAAAATTATTTAATTTTATAACTCAAAATATGTAATGACACGTTAATAAATAATTTAAACATTACAAACAAACAAATTAATGAGCTTAAATTTCTTAAGTGAATAAAATAATTTAAACATTATTAACAAATTAATAAATATTAACTTATTAGACTGAATAAAATAATCTAATTTTGTAGGATTGAACAAAACTCTTATGAAAACTGAACGTTTAATCTAATAATCTAATTTCATAGCAGTGAAATGTAATGAAGCTTTTCTAAACCCAGTTTTCAACAAATTTCCCGATGAAAACATAAATTTTATATTACATCAGGTTTATTCTTCTCAAATCTTCCATTCTCCTTCTCAAACACTGAAACACTAACCTTCTCTGAAACGAAGTCTTCCCAAATATCCCCTTAACGAAATCCCAAATCTTCCCTTGAAAGGAAAACCCTGAAACAAAAACTTCCCTTGAATTCTCAACGGCATGGAAAAGAAGGAGAAGTCGAAAGCCAATGCAACAGGGTATGAACAAGTCAACGAAACAAGCGAAAATCTCGAGGGTGCTTCCCTGCCATCACTCATGTTCAGCACCGATGATGAAGATGAAGAATCCAAATTATCCAATCAAGATCTGAGTCTCAGAGTCGTGGAAAAGGCCATACGAAACTGAGAGGCAAAGCTTGCACCAAACGACGTCGTTTTGAACGGTATCGATTCTTCTCTGGTTTTGCCATCGCACCAATCTGAATTCAAGGTGATTTTTCGAAGTACCTTTCACTTTCATTTTTTCTAATGTCGTGTTTAGCTACTTTTCCGTGTTAAAAGGTTTTCAATGCTTATAAATGGAATCCTCAAAGATTTTTTTATGTTTGGTTTTGCATAATTGCTTTACTCTATAATTTTCTTAGAAAGTCACTTTTCAAACAGTGCTGAAAATGCCCTTCAATGTCTAGGTCGATTTTGTGAAGAAATTACAACTTATGTTTATTTTCATTCCATATTTTAGACAAACTCTTATAACATGTAATAGATTTTCATTATGTTATGTTCAACTTCTTGATCAAGAACCTTGCAAATTTTATTGGCATAATCACTTTACTGCCTAACTAATGTACATGGCAATTTTGAGACAACTGCCCAACTCGGTCAATTATTTCAATTTTTTGGACCTATGTTCTATCGGAAAACTACTTATGTTTATTTTTATTCCATATTTTAGACAAATTCTTATATCATGTAATAGATTGTCATTATATCATGTTCAACTTCCTGATGAAGAACCTTGCACATGGTAACTACTATGAAATTGTGTGCATGACAATTTTCAGACAACTGCCAAAGTCAGTGAATTTTATAACTTTTTGTTATGTGTAGGGTGACCAAATCCTAGTTACCCGAAACCAAAACCGCAAACTGGAATGCATCAACATCTGTCTGAAAGTTAATATACAGGATGTAATTCTCTATTAAAAAAGTTTACATATTCTGGAATATAACGAAGTTTTCAAAATGATATGCAGTACTCACCTAATTATACACATAGGATGGAACCCAGACAACAGCTTCAAAACATGAGATACACTGTACTACGTAAAAGGAATTTACTGATGTAAGCCACTGAATTATTCTGCATCTTTGCAAAAAATTATTTTACAACTTTTATACAGTCATCAGAAGACTTTCTGAGAATTTATGTAGTTTCATATTCCAATACCAAAGTATCATAAAAAATGGGCATATGTATAGGCTGCATAAAATTTCTTTTCACAAATGTTTTTACAGCTAAAGTGCGGAAAATAATTGGTCTCGCTTTAGAATGGGCATAAGTATCACTTTACCATCCATATCTATAGGTATGACATTAAATATTCAGAAGATCTCACCATCGGCCTCGGTACTAGTGATACCGTATGTTACATAGAGCTAGCTTAATTGCACTATTGTGACTCTGGTTTTTCAGTTTATGTTTGTATTAGGTTAGATTGAATGAACTTAAAATGGTGAATTTTTCTGAATTCTTGTTTCTTGTGTATGTTTGCCAAAGAATTCCATTTCTCATGCCTTCTTCTGACCTCATGCTTTACTGTGGCTTCTGGGAGTTGAAATACATCGTGGGCATTAGTCGAACAAGGACGATTGGTGAGTGTTTTACTGTCGTGTGCAAGTTCACAATGATTTACTACTTCAGTAGAATTGGCAGATTTCATTTTATGTGTTTGGCCACACTCACAGGCTTTTGACAGTATTGAACATGACCTCACTCCCCTACTTTTCAAGTTTGCTCCTATGTTATTACAATCTGAAATCAGTCTCACTTGTGCATGCAACATTTTTATCTTGTTCCAGTATGAATTAATAGTTCCAGTATGAATTAATAGCTTGGAGATATTAAAGACAGAAGAATTTAATTATACCATACTTTGAACAACTGTGTTACAATTTTATCCTTTTAAAATATTTAAGTTTTTAATTAAAATAATAAGTTAAATCTCAGTGACTTAAAAAATATTTAAAATTCCTTTTCTTTGGAAAAGTGAGATAGCTTGGAAGTCCAAATGTCATTTTCATGAATTATTTTAACTTTAATATCAAATGTCATGAAATTTTGGTGTCAAAGGTTTTACTGTAAGCCTCGACGATGCAAACACTACGATGAAATTGTATCCACGGGAGAATGTAGCTAAAGAAAACGCAAAGAATGGTATGTTTCTGATGAATAGCTCTTATAATAACTTTTCCACAATTAACTATTAAGAGTACTCACGTTTCCTTTGTAAATATTATTGACACCAATTATTGTTGTAGTTATTTTACAGTTTATTTTCTGTTATAACAAGTTAGTTTTAGGATCAGTTGTAATTAGTTGTAACCACTTGTTTTAGATTGAGCTAAGTTAAATTCGTTAAGTATGAATTAATTTTCATTTTCATTTCTCTTCATTTTTTATGAGAATTTCATTCAACAAAAATAACAAAAGAATTGGCTATTTTGCAGAGGAAGAAAGGCATAGTCATTTAAATATGCCTTTGATCTTTACTGTTGAAGTATTAGAAAAGGAATACAAAATACCAATTTGTTTTTTACCTTGTTGTTTAGTTTTAATCTCTGTAAAATATGTTAATATTGAAATTGATATGTAATATTATTTTGTCTTTATTTTGAAGGACAAAAATCATATCTTTTACATATTACAGGGACTAATTCCAATAGAATAAATTTTAGTGACTAAAACAAAACATTAAAGAACAATAGTAATAATTTGTATATTTTCAAGGACTATAAACAAAATAATATTTGTCATGTCACTGTTGTTTGTTTTTATCATTGTGGGCAATACTGTTGTTCTCATGTTTTTAAGGGAAGTTTGACAACATGTTTTGATTACAAATTCGTAAGAGCAAACGATGTCAAGAGACAAACCTGCAACTTAACATTTTATGGCAGTGATTGATCTAGTTTGCTAATTGAGGTTAAGAGCAGTCCAATCACAAGTGTTGCAAAGCCTTCAACTCATGTTTTACTTGGAGAACATGTTCAAGTAAGGCCTTTTTTCTGTTAGGTATTTATATCTACACTTGTTTGTTAACCACTTAATATTTTAATTTGAAGTATTTTTAACTTGATTGAAGTTGTCAAGGAAGTAGTAGTTGTTGATAAAAAAGATGAGGAGTAGAGACTGAACGTTGATGAGATTCGATCTCTTTCCTTTTTAGACTCATTTTCTTTGATGAAAACTAAGGATATTATGGAGAAGTCGGATGACCAAGTGACGCTATTGGCTTATTTAGGTACCGTTTTGTACTCATTGTATCGTACAGATTATTTGTTCATATTATATTTTAATCCAAGTTTTCCTCTTGTGAAGGAAAAATGACGTCCGCCAATATTAAAGAGCAGTGAAAATTGATGGCTGAATCCAGAGTGAGACGCGCTGCTACTCAAATTACATTCAAATCGGATCCCTCCGACCTCCAAACCCGAGTTCTCCATAAGAAGAAAACCGAAGCCGGCAAAGAAACTCCAGTGATCCCGACGAATGTGTCTGATCTTCCTACTTCTTTTGTGCTTGTGCCTCTTCCTGCCAAGAAACAAAAACTCGCCCTGACTGAGCCCACCAGTAGTATTGATCATGCTGTTTCAGCTGTGCTGCAAGAGACCGGGAAGGGTAGCCGAGCTGATCCACATTTCAAATTCTGGGAGAATAGTTTGATCCTATGTTATTACAATCTGAAATCAGTCTCAGCTTGTGCATGCAACATTTTTATCTTGTTCCAGTATGAATTAATAGTTCCTATATTGGTAGCTTGGAGAATAGCTGGTGATAGACAGAAGAACTTTGGCAAGGAGTGTTGTTTGATCATAGTAATCCCCTTGGAAATCGATTAACGGGTTCAATACCAAAAGAGATTGCAAATATACCAACCCTGATTCAGTTGTGAGTTTCTCATTATCCCACTTGGCTAAAAAATTGAGGAACCTATAATGCGCGTCCCCACTTTGGCAATTCACTTAGACAGGTTTGTGTTGATGTTGGTAAGGTGTGAATTATTGTCTCTTTGTTTTGCTTCATATGCAATCAATTTATTTTGGCGTTTTCCCTTTGGTTGATTCTATGCAGAGGGGTTAATGATGGATTCAAAGTAAACACGCAGACCCATCTTCTTCCCATCTTTGCAACATCGCTAAGACCATCTCCAATGGTAGTTTCTTCTATTGAGTTCTCCACATGTACCATTAATTTAATAATTAAATATTCAAAAAAATTGCCATGTCATAATAGAGTTGCATTGCAATGCAACAACTAAAAGATTGTAGTATCCAATCAAATCAAGTTATGAGGTAAAGTTGTGGGACCCATATCAGATTTTTATTAAAGTTGAAATTAAATAAATTCTTTTAATATGATGTGGCTTAGTGGGTCCCATAAAAAACTCAAATGTAAGTTGCACCATTGGAGATGCTCTAAAGGTACTCATGCATTTCTAGTTGATTCTGCGGCCTCCCGACTCCCCTTTAAAGATCTTCCATTGGTTGATAGCATGAGGCTAGACAGCTCAGTTATTGGCTAAACGAGAATAATTTCTCTTTTGGGGATGAAATGCTATGATTGTCTAAGTAGGAGAAGCTTCACCGAGAAGTAATCATCATCCTGGTCATATTCCTATTATATATATATATATATGTGTGTGTGTGTGTGTGTGTGTATGTGTGTGTGTGTGTGTGTGTGTGTGTGTGTGTGTTTGTCTTAGGATTTTCTTTGGGAAAGATCTAAGCAGTATATATATATATATATATATACAGTTTATAATTGACAGGTGTATAACAAGTATAACAGGTATAACAAGTATGACAAGTATGAACAGTAGTTTAAATATGAATGAGTGAAAAGAAATGGGTTTTTTGATGCTTAATTGTGATTTTGAATAAGTCTGTGAGTGAAAGAAGATGTTGGGACTTATAACTCAGGGAGAGGCCCAATGACATTTAAAAGGAGATGAGGGATTTGAACTTATAACTCAAGGAGAAGCCCATGAAGGTATTTGAAAAGAAAAGGCGTTGGGTCTTACACTCTGATAGAGACCTATTGAATTGAGTTGAAGGAGGTGTTGGGTCTTACACTCTGATAGAGGCCTATTGAATTTAGTTGAAGGAGGTGTTGGGTCTTACACTCTGATAGAGGCCCAATGAATTTATTTATGAAAACAGATGAAAATGTTGGGAATTACAACTCAAGGAGAAGCCCAGGAAATTTATTTGAAAAAAGATTGAATATGATTTTATTTATGTACAAAACGGGTTGAGACTTACATTCTAATAAAGGTCCATTGAATTTATTAATGAAAATGTTGGGATTTACAACTCAAGGAGAAGCCCACGACATTTATTGAAAAAAAGAAGACAATTTCTTTGTAGACCCCCCTAGGGGGAGAACCCCTGCTAAAATCCCCAAAATACCCCTGCTTCGGAGATGCATCTCCGAAGTAATTTTTTCCAGATTTTTCTTGAATTCGGAGATGCATCTCCGAAAACACCCATTTTGTGGTGTTTTCGGAGATGCATCTCCGAAAGCACTTAAATTTCAAATTAAATGTTGGATTTTAACTATCAAGTGTTTTTTTAGAGATGCATCTCCGAAAAAAATTGTTCTTAAACATTTTCCCTCCTTCACTATTTCATCATTTTCATCCAAACCAAAAACATAAACCCTCTCAAAAACCTCCATCATTCTCAATCAATTTTTCGTCTCCAAATCAAGTTTCAAGCGGTTAATCATACTAAAGGGAGCATAGAAAGCTACAATTTGAGGTAAACATCATTCATTTAATCTCTTATTCCACTACATTGTTGCTGATTTAGGATGATGAAAACGACGTCAGTTCGGAAGTACATTTCCGAAATAAACCACCTAACAAATTTTGGAAATGCACTTTCAAAATAAGGTCTGAGAGAAATAAAAAAACAGCTTTAACAACATTTTTGTATTTTTGCATATGTTAGGTATGGTGCATCCGGACAACATTATCGCCGATGAGTTAGAAGTTCCGGAAGAGGTCAACATTGATAAAGAGTCGGTTAACGATGTTAAAACCATTACCGTTTTGGTGGATGTTCAAAAACCATTGCCAAGAGGACACATCAACTAAAAGAGATCCTTCTTACTTTGAACGTGTTGATGCATTGATCCCGAATTCATCAACACCAATGTTCAAGTGTAGTGCTAACAAAGGAGCCCGTATTTTGAAGCCGCCGCGCACACCTCTGATCGCAAAACCTACGATGATCTACATTGATGAGATGCCGCTTTTTATGCACAAATATATTGATAATATAGTTGATGTTGGCAATGACGGTAATTGTGGGTATCGAGCCGTTGCCGATTTGCTTGGAAGAGGAGAATAAAATCACACACTTATTCGACGGACACTTATTTCGGAGTTGACTTTGCATAGGAACATCTACGGCCGACTTTATGAAAATAAAGAAAACGTTGATAAAATTCATGATTCCCTTGTTCCATCACTAAGCGATCACGCCCCCGTTTCAAAGTGGATGTCATTCCCCGAAATAGGCCATCTTATAGCAAGTGCGTACGACATGGTGTGTGTCGATTTGACAAGATTTGGATTATCGGAGACATTTTTTCCGCTTAATAGTTTCCCCCGTTTGGACACGTCTAGCCGCATCATTTGTATCGGGTATCTAAGATCGCACCACTTTGTGCAAGTTTTTTTGAAACCGGGGTGTCCCATTTTAGATACTTCTTGTCAGTGGATGGCACATCATACAAAAGAGGGGGAAACCTGGCCGTATCCTTTTATTGAAATAATGGCGGAGTTTGAAGATTTGATGAAGCAAGAGCGTAAGGAAAATAGAGAGCGGTCTAAGAAGTTACCGGTTTTAAAACTAAGCGGTGAGGATTGGTTCGGAGCATTTTAGATTTTTCTGGATATTTTTTGTAATGACCGGATGTGTGTCATTTTTTATATGTATTGACATATAGAATGTAAAATCAAACCGATTCAATACATATATAATATACCTATATTTAATGTTGTCATTGTTTATGTTATGGTCATTACATGTGCTTGTATTGGTTTAATTTGAGGAAATTGTCAAAACAGACTGCACACATCAAAAATCAATTTTCTGTTCTGTCTCTGCTAAATTCGGAAGTACATTTTCGAAAATTTAATGCTTCAGGGCTGTTTTCGGAAGTGCATTTCCAAAACATCCACTGAAAGCAAGATAAGGTTTGTTGGGTCATTATTACTCCAATAAATCTATAAATAATAGACCATACATTTTCATCAACATCAACCCACAAACAGCAATGACACAAACCTATCCCCACCTAGCTTTTGTCTACTTCAACAGTGGTTACCCGATGTCGTTCCAATTTCATTCCTTGCACGACACACCATTCGCGGAATTGATAACGTCGCTTAACTCTCTCTTGCAATACCCGGAAAATTGGAAGGTTGTCAAGCTTGAGTACCGCTCACCTTCGCTTAACGACGAGGGAGACGTTCAGTTCACCCCATTTGAAGTCAAGAACGACGAAGATTTAGTTGCTTTGTGGACAACTTTCGACCGATTTTCTTCGAAGGATCCGATCGAGTTGGATGCGAAACTTCAAAGGTCGTGAGCTGACGTTATCAAAATGTTGACTCATCCTCAACTACCCGTGTTTAACAATATGTAAAACTTCAAAGGTCGGAGATACATTTTCGAAATATGTGGCCATTTTTGGAATTTTGCCGCGGGTTTTCAAGAAGATTGAGGGGTCCATAGAGAAATTGTAAAAAAAAGGGTTGGGACTTACAATTCAAGGAGAGGCCCAATAAATTTAGTGAAAAAAAAGGTTTGATTTGTTCGAGAGTATGTACAGGTCAATTTCCTCAAACATGAGTCAGTTCTCCAAGAATACATGCACCTACGTTTCGCCATCATGCCGCATCTCTTGTTTCTATTTGGTTTCAGTTATTTTTACAAACAAGAGAGCTACATACTATTGTGTGGAATATGTGTACTTTTCTTATAGATCAGGATAAGGATGATGGCTACGCCTGGAGGACTGTTACATTGGCCTGTTACATTAGCTTACTTGTATAAAGAGATGAATGATATAGTGAAGACCATGACGAATCACCTAGCATGATATATGAGATTGTTTTAGTAAAATATTCATGTAATTATTCAAAGTTACTTACTGATTAGTAAATGTTTATGTAGGGATGAATCTATCACCATTCTACAAGTATTATAGATGGAGTTCGACCGACAGTACGAAAATAATGAGTCGTGTGCCAACATCTTCATTATGACAAGATGTGGTGGATTTACATCCTATTTTGGATATATATCAAGAGCTCGTACCGCAAGATGTGGTGTTTCAGAACTACGCCTTCAATGAGTCAGCATGCTAAATGACATCTACTTTTTTGTTTTGTTGTATCATATGAGACTTGTGTAGTGTCGGTTACCTCCTTGAGAGGTTCATGCTCATTCGAGTACTAGTAGGATATCAACTTACTTTCTATCGCCTTTGTTTTACCTTTTATTGATTAAATCTAATGAAGCGCGGACTCGGACACAGACACCGCGACACGACATGACACGGATACTCCGACATCGATTATATAAAAAATATAGGACACCGACACCGCTACATATATTATAATATTTAAACTTCATTTATCTATTTATTGTTAAAAGAATTAAAAAAATTCTAATGAAAATTAATATCTTTACTTTTTTATTGATAATTTTGTTTCCATACATGTTCAAAAGGTGTATAAGATATAAAGAAAATTATTTTGTTTAAAAAATTTTGTTTGAATTGTTCTACACATGTTATATGAATGTCACACGAGTGTCAGACACCGATTTAAAGAGTGTCGAAACAATGAAATAGTCTATTTTTTTAAGAGACACTAGTCTGACTTGTTTGACACTTGTCTGACTTTTCCGACACGTGTCGTACGAGTGTCATACAAGTGTCGGACACTAACACGTGTCAGACACCGCGACACGCCTATTCTTAGAGGTGTCCGTGCTTCATATACTCCTTATACTAGCTAAGGAGGAAATAAAGGAAGCAAAGAAGTTAAAAGAGGTAAAAAAACTACAGGTAATTTGATCTCTGCATGCACATGCTTACATGACTTGGCAACCGGGTTACTATCTTATGGAAATACACATGAGGGCACTAATGTCCACACTGTTGTTTAGGATATTTTGATGGAAACCAAGATTGTCTTGCGACTTAAGAATATGTAAACGAAGGTTAGTATAATTCTTAGGCGACCTAATATGATGTATTCTTTTTAGGCTCCTTTTGTTTAGATTAAATTGTATTTTATGTAAAATGGTATCATGTATTTAGCTTGTTACATCATATATTATTTTGAATATTTTTAGTCAAATTATTTTTTATGGTCATATTATGTTACTAATTTAAAGTGTTGTTATAGTAAAAATAGGTTTTGGTACAATCACAAACAATTTTATATTACACCAACGATTTATATGTTCAACTTTAATTCATCCATGGACACACGATAAAGTCACGGTGTGTTTGATTGAGTCTGACGAAAGAATTAACAAGTTTGTGCTTGATTGAGCCTGACAAAGAAGTAACAAGTTTGTATGATATAAGATCTTGTTTATATTTAATTGATTTTTTTATTCACAACTTAACATTGATAATTGATATTTGGCATATAACATATTAATTATCAATTTGTTTATTGAAATCCTTATGTTCCATGTATTTATTGCTGGATTTAACAAAATAAAATTCTAAAATCCAAATGTTTCAAAAGTAAGCTTTCAAGAAACATTACAAACTCCATATCATGGCCCAAAAGTCAATCTGAACCACAACTTCCCAAAATTACATAAGATAGTAAACATTATTTTATGGGCTATACGAGCTACTAGACCATATAAACTGAATCAAATTGTGAAAGTTGTTGCAGGAGGATCCACCAGAACTCACACTCTTGCATGCCAAATCAGCCATTTTCTTAGATGAACTAAGAAACTCATCTTTCCTATTCACCATAACTTCATTCACCATACTCTCCACCACATTCCTATCACAAACATCCTTCATATCCAAACCAAGTTCCCAAACCTCACTCACAAACCTACTGTTAACCTGTTGATCAGCAAAGTAAGGCCAACAAATCATAGGCACACCACAAACCACACTCTCCAAAGTTGAATTCCATCCACTATGTGTCAAAAAAGCACCAATTGCCTTATGAGCCAACACCTCATCTTGTGGAACCCACTCCACAATCAACCCTTTTTCCTTACTAGTCCCTTCCTTAACCATTTTCAACAGTCCTTTTTCTTGTACCATGTTTGGCCTAATCACCCATAAAAACTGTGTTTTGCTGTTCAATAAACCATGCCAAATCTCAATGACTTCTTCTCTCTTCAATGGTGTAAAGCTACCAAAGCTAACATATATAACTGATTTCAACGGCTGAGAATCGAGCCACGTCAGGCAGGTTCTATCAACTTTGAAGAAGTTGCTCTTAAAGGATGATGGTTTGTTGATAGTATTGAGGAGGTGGTGAAGAGGGCCAAGAGTGTAGAGGTTGGGGAAGTGAAGACGAATTTGGTTAAGGATTGGAAACTCTAGATCCTCAAACGTGTTGAGTATAAGCGCGTTTGCTTTAAGTGATTGTTGACTTCGAACAACAACAAAGTCTAAAGTCAGATTACCTTTTTTGTTTTCTCGACAGAAACTTGGAAGATCTCTGCACCGAAGCAAGTTTTCCATGCCTGGCATATTCCTTATGATACGATCCATGTCTTCTTCTCCTAAAATTTCATTAACCAATCAGTCAGTTACCTCTAAAAAAAAGTGTGACACGACACCGACACTGGCACCGTGTCTATATATGTATCAGTGTTGTGTCTGGGTCTGTGTCTGTATTTTTTTTATATATGATTACATTTGAAATAAAGATCAATAACAAAGAAATAAAGGACGTATAACTAGAAAGATATATACCTCTAATAGGAAGTTCATTACACTCCAAGAGGTTGGGAACACATAACAAAGACCAGAAGCAACAAGCACTGATAGTACGAAAATGAATCAATTGTATCCCAAATTCAGCAGCCAGATCAGTAGCAAGTTCACCGAAGATTCCATCTAAAATAATACAAGTTATTTTCTCAGAAACAATAATATCTCTTAGAAAAGGTTTACCATACAAACTCAAGGATGCAATTACATCTCCTATCCTATCTCCAAATCCAGGATGTTCCTCCTCGTTATGAAAATCAGATATAGTCTTGAATTGAAGCATAGGGTAACATTCTGAAAGAGCTTGAATACCATCGTTGAAACGGATGAGACGGTTGTAGATGTACTTGGTGTTGAGGAAAGTTATGCGGAGGTTTTGAATGGCAAGAAGTTCGGCTAGCTTTAGCATGGAGTTTACATGGCCTTGAGCTGGACAAGGGAAGATTAGCACATGTGGAGAGGATTTTTCTTTAGGTTGGGTTTCCATTGATTTTTCTGATGTACTAATGTGGGCTTTGTGATAATTTTTGAGAGGTGGATGATGACTTGACACAAGGACTCTTCGTATGACAGACATGACATATGTTGGTGTCTTTATTGAAGAGAAACTCGTACAATATAGTTGCTTTAATTTTTTTTTTTTTTTTGAAGAAATGCTTTAATTTGGTGGAACTAAGGTAATTGTATATTTGATGTGAAAACTAACTTGATCTCAATCCATTGTGACTTGGTTGAAAATATGATTAAAAAGTCTTGCATTGTCTTGTATTGTAAAAGAAGTGAGAAATCAAGAATATAAGATGGATTTTATATTTTCATTATAAAATATATGGGTTAAAAATATTTAAAATCTGTATTTAACTTTTCTTCTTTCTTTTATAATGTTGTGTTAGAGGTACGAGATATAGTTAAATATTTACTTATGAGTGTAATATATGTGTTTTAATTATTTTTACATTATATTTTTGTCTTATTGTCATTTGACATTATTAGATGTAATAGCCTATTGTTAGTAATAGTGTGACTGGCACGTGTGCCTTTGAGTCACTTGTTCTAACCTACTATAGTAGATTACAGGTTGTAATATATAAACAATCATTCTCTCTATTGTGTAACTAACTTTTGAGAAATAACAAAAAGTTGTTAGAGCAATGAAAACTCTCTCTCTATTTTCTATCATGGTATCAGTAGACGTTTGATCCACGGTCATGGTGTCTTCTGCTTCGTCTTCCGCTTCTCATTCTAGCGCCGATCAAGGTTTTACGCCTTCGGCGTCACCAGTGGTGTCTCCGTCCGATGATCACCGTCGTCTCAATTTCTCTCTCAAGATCTCGCAAAAGCTTGACGAGAAGAACTTCCACTTGTTCTACAAAGTTGTAACATTTCTTTTGCAAATAAAGATCATTCTCTGTTTTGTACTGCCTGCTGTATGGGAAAAGCTCACAGACTTCATGCACCCACCTCACAAACCACTTACACTGCACCTCTTCAGCTTATTTACAGTGATTTATGGGGACCCTCACCAGGCCCTTCTACACTTGGCAACAAATATTATATGTCATTTGTTGATGCCTTTTCCAAGTTTACTTGGATCTATTTGCTCAAATCCAAGGCCGAAGCCTTTGCTATTTTTAAACAGTTCCAAAACTTGGTTGAATTGCAACTTGGCTTCCCCATCAAGGTTGTTCAATCAGACTGGGGTGGTGAGTTCAGACCTTTTACAAAGTTTCTCACTGACTTAGGCATTGTTCACAGAGTGATCTGCCCTCACACACATCATCAAAATGGTGTTGTTGAACGCAAGCACAGGCACATAGTTGATCTAGGACTGACTTTGCTCAGTCAAGCATCTCTTCCTATTGCTTACTAGGACTATGCTTTTGCCAATGCTGTGTACTTTATAAACAGGTTACCCTCAGCTTCTATTCAATTTCAGGTGCCTTATACCTTATTATTTCATATGTCCCCTGACTATCAATTTTTGAAGGTGTTTGGTTGCTCATGTTTCCCTCTTTTGAGACCTTATACCACTCATAAGCTTGATTTCAGATCCAATGAATGCCTATTTCTGGGTTACTCCACTTCACACAAGGGGTATAGGTGTTTATCTCCCACTGGGAGGATGTACATCTCCAAGGATGTCATTTTTAATGAGTCTAAATTTCCCTTTCTTGAACTCTTTTCTACTCCTTCTGTTCCTACATCCAAACCCAAATTTGTTTCTCTTTCTCCTCTTCCTTTTAGCTTTTCCTCACCCTCTGTCCCTTCTCCTTCCATCTCTAATTCTCTACCTTCAAACACTTCTGGTCAGGCTTCTAGTAATAGTTCCCATGTGGCTGCTCCTAGTGTTCCTACTGCTTCTGCAAGCAGTTCCTCTACTCAATCTAGTTTTGACTCCAGTGCTCCTAGCATTCCTCCAAAAGCTGTCCCTGTTGCTGTCAAGCCACAGAATCAGCACCCTATGCATACCGGGGCTAAATCTGGGTTTGCTCAACCAAGATTGGAGCCTAGAGTGTTCCTTACTCACACTGAACCTAAAAATATTAAACAAGCCCTCTCTACTCCTCATTGGCACTCAGCTATGAAAGCTGAATTTGATGCTCTTTTGGCTAATGGAACTTGGTCCTTAGTGTCTCTTCCTCCCAACAAACAGGCTATAGGATGTAAGTGGGTTTTCAGGGTCAAAGAAAACCCTGATGGAACTGTCAACAAATTCAAAGCCAGGCTGGTGGCTAAAGGTTTCCATTAGAGGCATGGCTTTGACTTCACTGAGACTTTTTCCCCTATTGTGAAGCCTATTACAGTCAGACTTATCCTCACTGTGGCAATCACTCACAAGTGGCCTCTCAAGCAGCTTGATGTGAACAATGCTTTTCTCAATGGAGTGCTCCATGAGGAGGTCTATATGCAACAGCCTCAAGGCTTTGTCAGTTCTGAGGCTACTCAAGTTTGCAGACTGCACAAAGCTATCTATGGGCTCAAGCAAGCACCTAGACAATGGTTTGAGAGACTGCAAGCTGCTTTGATCAAACTTCAGTTTCAGCCTAGTAAATGTGATCTTTCATTATTTACTTACCTGGCTAAAGGGCATACTGTGTATCTGTTGGTGTATGTTGATAATATTATCATCACAGGCAGCTATGAATCCTTGATTCAGTCCTTTGTGTCTCAGCTAAATGCTGAGTTTTCTCTCAAATTTCTGGGTGACCTTGATTACTTTCTTGGCATTGAAGTCAAGAGAGCAGCCAATGGTGCTTTGCTTCTCACTCAGTCCAAATATGACAGGGATTTACTGCAGAGAACAAATATGCTTGAGGCCTCTGCAGTGTCCACTCCTATGCAGTCTACTTGTAAATTGCTCAAGACTGGTTCTCCTGCTTTATCTGATCCTTTCTTCTATAGATTAGTTGTTGGTGCTCTCCAATATGCCACCATTACAAGACCTGAATTAGCCTTTGCTGTTAACAAGGTGTGCCAATTCATGGCACATCCTTTAGAAATCATTGGGTGGCTGTGAAAAGGATTCTATGATACCTAAAAGGTACTCTGGGTCATGGTTTACTTCTTTCCCTTCTTTCTCCTTCCTCTCCTCCCTCCTTGAGAGTATTTTGTGATGCTGACTAGGCATCTGATCCTGAGGACAGGAGAAGCACATCTGGTGTTGCTGTGTTCTTTGGTAACAATCTTATTACATGGTGGTCCAAGAAACAGTAGGTTGTAGCGCGTTCTAGCACTGAATCAGAATACAGGTCATTAGTTTTGGCTACAGCAGACTTACTATGGATCCAAACTCTTCTCAAGGAATTACATATTGGTACTCAGCCCCCTGTTGTACTGTGTGACAACTTGTCTGCAGTTATGTTAGCTCACAACCCCATTATGCACTCCAAGACTAAGCATATGGAGATTGATTTATTTTTTGTCAGGGAAAAGGTTATTGCAAAGCAGCTTACTGTGTTGCACATTCCTGGGACTGATCAAATTGCAGATGTCCTTACAAAACCATTGGCATCTTCAAAGTTTCTGGACCTGAGGCACAAACTCAGAGTGTTTCGCCCTCCCTGAGTTTGTTGGGGGGGTATTAGATGTAATAGCCTACTGTTAGTAATAGTGTGACTGGCACGTGTGCCTTTGAGTCACTTGTTCTAACCTGTTATAGCAGGTTACAGGTTGTAATATATAAACAACCATTCTCTCTATTGTGTAACTAACTTTTGAGAAATAACAAAAAGTTGTTAGAGCAATGAAAACTCTCTCTATTTTCTATCAGACATCAACCGTGATTCTTCTTCTATTTTAGATTTTTTTATTTATATTTTTTATGTTGTTATTGTTGGAATTTTAAGAGAGATTTTTCAAAATTTTGATCCTCTTAGTGAATCAATCCCGATAAACAAATTTAATCCGATGAACGGATCTTGATTAAATCAGTAATCACAAACCAAATACCAATAAGGGTTCAAGAATTACCTCTTGAAGTGTGCTTTATCTTTTGATCACGAACGGCGGAAGATACCGGCGTCTCTACGTAGTCCACGCGAGTGCAAAGTGTAAAGAGCTTCTCAATTTATAGAGAGCTTCGAAAACCCTAATGCTCTTATTTTAGGCTTTTCCAAACACTAGTACAAAAAGATTAATATAATTTTAAAATTTACACCCAATATACTAAAAAAATGTGTAAATGAAAAACGTAATGGCAATTTTATAAATAAAGTGTCATTTTAAACATTAACAGGTGACAATATACACCCTATTTTCTAAAAACGGGTTTAAATTAAAAATATTACTATAATCAAATCTCAATTACTCTCTTTAAATTAAAAAAACGGGTGTAAATTTATATAAACTAAAAAAATTTATTTAATTTTATAACTCAAAATATGTAATGACATATTAATAAATAATTTAAACATTACAAACAAATTAATGAGCTTAAATTTCTTAAGTGAATAAAATAATTTAAATATTATTAACAAATTAATAAATATTAACTTATTAGACTGAATAAAATAATCTAATTTTGTAGGATTGAATGAAAACTGAACGTTTAATCTAATTTCATAGCAGTGAAATGTAATGAAGCTTTTCTAAACCCAGTTTTCAACAAAACTCTTCTAAACCCAGTTTTCAACAAATTTCCCGATGAAAACATAAATTTTATATTACATCAGGTTTATTCTTCTCAAATCTTCCATTCTCCTTCTCAAACACTGAAACACTAACCTTCTCTGAAACGAAGTCTTCCCAAATATCCCCTTAACGAAATCCCAAATCTTCCCTTGAAAGGAAAACCCTGAAACAAAAACTTCCCTTGAATTCTCAACGGCATGGAAAAGAAGGAGAAGTCGAAAGCCAATGCAACAGAGTATGAACAAGTCAACGAAACAAGCGAAAATCTCGAGGGTGCTTCCCTGCCATCACTCATGTTCAGCACCGATGATGACGATGAAGAATCCAAATTATCCAATCAAGATCTGAGTCTCCGAGTCGTGGAAAAGGCCCTACGAAACTGAGAGGCAAACGTTTTGAACGGTATCGATTCTTCTCTGGTTTTGCCATCGCACCAATCTGAATTCAAGGTGATTTTTCGAAGTACCTTTCACTTTCATTTTTTCTAATGTCGTGTTTAGCTACTTTTCCGTGTTAAAAGGTTTTCAATGCTTATAAATGGAATCCTCAAAGATTTTTTTATGTTTGGTTTTGCATAATTGCTTTACTCTATAATTTTCTTAGAAAGTCACTTTTCAAACAGTGCTGAAAATGCCCTTCAATGTCTAGGTCGATTTTGTGAAGAAATTACAACTTATGTTTATTTTCATTCCATATTTTAGACAAACTCTTATAACATGTAATAGATTTTCATTATGTTATGTTCAACTTCTTGATCAAGAACCTTGCAAATTTTATTGGCATAATCACTTTACTGCCTAACTAATGTACATGGCAATTTTGAGACAACTGCCCAACTCGGTCAATTATTTCAATTTTTTGGACCTATGTTCTATCGGAAAACTACTTATTTTATTTTTATTCCATATTTTAGACAAATTCTTATATCATGTAATAGATTGTCATTATATCATGTTCAACTTCCTGATGAAGAACCTTGCACATTGTAACTAATATGAAATTGTGTTCATGACAATTTTCAGACAACTGCCAAAGTCAGTGAATTTTATAACTTTTTGTTATGTGTAGGGTGACCAAATCCTAGTTACCTGAAACCAAAACCGCAAACTGGAATGCATCAACATCTGTCTGAAAGTTAATATACAGGATGTAATTCTCTATTAAAAAAGTTTACATATTCTGGAATATAACGAAGTTTTCAAAATGATATGCAGTACTCACCTAATTATACACATAGGATGGAACCCAGACAACAGCTTCAAAACATGAGATACACTGTACTACGTAAAAGGAATTTACTGATGTAAGCCACTGAATTATTCTGCATCTTTGCAACAAATTATTTTACAACTTTTATACAGTCATCAGAAGACTTTCTGAGAATTTATGTAGTTTCATATTCCAATACCAAAGTATCATAAAAAATGGGCATATGTATAGGCTGCATAAAATTTCTTTTCGCAAATGTTTTTACAGCTAAAGTGCGGAAAATAATTGGTCTCGCTTTAGAATGGGCATAAGTATCACTTTACCATCCATATCTATAGGTATGACATTAAATATTCAGAAGATATCGCCATCGGCCTCGGTACTAGTGATACCGTATGTTACATAGAGCTAGCTTAATTGCACTATTGTGACTCTGGTTTTTCAGTTTATGTTTGTATTAGGTTAGATTGAATGAACTTAAAATGGTGAATTTTTTTGAATTCTTGTTTCTTGTGTATGTTTGCCAAAGAATTCCATTTCTCATGCCTTCTTCATACCTCATGCTTTACTGTGGCTTCTGGGAGTTGAAATACATCGTGGGCATTAGTCGAACAAGGACGATTGGTGAGTGTTTTACTGTCGTGTGCAAGTTCACAATGATTTACTACTTCAGTAGAATTGGCAGATTTCATTTTATGTGTTTGGCCACACTCACAGGCTTTTGACAGTATTGAACATGACCTCACTCCCCTACTTTTCAAGTTTGCTCCTATGTTATTACAATCTGAAATCAGTCTCACTTGTGCATGCAACATTTTTATCTTGTTCCAGTATGAATTAATAGTTCCAGTATGAATTAATAGTTCCAGTATGAATTAATAGCTTGGAGATATTAAAGACAGAAGAATTTAATTATACCATACTTTGAACAACTGTGTTACAATTTTATCCTTTTAAAATATTTAAGTTTTTAATTAAAATAATAAGTTAAATCTCAGTGACTTAAAAAATATTTAAAATTCCTTTTCTTTGGAAAAATGAGATAGCTTGGAAGTCCAAATGTCATTTTCATGAATTATTTTAACTTTAATATCAAATGTCATGAAATTTTGGTGTCAAAGGTTTTACTGTAAGCCTCGATGATGCAAACACTACGATGAAATTGTATCCACGGGAGAATGTAGCTAAAGAAAACGCAAAGAATGGTATGTTTCTGATGAATAGCTCTTATAATAACTTTTCCACAATTAACTATTAAGAGTACTCACGTTTCCTTTGTAAATATTATTGACACCAATTATTGTTGTAGTTATTTTACAGTTTATTTTCTGTTATAACAAGTTAGTTTTAGGATCAGTTGTAATTAGTTGTAACCACTTGTTTTAGATTGAGCTAAGTTAAATTCGTTAAGTATGAATTATTTTTCATTTTCATTTCTCTTCATTTTTTATGAGAATTTCATTCAACAAAAATAACAAAAGAATTGGCTATTTTGCAGAGGAAGAAAGGCATAGTCATTTAAATATGCCTTTGATCTTTACTGTTGAAGTATTAGAAAAGGAATACAAAATACCAATTTGTTTTTTACCTTGTTGTTTAGTTTTAATCTCTGTAAAATATGTTAATATTGAAATTGATATGTAATATTATTTTGTCTTTATTTTGAAGGACAAAAATCATATCTTTTACATATTACAGGGACTAATTCCAATAGAATAAATTTTAGTGACTAAAACAAAACATTAAAGAACAATAGTAATAATTTGTATATTTTCAAGGACTATAAACAAAATAATATTTGTCATGTCACTGTTGTTTGTTTTTATCATTGTGGGCAATACTGTTGTTCTCATGTTTTTAAGGGAAGTTTGACAACATGTTTTGATTACAAATTCGTAAGAGCAAACGATGTCAAGAGACAAACCTGCAACTTAACATTTTATGGCAGTGATTGATCTAGTTTGCTAATTGAGGTTAAGAGCAGTCCAATCACAAGTGTTGCAAAGCCTTCAACTCATGTTTTACTTGGAGAACATTTTATATCTACACTTGTTTGTTAACCACTTAATATTTTAATTTGAAGTATTTTTAACTTGATTGAAGTTGTCAAGGAAGTAGTAGTTGTTGATAAAAAAGATGAGGAGTAGAGACTGAACGTTGATGAGATTCGATCTCTTTCCTTTTTAGACTCATTTTCTTTGATGAAAACTAAGGATATTATGGAGAAGTCGGATGACCAAGTGACGCTATTGGCTTATTTAGGTACCGTTTTGTACTCATTGTATCGTACAGATTATTTGTTCATATTATATTTTAATCCAAGTTTTCCTCTTGTGCAGGAAAAATGACGTCCGCCAATATTAAAGAGCAGTGAAAATTGATGGCTGAATCCAGGGTGAGACGCGCTGCTACTCAAATTACATTCAAATCGGATCCCTCCGGCCTCCAAACCCGAGTTCTCCATAAGAAGAAAATCGAAGCCGGCAAAGAAACTCCAGTGATCCCGACGAATGTGTCTGATCTTCCTACTTCTTCTGTGCTTGTGCCTCTTCCTGCCAAGAAACAAAAACTCGCCCTGACTGAGCCCACCAGTAGTATTGATCATGCTGTTTCAGCTGTGCTGCAAGAGACCGGGAAGGGTAGCCTAGCTGATCCACATTTCAAATTCTGGGAGAATAGTTTGATCCTATGTTATTACAATCTGAAATCAGTCTCAGCTTGTGCATGCAACATTTTATCTTGTTCCAGTATGAATTAATAGTTCCTATATTGGTAGCTTGGAGAATAGCTGGTGATAGACAGAAGAACTTTGGCAAGGAGTGTTGTTTCATCATAGTAATCCCCTTGGAAATCGATTAACGGGTTCAATACCAAAAGAGATTGCAAATATACCAACCCTGATTCAGTTGTGAGTTTCTCATTATCCCACTTGGCTAAAAAATTGAGGAACCTATAATGCGCGTCCCCACTTTGGCAATTCACTTAGACAGGTTTGTGTTGATGTTGGTAAGGTGTGAATTATTGTCTCTTTGTTTTGCTTCATATGCGATCAATTTATTTTGGCGTTTTCCCTTTGGTTGATTCTATGCAGAGGGGTTAATGATGGATTCAAAGTAAACACGCAGACCCATCTTCTTCCCATCTTTGCAACATCGCTAAGACCATCTCCAATGGTAGTTTCTTTTATTGAGTTCTCCACATGTACCATTAATTTAATAATTAAATATTCAAAAAAATTGCCATGTCATAATAGAGTTGCATTGCAATGCAACAACTAAAAGATTGTAGTATCCAATCAAATCAAGTTATGAGGTAAAGTTGTGGGACCCATATCAGATTTTTATTAAAGTTGAAATTAAATAAATTCTTTTAATATGATGTGGCTTAGTGGGTCCCATAAAAAACTCAAATGTAAGTTGCACCATTGGAGATGCTCTAAAGGTACTCATGCATTTCTAGTTGATTCTGCGGCCTCCCGACTCCCCTTTAAAGATCTTCCATTGGTTGATAGCATGAGGCTAGACAGCTCAGTTATTGGCTAAACATGTGTTTCATTGCATTGCATGAGATTATATCTACATGACAAACGTGATTTGTTTTTCTATTAGCATGCAATGTTGTTAGGTAGTACTTATCATCATTGTTGTGTATTGAATCTTTGATTCAATCCTTTTGTGTGGGTGTTTCTTGATTATATCTTCTTTTTTTTTCTTTTTGAGCAGTGGAACTAAGACAATTTGTGGAATTGGTGGAGTTGTCATTGGAACACAACAAGCTTGTTCGGCCTCTTATTGACTTCAGGCTTTTGAATTAGATGGTTTTTATGAATTTGTTTGGACTTCATGTAAAATATATAATTTTGTTAGTTGTTTTTTTACTTCAGTTATCTAATCAGTTTTGTTAGTTGTTGTCAACTAGTGAATATATTTTTGGGTTGTATGTTGATATAGTATTTAAAATATTATTTTTAGTTCAAGAAATATGAAGAATGTGATAACTAAAATAGAGTGTAAATGGAATTAAATATAATATAATTTGTTCATTCATAATGGGTGTAAATTATATTTAAAAAGGGTGTAACTAAGAACATATTTACACTCAATTTTTATTAAAAAGGGTGTAATTAAGAACGTATTTACACCCGATTTTTATTAAAATAGGGTGTAATTAAGAATGTATTTACACCCAATTTTTATTAAAATAGGGTGCAATTAAGAACGTATTTACACCCGATTTTTATTAAAATAGGGTGTAATTAGGATGTATTTACACCCAATTTTTATGAAAATAGGGTGTAACATAGAACGTATTTACACTTGATTTTTACTTAAAAAGGTGTAACATAAAATATATTTACACCCGTTTTTTATATAAAAAGGGTGTAATATAACATGTATTTACACCCGTTTTTAAACGGGTGTAAATTCGTTAGACATTTCTCACCCGGTGAATATACACCCGTTTTTTATTATAAAAAATGAGTGTAAATTTAATAAAAAAAACAGGTGTAAAATAACCTTTTTGTACTAGTGAAAATAAACTCAATCCAATTTAATTAAACTATTTAATTAACTCAATATAATTTATATTTAATCAAACTCTTTTAATTAAATAAAATAAATTTAAATTAAATCATATTTAATTTAACTAAATGTCAATCCTCATTTATTTAATTAAACCATATTTAATCAAATAAATTATATATGTGCTAGTGTATTAAACAATTTAAATATCATTAACACATATTTAAATTAAATCATATTTAATTATTCATTCCATTATAAGTACTCTATGCGTGTGATCATGTAGGTTCTCGTAACGTTGGCAATAATATTAAATCATCTATTTAATATTATAAACAGTGAGCGATATCTAGCAACACATCACTAATACCCAAGTGACGAGAATGTCGTGTGATCTGACATAATCTTTCTGTGATAATGGTCATGTATATAATTACCATTTTGCCCTTATATCTATATTGAACACAACGCATAGAATGTGTCACCCTTGTATAGTCCAATATTTTATTTCTTGATCCCCGAGTATACTTTATAACAACAAATAAGCCCAATATTTGATATCGACTTATTTGAGCACGGCCATATATTTTACCGTCATACTCTATCAAGGGGACCATAGATATTACTCCCGTATATGTAGGGGGCAAATCCCATCTAGGTCACTCATGTGCCTCAACATGATTTGTAAAGTACCCATCAACCATCTTTATGATCATCCTGTTACGGACAATGTTTGATTGATAATAAAGTACTTGACTCCACATCTAGGGTCCATAGTGATTTGAGGTCAAAGGGTGGTATGCACCACTATCACCATGAGAATAACTTATGACACTTACATAACAAACTATGTAGTATTATATTCTCATGGTTTGTCAATCCAGTATAAATATTACTCCTAATATTTATACCTATGTGAAGACTTGATATCTCATATCCATGACCCGTGAGATACGATCATCAGTTTACTCACATAATAGTCTCTATGCATTACTGTTGTCCTATTTGACAGTAAAGCTTGACTACAAATACTTTAAGAATAACTTCCTTATGTTTAATGAGGTCTCACAATTAAGTCACACTTAATAGGTCATTAATAGACGAATTATTCTAAGAAATTTATTATGTCATATACAAATAACATAATAAATATAATGCCTAATATATATATATATATATATATATATATATATATATATATATATATATATATATATATATATATATATATATATATATATATATATATATATATATATATTAACAAACAATAGATGTCAAGGCCATCATACAAAAGCATATTAAGCCAATAATGATTGGCTATTAGGGCTTAGTCCAACAATTATTGTGTTTGTTTATTTTCTTTATGTTTGTTTTTCCCAACAAGTAATTTCATGAGCTTCGATTTTAGTAGGGTTTATACTATAAGTGGACCTATTGAACATGTCACAGAGAATACCGGTACCCAATATATACTTAGTCGTGATTGATTGTCAATGTAAAATTTATTTTACGTGCATCATTATTTTTCACTTAAAAAATATATAATAATAAATAATATGAAAGTAAATAAGACTTTCTTATTAAACCAAATAATAAGTTGTGTTTGTTTAGAGAATTAGAATTATTATTCCGAATAACATTAATATCAATAATTTTATTTATGACTATATATTTGGTATTTTATTGAATATTTTTAAATACTTTTAAAATATATTTATTTTAAATTTTTTAATAAAATATAAAATAGGTAAAATTATTTAGAATAAGATGTTATGGGTGTTATGTCTTATATAGGAAAAAAATAATAAATTATGAATATTAGAAAATATAAGTATTCATACAGAATTTTTTTTAAAAATAAATTTTAAAAGATAATACAAATATGAAACAACTTTTTCTCTGTTTGCAATTAGATCTGGTTTAAAATTTATTTAAATTTATATTTGTATTATTTTGTTGTGAGTGATGATTATATTTAAAATTTGAATGTAAAGAATAAACATGTGAATTATGATATTTTAAAATTTTAAAATTTTGTAGGTGTTGTGATATTTTTTTAGAGACGGAGTCATCCAATTTAGTCATGCAGTTCGACCAGTGACCCATTGGTTCAACTAATGAACTAGTGCCCTCACCGGTTTGATGACCGGTCCGATTTTTAAAACACTGCATAAAAGATAAACACGTGTAGGTGTAATAAAAAACAATTTATTTAAAATCGAACCGGAGAGTTCAACCGGGAATCAAACCTAATTCCAATCTATTTGCCATAGATAACCAGCCTGCATTAAACCCGGAAAAATCACTAGAAAACTGGATAAAACCGGAAAACCGGTCATGACGAGCGAAATCCAGCTCTCTGCATAATAAGTTTTTTAATAAAAAATTGATACTGTAAAAAATTATATACAATGTCAATTATGACACACCACCTTTAATGTATATAGGCTATTCAGTATATATAGGCTATTTTGCTACTCATGTTTTTTTTTTAAAAAGGATGATATATTCATAAAAAAAAAAAGATACAAAAAGAAGCAACGAGAAGGCCCCTTAGTTACAAAGCCTAATTCTACGGGTTTCCTTCTTTGTCCAACAAAAATTGCCTACGTAAGTTATCATGTAAGCGAGAACCAAGTGAAATGCTTGTAATGCAAACCAAGGTTAGCCATAAAATCGGCATAAAAATTGGCTTCGCGATAGATGTGCGTTAGCATGAAATCCATAGCTTTCTCTATAGACAACATGGCTGCCCAAAGCTCATCAAAAACTGAACTCCCTTCAGCAAGGTAATCACAAAAGCTTCCCATTTGATCTGCTTTGTCGTTTCAAAAAATGCCACCACAGGAGCTTATCATGGGAGAACCCTTGGCCATACCATCAATGTTACATTTAATCCAACCAAGAGGGGGAGGACACCACAGGACGTCTATTGTTCTCGAAGGAAAACGGGGATGAGTACCTATGTCAAACGATTTTAAAACAGAGAAGCTATTCAAATATGAGGAGCACATGGGAGGGAAAGCAAAACCACGAATCTTTAAGCTCTCATCCGTTGGAATCTTGCCATGAATATGTCTCTAAACAATCACAGAATGCGAAGGAGGAATGTTATTGTGCCATGGGAAAGCACTCCAAGAAGCAGTAGGGTGAGGCTTCAAAATTAAATCATATGCCCTTTTAATTGAAAGCATAATGTCATCCGCTGCAGACCACTCCAGGGTGTCATCAGAAGAACCCGTAGGCTACATCTTGGAAAGGAGGGGAGTTAGATTGGGAATAACAGTCAGCACAATTGTTGGAATCATTCAACAACCATTCACCAACCAATCCCCTACCATTACCTTTAAGGTTTTGTGGAAAACTTAGGGAATTTTGAAAGTATCGACCATCGAGACCCCAAGCCAATTATCCAACTAGAAATTCACTTTGGTTCCATTTCCAATCAAACAATGGCAGTTATCTTTGACCATAAATTTTTTTCCCTTGATGCTGCTCCATAAGGATGATTTGATAGAGTAATTGATAAAGCCAGTTTTATGCTTAACAATGGAAGCCAGAATACTAGCCTAACTCATACTTTCCTGCAGAAAGTTCCAACACAAAAGCATATTTGAGGCTTCATTGAAAACCTGGACCGACCTTAAGCCAAGGCCCCCTTCATTGTAACCTGTGCACAAGTCTTCCAGGTGACCGTAACTATCTTCTTTTTATCCATACTTCCACTTCATATGAAATTCCTCATCCATTTCTCAATCAACTTGATAATACTAGCGGACTGTCATACCCCAAAATTTGCCCTCATATACTTACGAACGCCATTTTATTTTGAATAAATGAATTGGCACAATTGGTAAGAATTTGAGCGTGAAAGCTTCATTAGCGCGAGGTCCTGAGTTCAAATCCCACTTCTAACATTTTCCTTTTACTTTCTTTTTAATTTTAGTTCTAACTTTATTTCCATTTATTCAAAAATCACAAAAATTGCATTTTTTATCATTTTAATTTTAATTTTCGTACTAATTAAATAGCCATTTTTTAAAATAGTCAATTTTCACTTTTATGTATTTTTTAGTCAAAAAATCACCAAAAATCATAAAATATTAAAAAAAATCAAAAATAGTATTTTTTTCATCATTTAATTATTATTTTTGTATTTATTTATTAGGCCTTTTTAAAATATTATTTTTTTCATTAAAATCTTTATTTTTTTTGTATTTTTAGTCCAAAAATCATGAAAAAAAAAAGATTTACAAAGATTTTGTTCATATTTCTAAATATTGTATAATTGTATAGTTTAGGAAAGAATCAACATAATTAGTTAAATATTTCAAAAATCAAAATCAAATTATATTTGATTTAGAGTTATGATTTATTAATTAATTAATTGATTCTTTTAATATTTTTGTTAACCTAATTTTTATGTATAAATAGCATTAGGTTCTACACTTTTAAAAAAAAACTAACAATTCTAACCCTTATTCTCACTCTCTCTCTCTCTCATCCCACAAACACAAAAAAATATTTTCTCCTACTTCTCCTTCTTCAGGGTTGCAATTTCGGTTGCAGCACAGTAATAAATTTTCCAGCCTATCAGTCGAATTCTGAAACTACTGTTTCAATTTGCTCCGAATTTTTTCCAGAAGTTCAGAAAAAAAATCGTAGAACAATACTCCTTTAGATTAATTGTATTGGATTTATTTTTTGGTTGTGTGTATTAAAGTGGGGGTGTAGAGATTAGGCCCAATAAGAATAATATAGTAAAAGTAATATTATATTTGAAATTCTGGTACAGCTGACTCAGATGTCCTATAGGATGTCGAGACATCCGGTCTGTCATGAAATATACAGGCACAATATAAATAATTTTACATAGTACTGAAAGGTAAAGAACACAAGTAATTGTTAACCCAGTTCGGTGACAAACACACCTACTCTGGGGGCTACCAAGCCAGGAAGGACGTCCACTATCAGCAATATTAAATCAGAGCTAAACAACCTCAGATTTACAACTCTTCACTTAATCCCTATCCAATGACCCTTCTACCTAGATCCCCTCTATATATGAGAAACCCATCTCACTCCCAACCATCATAATGGTGCCTAGCAGTCAACACTCAGCCACTGCTTCAACCCCTTGTTCACCTCGTGAAGATTCCACTCCATGATAATTGTGATCACACAAAAACAACATCAATAGGAATACACACTTATATGACTATACTTATCACAACATGATAAGAACAATACCTAGCTAAGTTTCAAGCCAAAATCTGTCGTTTGTTAGCTTGTAACTTAGTCAGGAACACAACTTGGAGTTGCTTCATTAGCTATCTTCAAGAACAATACTTCTCTTACCTAAAGGCTTCAAGAAGAACAGTGACCATCCCACAGTCCAGGTGGTTCACATAACACAACTCATTACCTATAGGTTTCTGAGTGTAAACATAGAACAATCATTAACTCGGATTATTCCTCTACCAACTCTCCTAGAGAGTGGCCCTAAGGCTCAGCCCTAATGATTGCATCTTGATGAATTTGGCTGCACAAAACCTAGGTTACATAGCTTATATTTATAACCTATTCCCAACTGGACTTGGGCTTCTAATCACAGCTTCATTAGCTGTTACAAATCAGCAATTACTTTTGCTACAAGAAAGGTCTTCAATCATTAGTTTCCTAAATAATCTCTTTATTTAAAAACTTTATATTCTTCAATATTTAATTCTTCTGACCTTTAAACCTTTAAATCTGCACCACTAAGATTGCACAATATTCCCTTCAATATCATGCATTTGTTAAAAAAGAACTGAATCTCATTAATCCAACTCAGCAGGCGCGATGTCGAATGCTCCCTCATAGGAAATCTTATAAGACATGTTATTCCAGAACATGTTCCAACATTCCATAGGACATCTTCTTGTTGTACCTGTTATGTACCTATGTTCTACTTGCAAGTTTTACATCCTATGATACATATTGTTGCTAATGTTGTTTAGCCAAACAAAAATGCCAATTAAATAATTTAGAGAATTAAAAATATTGGTTAATTAGAATAAAAATAAAATTAGAGATAGCAGTAGAAGAGCTAGGTTTCTATCAAAGAGGAATAAGGGTTTGAAGAGAGATATGTAGAAGTTGCAGGAAGAGGCAAAGCTAGGAATTCGATCAGAGAAAAATTATAGAGCAACCTTCAATCCAAGGTAAGGGTGGGGTTCTAACTCTATAATAGGGTATATGATGAATAGTATGTGGGATTGGGTTTGTAAAATTGCTTCTGTTTGTGTTTGATACTGAAAATTAGTGATTGCCACTGAATTGTTGTTGAAAAATTTGTTCCATGTTGAATGGGCATAATTTTATGTTGCTGTAATACTGCGTTTGTGTTGGTTTGGTATGTTGATCGAGGGAGAAACTGAGACTAGGTGAAGTCTGTAAGTAGAAGAAAATGAAAAAATAAAATAAAATAAAGGAGCAGCCGCTCCATATGTGTGTTAGAAGGGGGCGCCCATGCCCATTAGGTGAAAGATTTGAAGGGAGCGTGTGCTCCCACGGTTAAGGATTAGGGGGCGATGGCTCCTTGTGAGGGGGTGGGTGCCATCATCCTTTTGTAGTGCTTCATTTAGTGATCCTGTAAAATATTTTTTTTAGTATAACTCCTAAATGAACTATAATGATGATTAGTAACAATATCACCTAGTAATGAAATATTGTAATTGACTAATTGAAAATAAAATTTGTTAGTTAATTGTATTTAACAACAGTAACATGAAATAAACATAGCAGGAAATGTGACGACAGAAGGAAGTATTTGCTGGAATAAAAAGGAAGCTATTAACAGTAGCGCACATTAGTACAAAGTAAGAATAATAGAACTTTTAACCGTTAATTATTTGGCCGGTATATTTGAATTGTTCGAATATTTACGGAATATTTATAGCATATTTTGGTTGATTCGGTGTGTTGTATATTTTACCAAAAAATGCGAAATTTCAGGTGATGTCGTTGTGAATGTCTCTATTAATTGGGAAATTTAAGTTGTAGGCTTATGACCAATGTTGATGTTGATGTTATGTTGTGGTTTAACCTTATTGTTGTGTTGTTGTTGTCGCATTCATTGTTGTTGCATCCATAGCATATCAAGTTGGGAGCTAATGCTCGGTAAGTTGGCCTGGATTGACAAATATTAAGTTGAAGGCTTATGCCTTGTTGACGCCTCTATTAACTGGCGGGTTTTAAGTTGAGAGTTTTGCTCCATTGGTACCACATGCATGTGCACTATACGAGTCACATTTTGTGTCGCATATTTGAATTATTGTTATTATAATAAAAAGATGTTTGTTGAATTGTGATGATTGATGTTATTTGAAAGTTGTTGAAGTGGTGATTTTAATATAATCTGATCTAATATATTATTTATCATACACTGAATTATATGGTTCAATATCTCACCCATTTTGTTTGAATGTTACCCCTATGTTGGTAACGTGCGGGTAATCTAGAGTGAAGGCTGCTTATCTTCATTAGTTCGAGTCAGGTGTTGGTAATACGTAACACTCGGGGGGATGAATGCGTGTTTTCTTTATTGTTGGTTTTATTATGTTGCTGAATTTCTAAGTTGTTTTCATTAAAGACTTGATGTCTCAAAGTTGTTTTGAGTTGGACAAGATGTTATGGTATTTTTAGTTGAATTTATGAATATGCTGCGTAGTAATGAAAGTTGTTTTATTTTTAAAGACTAAACAGGTCATTGTCGGTTCATCCAAAATTATGTGTTATGTATCTTTTTTACTTGTGATTGAATGTCGTTGTTTTTAAGTTGAAAGTGTAGCATCCCATGTTATGTTGGAAATTTTGTAACTCCATTTTTATAATATTCGTCGGGTAGAATTGGGGTGTTACATGAAACACAGTCATCAGTCTACTCACATAATAGTCTCTATGCATTATTATTGTCCTATTTGACAGTAAAACTTTAAGTATAATGTCATTATGTTTAATGAGGTCTCACGATTAAGTTACACCTAATATGTCATTAAATAAACTAATTACTCTAAGAACTTTATTATGTCATATACAAATAACATAATAAATATAATTCCTAATAAGTATATATATTAACAAACAATATATATCAAGGTCATGATACAAAAGCATATTAAGCCACTATTGATTGGCTATTAGAGTTTACTCCAACATAAAGTTCCTTTATGAAGAACTAAAAAAAGTCAAATCAATCAACCGAAAGGAACTGATGTTGTTGTGAAAACTTGATTGATTTTGCGCTTAGTGTCTTAATATTGTATCTGATTAATTATCTGTAAAATAATAAAGAGTAAGCCTTAAATTACTAAGACAATGCACACACTCTCTTAAAATGATTTACAAAACTTCATCTTTTGTCAAAACCTTCTTAAAATAGATTATGGCCAATGTTTAATCGATTATACAATGAGACTTTAGCCTATAGTCGATTATGGATAATATCTAATTGATTATGGGAAAAAAAATTCTATAATCGATTAAGAAAGTTACCTAATTGATTAGGGAATCGTTCCAACAAATATTTCTTTTTCTTACTAGGTCCAATTAATCAAGATGACTGTCTAATAAATTAGAACGACAATCTAATTGATTATACAGTATTCATGCCCAGGGATTGTTGTCTTTTTTAGATAAACTTTTCCCATATAAAGGAGTGTTTTGCTCACTTATAAAGCACAGATTTTATGAATAATTCACTCTCCTATCTCACTCATTATCCTTTTATTATCATTTTTATTCACTATGAATTGCTTTAGTATTGAGAGAGTGAAAAACTCAATGTAAGTGTTGCATTTTTTCACTTACCATGGTGAATTTTTTTATTCAAGAGTTTAGTTCTCTTGTTCTTTAGTAATATACTTGATGATTTCAAGCTAAACCTATAAAAAAAATTGATGTAAGGTTATTGGGCTAAACATGCATAAAAGCTCAAGTTGTTGATAGTGGAAATCTCAAGAGGAACCTCTAGGGGACTGGAGTAGGCTGCCTGGTTTTAAGGCTGAACTATGATAATTTGTTATCGTGATCTCTCTAATCTCCATCTCTTTCTTTTTTGTCTTTTATCTCTTTCACTGTTGAATCTCTTCTTTTACCCTTTTCGTAAAATCAATCAACCTAAAGTGAATCATTTTTTAAAAAGCTTTTTGAAAACCTAAATATCACAATTCACCCCCTTCTTGTGTTCGTAGTCACTTGTTCAACAGTATCAACTTTCAATGCTTCAACACACTTTTTATGAGTTAACATTACTTGAAAATTCACTTTCCACAACACAAAAACATTGTTAATAGAAAACTTCTTGATATCCTATTTAAAACACATGGTGCTCACTTGTAAACTTAACCCCTTTGCCATGCGGTGGGCACCACTTGTTGTGAAATTGAAAGATTCAACCATACCAAGAGCTTTTCTTTCAAAATCTAACAATAATATTATATTCATGGTGAATAATGATGTGTGGTACAAAGAACAATGACAACTGACTTAATGGCCTCAAACAACAAAATAACATGCCAAATAGTGTAAGCGAATTTACATCAAGCAAGAGGAAGATCAAACACAAGTACACAAAGAACTTGTTAACCCAAGTGTTTTCAAATCTCTCAAACTCTCTCTGTATAAAAATCACACAGACTAATTTGTTTAAAAGTGTTCCTCAATTTCCTTAGATACCTCAAAGATTTTTTGAATTCCAAGAATGCACTCCATGGTGTTTTTACCCTTGCCTCTCTTACTAGGATTACCACCTCTTACCTTTATCTTGTTTTTTATAATCTTCTAAAAGTGATAAAGAACCATATTTATAACATCCTTAATTCCTAATGGGTTAGATATCCAAAACAAGTCCAAAACACGACTCATTAATAAACTGATCCGCATACCATATTTGACGCAGAGCATTTTTTTTAAATTTCATAACTATTTCACTATTTTTCTTCACATGAGACCTTCTTCTAGCTACCAACACAAAGTTTGATGAAGTGTTATCCCCACTCTTCAATCTTCTTTCCTTAAAAGTATTTTTACTTGCTACTTCTTCAAAGCTCTAAACTTATTTCCCATATATTAAAACATGTTTAATATGCTCATATGAAGATGGAATAGACCACATGAGTATCAAAGTTTTATCTTCACCGTCAATCTTAGCTCCAATAGTTTCTAATTTTGAGACAATATCGTCGATACTTAGATGATCAAATAATTTCATATTTTTCATCCATACATAAGCTATGAAACTGCCACTTCAACAACTATTGAGTTGAGATACCCTTTTCCTGATATGGTCCTTTAAGTTTTTTTCAAAGCTCATTTACTAACGACGTACCAAGAATATTCGCAAAAATATTCTTAGCCAAAGACATGTGGATTATACTCGAAACTCTAAAATCTAGTTCCTTCCCTTCTCGCTGTTAATATTGAAAATGTTTCCTTTCAATACTTTATGTAATTCTAATTGTATCAACACATATTAGACTCGAGTTTTCCACAAATAAAAAACTATTCTTTTATTAAATTTCTCTAAGTCAAGCTTTGATATCGTTTCTAACCAGCAATTTAAAAATAATTGTTTTTTGATGTGAAAGATCACACAAAGCTGCAACTATGGGGTATTTTAAGAACTTTAAAGTCTTATACAAATTAAATTTTATTAATAATATCAGACCATTCAATTAACTCAACAACTTCACTTTATCGTTTTTCTTCTCTTCTTTCGTTATTTTCCTTTCACAGACCCAATATTTCTTCCTTCTTCTTGTAATCGCTTTCTTCTTCCTCCCGTCATTCATCTCCATTTTCATAAATTCATTTGTTCATCCAGCTTTCACCTTCCTCAGTTCATCTTCGTCTGTTCATCCATTTCGGTGAGTAACTTATTTCTCTTTCTATCTATGAAATCATTTTCTGAATTTGATTATTTCAAACTTTAACCCCTCTATTATTGTTGTGGTAATTTTCCAATTTTTAATTTCAGGGCTTTTTAACTACCACTGCAATGACATAATTGCATTAGGTTTGATTATGTAATTTATGGATAATTACTGATATTCATGGTACTCATAACTGGACCTGTGACCGTGAATAACATTTGAAATAAAAATAGAACAAGAAAGAAAAACAATGTAATTTTTCAGCAATTTACAATGTTAGAATAGAAATCAAAATGTAAGGAGAAAGCTTTCTAATTTATTTCTTGATTTGCTGCTCTTGTTAGAAGCAGGAGGTTGATTTTTTCTATTGAGAAAGAAAGATGAAAATTGTACTGCGGCTGCATCACATGCTAGAATGAAATAAAACTAGTCGTACACCCGTACGATGCACGGATAATTATTATAATTTATTTTAATAATAATAAATTAAAAAATTTATTATGAAATTAAAATAACAAAATAAATATTTCAAATGATAAAAGATAAATAATAAAATTAGAAGAGTTCATTATAAGTCGTTGAAATTTTAAATAAAAAAGTTTTAAACAAATTTAATAGTTTATATCTTAAGCATCTATTAATGTTTTATATCTAATGACAAATAATTTTTAAAACTTAAATATAGTTGACAATCCTATAAAAGAAATTAAATAAACAGTGCATTAATATAAAATATATTTTATGATTAAAGGATATAAAGTAAATAATATTCAACACCCTATACATAACACATTAACATAAAAAATTATATTAAATTATAAACTATATTCATGAACCATAAAATATATTGAAACTGAAAAAAATTAAAATTTAAAATACAAAACAAATAAAGGCAAGTATATCTAAAATATAAGATATTAATAATATTATGTTAAAGAGAGACAAAGTATTATTTAATTTTAAAAGAAGTCCAAATATATAAATTATACAATATATAATTAAAACTATTTATACATAATAATATATTATATTTTTCATTATATTATACGCATACAAAAATATTGTATATGCAAAAAGACATTAATTGTCTAATATGCTAGTGAGGTGCAACATCTTTATATAAGGGATATTGTATATGCAAAAAGATATTAATTGTCTAATATGCTAGTGAGGTGCAGCGATACAATTTCATAGGTAAAATTAATATATTATTGTGGTTAAAATAAAAAAATGAATGATATTATGATTTTAAAATTTAAAGAGTGTTTATTTCAACGTGGTTTAAAAACATAACAATTCTTAACTGCGTAACAAAATGTTTGGAAAATTTAATGTGAGAAGATTACATGTGAACTCAAAAATTAAAATTAAAATTATGATTGTAATCAGTACAATTTAAATACACAATTAAAAATAAGAAAAACTCTTCACTGCACCAAAATAGAAAACATAAAATACAACATCACACATTTTGTGAGAGTTTTTGAAACTGCTAAAACAGAAGATTTTATGTGGTCAGTGTTATGCAAAACATCTTGTGAATGATAATGGTAGCAATGAAAGAGGGGATCTTTGATATCTTCTAATATGTAACTACATCCATATCAATTTGAATGTCCTTCTCACTGCATATGAAAAGACCACAAAGGACTGAGGTGCAAATAGAAGTCATAATTTGAATGTCCTTATTAGACCTGAAAAGAAACAAACAAAAAGACATCAAACAAACTTTAAAAATAAATAGATACATCTCCTGTAGTTATTAAAACCCAGTAGAATTGGTTATATTATAGCTACTTTTATAGTAACAGAAGGAATTGGGAGAAACCAAAGAGCTCTTATAGAGTAGTGGAGAGTGTTTTTAAAGAGATTTTACAAAGTAGTGGAGAGTGGTTTACAGAAAGTGAAGGAAACTGTTTTTTATGGTGGACCAATGGAATAAATTAAATAATTAACTTATTATTTGGAAAATATTAGGGAACGTGTATGTTTTCAATTTATTAGGAAACCGTTTTCTAGAATTAATTTTAATTTAACATCTTTATTTTTATTATTATTATTATTATTATTAATTTTTTTTAATAAATTTAGGAAATTTTAAAATTAGGAAATGGGTAGTGGGTTATTTTGGTTAATAGTTAGTGGATAAATGAGTTTTATTACTATTAATATTAATTTAAGATTATTATTATTAATTTTATTTTAATTATTAATTAATAAGTGATTAATTTTGAAGGGAGTTTTGGAGGAAAAATTTAAGGAAGAAATTATGGGATTATAATTAAATTAGGGTTAAGTGAATGTTTTGGGCTTAAGTTGTTTTTAGTACAACCTATAGGCTTAAGTTTATTAGTTGGGTCTAATATTTTCTACCACTCTTAATTTTCAATTATATTTACCATGGCTGAAATTTAATTTGTTTGGAACTCCACATTTAGACATATAAGAACTCCACATATATTATTTTAAAGATGCTATATATATCAAACTAAATAATATATATTTTAAATATTGTATTTTTTTATTAAAAAAAATATTAATTTTTAATTGTGTTATCTTATGTATTTTCCATCGTCCATTTTACTCATTTTTTAATTTAATTTTTTGAAGAATAATTTTAATTTTATATAACCCTAAAATAACAAAACGCAGCATCTCCATCAGTTTTGCCCCTTGTATCAGAAACACAAATTAGAGTCGCACGCAACGCAACTCAGCTTCGCCGGAAAACGGAGGCGGAGTCGGTCGTCGGCCGCCAGAAACAGTGCGATATTCATCCAGGTTTTCCTTCTTCCCCAGTTTTAATTTTAAAATTCTCTTTCTCCTCTCCTGTAGCATGCGCGATTATGCTATTAAGTGCGTTTTGCCGCTACTGCAAAAGGAATCGCGTCTGTGATTGAATTGATCGCAGTAGAGCTTTACTTTGCACCGCTATTCTGTGCCAAATTAGTGCGATTGAGAATAACGATAGTTTACTCTTGCTCTGAAATCAGTATTGTTCTACTGTGTGAAATTTGTGTTTTGAGTTTCAATTAGGCTTTCAGTTTTCACTGGTTTTGTATAATATATCTAGAAATGATAGCGTGCGAAATATCTTCAAAGAGAGACTTATGATACTATATAGCACCGATACCTCGGAAAAAAATGCGTTTCGGATACCTACATACAAGTGTTAAGTTTAATTTATTCATTTTTTTCAAATTATTACCGGTGTCGCCGAATCAGTGTCGGTGTCGTGTTCGGGTCTGTGCTTCATTTTTTGAATGATAATATTATTTTAGGGCTGTTTCTAATTCAATCTTTATGCCTACGAATTCGAAAAATGATATCGAACTACGTATTGGTATGCCGGTTCTATGCTTTTGGATGTCACACGACTGCACTATTCTTGTTATTGGCGATGTTGTGTGGTTATTTATAACGAGAAATTAGCTTGAACATGTTTATTTATTTTTAGTGACCAGGTTAATTGAGTTTTTGAAATGAACTCTAATAATATTACACTGGTTTTTGAATAAAAACTCTAATAATGCTTAAATGTTAAAGGAAATCAAAAGATGGATTGATCAGGTTCGTGATCATAACATGGCATGTGGTCATTGAATTCTAGTCAACCTGGTCGTGTCTTGGTTGAACCCAACCTTCGTTGAACCCGTTAATCATTGAGTTTCATCAGGTTAAGCCGTTAAGGGTCTAACCGGTCAAAATTTAGGAAATGTTAAAGGACTCACATAACCCGCCCCAATCTGTCCTAGAAATATCTCTACTTTATTCCCAATTTTCCCCTCAATATTTCCTTGGTAATCATTTTCTTCTCCTTTTATTTTGTTTTTGAGAAAACTTGAAAACAGGCAACAGCCAGAAGAAAATAAAAATTGTTTCAACTCACAAATCATAGACATTTGATTTTTAAATGCTATTTTTGGACCCTTTTACTTTTATTTACATAAAAAATATTTTTTGCCCCCTTTTTCAGGTTGGAACCAAAATGCCGGATGTTCATATCCTTGTTAATGATTTTGTGAATCAGCTTAAAAAACGGTAAATTGTTTCTCCATTGGCACTGTTTAAGTTCAGTGAACTGTCTATTAGGAAGTTTTGACGTTTGGGAATATTTTGTTGTTGTGCTTTTCTCACTATGTTAGTTGTTTTTTGTTATTTATTGATTTATTTATTGATGCTAGTAAAATTGAAGGTTCTCAGGCCACGGCAAAGCAGACAGCAGAGTTGCTTCGGTCTGTGATTTCACAACAGAGGTTGCCTCAAACAAATCAGGCCACAGCTCTGATTAATGCAGTAAGGGTTGTGGGGGAGAAGCTTATCGCTGCTAATCCTGTTGGTATGCTATGATAGAGATTTTACTTTTTTTTAAACTACAAATATGTATTATGTTTGTGTTGTCTTCAGTCTTTATGGAAGTCAAGTGTGTATTTTTGTGTTGTTGCTGCATGATTGCCCAAGTTTGACTTTGAATTAATTTCTAGATTGTAGAAGCTTTTCAATTACAGTATATTTATTATGCTTTCTTATGATAAAGTTTTTACCAGTGTTATCAATTGCGGCGCCATGGCCGTTATGGCGGATATACATGGCGGTTTTTGGGCTCGCCACAATGGTAAATATCGGCTGCTATTGCGGGTTTTTACGCAGTAACGGCGCCGCAAAGCGTACGGTATGGCGAGATTTTGGTTCTCCGCCATGGACCGCTATCCGCCACGGACAACACTGGTTTTTACAAGCTTATAAGTGTTTATGGAACAGTTAAATGCTAGAGACTTTTGTTGGAAATGTATATTTGAAAAGGAAGAGGGATAACCAGGAGAAACTAATTGAATTTAATCTGTAACTACTAACTGTTGCAACAAAATACTATATAGATAGAAGGGAGGGGGTTGGAGTAATTTTTAGACAGATAAAACCAGAACAAAGAAAGGTCATGCACTCTCAAATGAGCCCTAAAAATTGTACTCTCATTCATTGCTCAAGATCATATTGATATGATGGATTAACAAGAAATTTCTTACTTCCTGTTGTTTTTTCACTCTTCTCACTTAAATACCAGTTGTTTCTATCATTAATAAGAGAATTTTTGAAAAAGTAAGATGCCATAGCTAGTTTCGAATTATACAAGTAGCTTTCTTTAAAATGCTCATATAGTTATTTCAAGATTTTCTCAGTAATTCTTTGTTCATAAATTTTCTTGGAGAAGTTTATCTAAACTATCTCTATGCTTAGTTTTACTTTTGTGGAATGATGTTTTATGGTTACATTGTCATGCATAAGTGCATAATGGTTTATTGTGCTTTGTGGGTAATGGAAATTGATTTATTGTTTGCCTATCATAAAGTGTTATGCATGCTATTGCAGAGCTTGCTGTGGGAAATATTGCGAGGCGAGTTTTGCATATTATAAGGGAGGAGGATCTTTCCCTTGCCACAGCTGCTATAGCTGGTTTGGAACTATCAGCTGTAAGTGACGATGAAGATGACGTGGATCGAGATGATTATCCTGTTTTATCTGCTGCTGCGGTTGCAGCTGCTGCAAGAAGCACCTTGCGTCCACCATCATTGCAAACTCTTCTAGAGGATACGCCTATTACAGCAGCCATTCCACACACATCTTCTTCAGGGGGTGATTCTGAAGGGAAAAGTAGATGTGAGTATGGCACCAGGCTATTAAGATTAAGAGTGTTATAAAATATCTTTTTATAATATTGTTTACCATGTTGTATTTTTCTTTTCTTTTTTTCCTTCTAACTTGATCTGAATGGAATCACATGCTTGTGTTTTTACTTGATATCCAGTGGAGAACCTATTTTTTTCTTTTTATTTAGGCTTTTACTTGCGAAAATTTTCCCCAAGGCAAGTTTTTGTTTTTAATATATATAACTATTGGATAAAATTAATGCTTAGATGTAATAAATTTCCTCACTTTTTCTAAAGACATCAGAATGAACATTGCTTCCTTGCAACTTGGAGACTGTGAGCTCAAATCTTGGACACAGCCTCTGTTTGCGGGGGAAGATTACATACATCTGACTCCCCAAACTTCACGTGGTGGGAGCATTGTACACTGGGCTGTCTTTGTTTATTTTTTCCTTCTAGTGGCATTTAGCAATGAAATTTCTGTTGTTCTGATATTCAATTGCTTGTGTAATTTTGAGTTTGAGTTTTTTTATTCTCTTTGTTTCAGCTATTGATAAGAGTTCAAGAGGTCGGAAGTTGAAGCATGATGTCATTGAAGCAGTTAATGAACTTATTCAAGACATATCTACTTGCTATGAACAAATAGCTGAACAAGCAGTAGAGCACATTCATCAAAAGTTAGTTTCACCTTAATCTACTTTTGCCTGTTTTAAAGTGCTTGTTTGTTTGAAAACATTTTATACCTGCTCACCATAGGCAAGATTGGTCAATGACTCTATGGATATTTGTACATATTTGCACGCCACTTTATTGAGTGTACTATGCACCAAGAGTCATACTATTTTATTTTGTGGCCAATGCTAAGATTTCTTACTCTTGTCTATATAGACATTGATAGATTATTCCAATACCCATGAATTCTCCACAACATGGTTGATTGAATGCTTTTGTTTCTTAGGTGGAGTATTCTATACTATGCCATATGGTGGACATGCAACTATTTCTAGATGTGTTAAATTCCTAATCATAAACTAAACTGTTATTGTTCTTTATAACAATTAGATAAGAGACAGTACCTATGTTAAATTTCAGTGCTTTTTTTTAGTGTTTTCTACATTATTTTAATAGTGGTGTGGATTGGACTGAAATTACGAAGACTAATACAACTATAAGGACCCAAGTAATTTTATTTGGCTATTTATATGGTTAGATTTATCAAGCCACACTTTAGTTAAAGCTTTTCATGGAGGCTGTTTGATCCGTTTTACTCTCTAATTTCCTGTGGAGACTGCATTACCTTTATGTAAAAGCATGGTTGAGGTATTGGTCTTGAATATAAAACAAAAAATGTAATGATTAATTATGTTATTACTGTGTGACAGTGTATTGCCAAGGATACCTATTATTGGCTGATATAGTTGGCAAAAAAGTAATTTTCAAGTACATCACATAATATTAACTTAAAACATCATACATATGTTCAATAAATGCCATTTAATGTACAGATCAAACAGCCAAGTTGTCAACATTTAATCTTGAGAATAGTTTTGATGTGACAGTAGTTTATTATTTTTGTTTATTTGGAAAATGAGCTACTTTGTCCATCTATGTTTCATGTTGCTGAGGGTTGCTTATCTACATTACTAGCATTTGGTTCTATACATAATACTAATATATCATGCTTCCCTCATCTTAATTAACCAACACAAATGTTCTGTTGATTTATATGATTATGTCTTGATAGATAGAAATAGATGATGATCTTTTTCTTTATTATATTTTTGGAAGAATTTATAATTCTTTTTCTTATTTGCTTACACTTTATTTCCATGATTTTCAGTGAGGTAATTTTAACGCTAGGAAGTTCAAAGACAGTGTTGGAATTTCTTTGTGCTGCAAAGGAGAAAAAGAGATCATTTAAGGTCTTCGTTGCCGAAGGTGCCCCAAGGTTGGTAGTAGATGCCGTCTCACATTTCTAGTGGATGGAGATGTTCAATTAGAAATGGATTTCTTTATACTATTCATATGACCATTTAATATTGAAATTGCATGCAATCAGATATCAGGGACATCTCCTTGCAAAAGAATTGGCTGCTAGAGGCTTACAGACCACAGTGATTACTGATTCTGCAGTTTTCGCCATGATTTCCCGAGTGAACATGGTATGGTAAAATGCCATTCTTTTTGGAATTAAGACTCTTATGCAAAACTTAATCTGATTTCAACTTACCAACTGACATAGTGACATGGTAAATGGTGGAGTTATTCCTGAGCAACCATATGTAACAATCCTGCCATTATATAGGTTATTGTTGGAGCTCATGCTGTCATGGCTAATGGTGGAGTCATTGCCCCAGTTGGATTAAATATGGTTGCACTTGCAGCTCAAAGGCATGCTGTTCCTTTTGTTGTACTTGCTGGAAGTCACAAGGTGAAATATGCTAAATTATAATCCAAGTCTACGTCACAGTTATAGTTAGCCAAATCTTCTCATGATTAGTTTTGTTTTGTTAAATACGGAAATCGGATTATAGTTTACCAGTTCTGTGGGAAGCAAAAAATTCAACAAATTTTTTCCACATAAATTAAAACTTTGGAAACTGAAATACCCGAAAAAATATTTAATCAATTTGTTGTTTTTAATTTGTTTATATGACTATGTGATGTGACTGTTAGGTACCCAAGGAATTGAGTTCAAAAGAATGAACCATTTTATTGAAAAATTAAAAAAGAACAGACAATTGATAAAGAATAGAAGAGAAATCTCTCCTCCAAGGGTTTCCCCTTTTGACAATATTCTTTTTTTTTGTTTTGTTTTCAATACTTAATGATAATCCCCTCTATCACTGTATTCCCCTATTTGTACAAATACTCTTCTCTAACTAAACCGATTACCAAAAACCTCTCTGGGCCAAAAACAGCTCTGCTATCCCATTATTTACCCTATAGATTAGCGGCTGCTATAGTGTTCTGCACAGGCTCTTCCAATAGCGGTCAGCCTCCGCTCTGCTGCACAATAGCGGAATATCGCACAATAGCTTGATATTTTCTTCGACAAACACTTGAGATTAGTTTTCATATTTGTTAGTTTCTATCATGATTTGTTTCCTTTTTAATTAGAATTTGGAGTCTTGCATTACAGCATTAGTATAACAAAGTGTTAGTCTTTTAGTCTTTTTGTATCATCAAATCAGAATAACAATCATATCAAACCATAATCATAGTTTGAGGTCCTTATTCATTCCCTTTCATTTGCAACGGGGTGATGTTGAAACATGCTATTTCTACTATATTTCCTCGAGGACCTTAGTTATTCCTGTTCCACAAATTTAGGAGAAATCTGAGTACAATTTCTGTTTTCAAAATTGATAGGTACTGGGTGCTAAGAATTTTTTGAAATCTAGTTAATGATATTTCAGTTGGCTGCACGTAGTATGCACTGATTTCTAGACAATTTTGTTTGAAGTTCAGATATCTCAAGCTGTTGCAATTGATACATATATTTTTGATCTAAATGATAGGATTTGTTAAATGGAAAATTGGAATTGAACAGTATTGGCATTTTATATGACGATAATGAAATAGCCACTTCTTAGTTATTTGGTTCACTTAAGACGCCTCCATATTATGATAATATATTACCAATACACAAAAGCTCCAGGCTTTCTGTCAATTGCTAGCAAGGAAACTTTGGTGTCATGACCCTGTTTTGGAATTAAATTTTGCAACTGTTCCTCATAACAGTTGCCAAATGTTTACTTGGGCTTTTGTTGAATGTTACTTTATCTTGTTCACAGTTGTGCCCTTTGTATCCACACAATCCTGAAGTCCTATTAAATGAGCTGAGATCCCCGTCTGAGCTACTTGACTTTGGGGAGTTCTCGGATTGCATGGATTCTGCAAGTGGTGGAGGTTCTCTTCATGTGGTAAACCCAACATTCGATTATGTGCCACCAAAACTTGTTAGTCTCTTTATTACTGACACGTAAGTTGAACTGTAATTGATAGAAAACTAGCTTTTCTCGGTAGTCATTGACATTTGAAAATGTATACTAATCGGTTTCTTTCTCTTCTCAGAGGAGGGCATAACCCATCATACATGTACCGGCTCATTGCTGATTACTATTCAGCTGATGATTTGGTTGTGAAACGAAGACCTGCTACTGGGATTTGAGTTCAGCAGCCTCAGTTTTTGTCCTACAATGGTAAATAAATGAATGTCTATTTACTTCTGTTTGTCATTGTGTGTATCGTATTATTATTTGAAGGTGAGAGGGCTTGCAAGCTTCACACTATAGATGTCCATATGGACAGAAGGGTGTGTGTGAAAATCTCACATCAACTACTTATATGACTAAGCTAGTGCTTATATGGGCAGTCTTCATCTTAATAGTTAGTTTTGTGGAATTGAATTAGACTCGGACGAAAATCTGAGTAGTGTTATTTGCAATGGAATTTTGTTTTAGTGTAATGACATTTCATTGCTCAATTTTCAGGGTGTCTGTTGTCCTCTGATGAGCCATACTCTAGAGAGATATGTTGTATGCGGAAGAAAATGAACCTTGTGTAGTGCTGAGAATTGGGATGGAGCAATTGTATGCGGGAAATTATCTGTGAAAAATACCCTGTTAAACAAGGAAAGTTCCATTTTTGTGATTGCTTACCACTGGGGCATAACCCTTGTTTTAATTTTTTGTCCCCCTCCCTCGACTTTTTTTGACGTGTACATCTTTTTCTACTAAAAAATGATAATAGTATACAACAACTTTAGTTGTTTGATATTTGTTTCATAAAATGACTGCAACAGTAGATTTTTAACATGAAGTCCAAGTAGATTGTTTCTTTTCGAAATGTCGAGTAATCTATTTACTTTGGTAAAATATCCGCAACATCTGTTTGCTTGAGTGGATTGTTTAGAACATGTCGTTTAAGTAGAATGTTGACTTGGTTTATCTGCTATTTGCTTGATTTATACATTAATGCAAACATCCTTCTTCTCAAGATTCCCTATCTTTAAGATTTTGTATATGAAACACGTCACTCAATAATTTTAGTTTTATTTTAACATTTGTACAAATAGATTCATTCTTTATCGTTTGATATTTAATCACCTACTTGCACACAATTTCTTTTCTCCATTACATACTCATTAATTCTCTTCATTGACACATTTGTTGGCAAGGCAACCAGCCTATTGACATCAGGAAAATACGAGTGAAGAAGAAAAAGAAAGTGTGATAAGTATCGTATAAACACTATAGCAGACTCTTGAGCTCTCAAACTCCCTCTACATTTAACACTTAACGTGTGGAAAAATTTGATTAATATTTCATAAAAATGTAAATATTTATTTACTAAAACACACAACAACAGATGTAGTCACAGCAAAAACTAAATCACACTATTTACTCGCAACATGATCAAAACACACACATCACATGATTATGTAGTTTAATACAATTTCAGATATTAAACACAACATAATAACTATAACAAACAAGAGAGTAATACCAATAAACTCAAAAATTGGCAAAAATATATTAACCAAATTAACCAAAACATACACAAAGGGCCAGTTTGCAAGATATTAAACACAACAGAATAACTATAACAAACAAGAGAGAAATACCAATAAACTCAAAAATTGGCAAAAATATATTAACCAAATTAACCAAAACATACACAAAGGGCCAGTTTGCAAAATATAGTAGAGTCAACTGATAAATTTTCAGACTAAACTGAAATCAAAACTAAACTACAATTGATGAGATGAAATTCTTTGCATGCTAAATATAGGGAGGTCGAACAAGCATCTTCTAAAAAACCTGAAAGATTAAAAAAGGCAAAATATCCTTTTTGGTCCCGTATGTTAACACCAGGGTTCATTTTGGTCCCTTAACTTCAAAAAGTTTTATATTAGTCCCTTAACTCTTCAAAAGGTGCCATATTAGTCCTTTTTGTCATATTAGCGACGGAAAAACTCAAAAATTGGTCGCTAAATCAGTCGCTAATATGACAAAAAGGACTAAAATGACACCTTTTGGAGAGTTAAGGGACCAATATGGAACTTTTTAAACTTAAGGGACCAAAGTGAACCATGAGGTTAACATACAGGAACAAAAAGGGTATTTTGCCATTAAAAAAATACATTTGAACCGTTAATAGTCACAACTTCCTTCAAAGAGGTTATCAGAGCAGTTAGTATAATTTGACGCCCTCATGTTATTCTAGCAACTTCTTCTTGACACTTTTCTCTTTCTATAGCATCAGTCAAAACCTTGTCCAAGTTGGTGTAGGTTTTCACATAAGAAGATAAACAATCAAAAATGTCAACACCAAAGAGGAAATGACTTTCTAAGGAACATAGCTTTTAGGTAGCGATGAGAATATGTCAGATTGTCTCACAGGAGTCTATAGTCTAGCCAATTTAAGACTTTGCCTATTTAATAAAAATATTAGGATTATGATTTTTTTAAAAGTCTATTTAATTAAATAGGCCAGGTTTATGTTATTAAAAAAAGCCTATGATATATAATGAGTTAAATGGACTATTTGAAAGCCTTAATGTGAAACAGACTTTTAAATAGGTTTACATATTAGGCCAAAAAATTCTTTAATAGGCCATAGGTCAGCCTTAGGACTTAAAAATTTATCATTGGTCATGCTCATGCCTCCTAAGGCTTGGCCTGGCCTATTTCCACCCTACCTTTCACAGCTTCCTCACTAATAACGAGCATGTCTTTGCATATCCTACAAAATTCAACCAGATAATAATATTCACCCTTGTCGTCCTGGTGATATCTCATTAGTTTCACAACTTACACATCGAACAACTTCGACGATTTGACAAGGCTACATTCATCAGAGAATACACCATTCCTTTCTAAAATCAACAGAATGAACGAAGTGTAAAACATAGGTCGATACAACTTTGTTCTACAAATGATTATCTAACCGATAACGAACTTCACCTAGTTTACTTCATATTGATTAAGCAAGAACCACGTCAAAAAAATTGTTGTTGTCAGCTCTTGCCCATTTTCTGGCTTTACGGTACAATATCTTCACAATGATCCAATGCAACATTTGTATTTCACATTTCATCTAATTAACGTGAAAGTTCGCGATATCCAAATAGTCTTTGAAAACTGATTAGGAGATAGAATTTGTTTCGTTGCGGAACCAGTAATAGAGAGGATTGGGTAAACTACGGTAGAATGAAGCTTCCTAAGCAGTTCAATGATGGAACATCATGGATCGGAGGTTACGATTTCAGTGCCTCTTAAATCAGAGACGTTGATCTTGAGTCAACGTCGCTAATCGATGTCGACCTTTAATCGATATTGCTAATCTCTGATACGATCGATCAAAGGGGATACCTGCATGGTAAACACTCTAACACTCAAGCTAGTTTAGGATTCAAGATAATTGTAGTGAGAGTGGAGATTAGAGATTGTGTACGTGAAAACCCTTTACGAAGGTATTTATACATTAGGCTTAGTGGAGTGGGCAAAATAGTTGGGCCTTAACTAATTGGGTCTTTGGCCGACACATAACAATTGCCCTCAAGATTCTCCAGACACTTTGGATGTTAGGGGAGTCTTTCAACAGTCATTGTCACTACTACAAAAAGGATATACAACAACGCTCGCATTACCACGACCAAAGGATCCACCGTGGTAGAATCAGTTCAATTAACTGCTTTCTTTTTATTTTCAATTTTAATCCACTTTTCACCACGGTTGGAAGTTTCAACCATGGTAAACGGTGGCACATGGTCATGAGTTTGAATCTTGTTGTTGTTGTTCTACTGTTGCATTTTATATTTTATTTAAAGACATACAACAACAGTCGTTTAATACAATCGTTGTTGTATTTAGTTGTTTACCCTGGATTTTGGTAAACAATCGCTAGTCTTGGAGGATCGACTAGATTGATCATATGACATATGTGTCTAAATTTCTAAAGTTTGTTGTAGTTTTGATTTTCACTTTCAAAATTGTTAATGAATCTTTTAGCCATTTTGGTAATTCACTTGAAATACCAATTTGGCTTCGCATTTATATAATTGTTATCCCATTATGATTTTTACTTCTTGTAAACTGGGTTTGTACGTCTTTAGATGCTTCCCATTTACTCGCTAAATTCTATGATATGCGGCTAACTCTTCAATCTCAAAGGCATTGTGTGAGAATATTTTACTAATTTGAAAATGACCTTCTCAATTTGGGGACCACTTCCCCAAGGTCCAATATTTACGATCCATAGGCAATATAACTTTCCACATGTATTCTCCTATCGAGAATGTTTTCTTTTTTACCTTTTTATTGTATGTTTTTGCGGCACACTCTTTTTGTCTTCTCAACGTATCTAAAACTGGCAACCTTTCTTCACCCAAATCAACTAACTTATCTAACATCATATTCCAATAATATTCAGATGGTATTTCATTTTGCCTTTGAATTCTTAGCGATTGTAAACTTATCTCCACAAGCAAGACTCCATCATGCCCATATGTTAGACGAAAAGGCGTTGTATTAGTTGTCTCTTTAGGAGAAGTTTGACATGGCCATACCACTTGACCCAAAGTCTTGTGCCAGTTTTTTGGTTTTTTACCCACATGATTTTTTATCAAGCCAATGACAATTTTATTTGCATCTTTGACTTGACCATTTGCTTGTGCATTATATGGCGTAGATGTCAACAACTTGATCCCTATCTTAGAGAAAAACTCTTGCATCTTTTGACCAGTAAATATCAAACCTTGATCAGTTGTAATGGTTTCAGGTATTCCAAATCGATAAATGATGTGACTTTGGATGAAATCTATAACCGCCTCTGGGTCAACATTAACCAAGGGTATGACTTCAATCCATTTAGTGAAATAATCGATCCCCGCTAAGATCTATTTTTTATTCTTGGATGATGCTTGTCGGATTTCGCCAACTAAGTCTAAAGCCCAACCTCTAAATGGCCAAGGATTCACAATGGCATGTGTTGCACCCCAAAATTTGCCCATCTAATTTTATTTTTAATTGGCTAAATTTCGCATTTCATCTGCATATTTCCATTAGGTCATCTAACTCCTCATGCATTCATTAATCAATAAATCGGGCTTGAGATCAGGGATCTTGAAAGTTAGGATTTCTCCATTTATTTGAGGCTCTAATCTTAACTCAAGCTTGATTCATCTGACTCTTATTTGAGTGTTGGATTGTGGAATTATGATTCTTATTTATTGTCACTATGGGTTTCTATCATCATCTGGGGCTTAATTCAGTCGGTCCTTATCATCTTGGACAATTTGGTTCAAAGTGGGTATTACTATCATTTGAAGTATTGGATCACCTAATTACATGGATTCTAGGTCATTGGCTTTAGTTATTATACAAGAGAAGGATGTGGACTCATTGGATTCACTTCATCAATCCAAGTTGGTTCTTCTTTAAGTTACTTATGTCGGTTATTCGCAAGAATTGAATGAGAAAGATGGCGTTGTTTCGAGCCTAAGGATTTCTATCCACGTTCTGACTAAAGCTCATCTTGAGATAAGTCCTAGTTATGTCTGTTGGCACCATGAATTCAGGTTACAAACTTGGAAGTTATTGGAGTTTTAAATTTAATTGATACACATTGGAGGTAAAGAAAGATTCAAAGTCCAAGTTCCAAATCAAAGTCATCACCACAAAAAGGAAAGAGAAGTTACAAAAAAGGAATACTATCATTCTTTACAAATCATGTACCAAAAGGGTCATTCAAGTCTTCACTACAAAAAAAATCATTTTACATTGCCATCAAAACATCACTAGTGCGTGGAGAAATTTATCAGGAAAAATAAGCTTAATCTTCAAGCTTTCATTGTCATAACTAATCCCATGCACTTCATGATTTTTGCATCACCATGATCCTGCCCAAGTACTGACCTGCAACAACAAAAGACAAGAACATCACAACTCCATCTCAATTGTATGCTGCTGTTAACACAAGGAATGAAAAAAGAAGAGCAACACCAAACCAGTTCCTAAGTTAAACCAAGTGTATATCAGTACAAGGAGATTATATCATCCAGCCATATATTCAATGTTCAATTCACCAGTTCTCATTCAAAATTGAATTTAAGCAAGTATATTATTCATCGTCATTCAGCCAAAGAAGATATATTACAAGATGTCCAAAACAGGATGCATACATACACAATTCTAAAAGCCTATGTAAACCATTTCAATAATCCAAAGGGCAGCCATTTACTCTTGTTCAACTTGACTACAAACCAGAAAATCCACCCTGCATAAATAAGAAAAAACCAGCAGCCATGTTCATAACTTAACCACAAATAACTCCCAAAAAGCAGTTACAAATTCTAACATTTCCTAACAGAATTCCTAACCGAATCTTCAACTAACAGCCCTACATGTAACAGAATTTCAAACTAACCTATAACAAAATCCTAACTGTTTTTGTAACTAACCCAACCGAATCAGCCAGCTAAGCAATATCTAATAACAGAAAAACTAACTAACAGAAAATCAGATTGATAACTAACCTGCTGAAGATTCAATCTCCCTATATAACATCTTCATCATTCTTCAGTTGGTTTCTCCACCATTTCACGTTTCATTCACACCATTTTTCACCAAGTTCCTCTCTTCACTTCACACCTTAATTCATCTTCTCCACCATTTTTGCCCTTCATTCTCTCTGCAACTTTCAGACCATTCTTCATTCATCAACCTTCCAATACTCTTCCTTCACTTCACAACTCCACAATTCTTCAATCATCTCGATTCATGATCCACCACCTTCACCATCTCTTCAAGCAACGTCCTCATCCTCATAGCAATCATCATCACTGAATCCTTCACGCAACAACCTTCATCGCTACAACAATCAAAGAACAACATCATCTCGTTGCGATGGAAAATTCAGCAATAGTGGAAAAATCGAAAGGATAGCTCGAAGAAGAAGAAGAAGAAAATATCAAATTAGAAAAGAAAAAGAAGAAAAAGAATCGGTAACAAACCAGTAACAAACTTCATCTTCTCCAATCTTCAGAGTTCATCCTTCCCACTCACGATTCCTTCATCATCTTCATCGCTTCTTCAATCACCATAAACAGAGCTTCATCGCTCTTTCAATGCCATAATCTTCATCATCATCTTCGTCGTCAACTCAGCGATTCCAGCATCTTCACCATAATATTACTGGACGAACGAGTCAACATCACCGCAAAACGGCCATAGCCTCAATCCGTTCATCACCGTTCGCCTTCACTCGATCTTCGACACCATCGCATCAGCGTCACGCGAGTTCTACTAAAAGGGAAGAAGAAGGACCGACGATCAAGATTGAAGAGGTACCGAACTTGTTTTCGATTGAGCTGAGTGTGGATCGGAGGAATAGCCGCGCCGTTCATCGTGAAGAGGAAGAAGCAGAGAGAATTGGGAACGTCGCAGAGTAATGTAACCCTAATCCTCTTTCGTTTTATTATTATTATTTTTTTAAATAATGTTATTAATTTGATTAATCAATTGGCATGATTCGTGTATAATATAAAGTTTAATTCCTGATTAATTGACTTAACTATCTTAATTAACAGAATCTTATTAATTCTGAAGGAATAATAACTGGATCAATAAATTCTTTGGGCCTCCTTTGGGCTGGGCCCTGCGCCCATAGCTCTTCACACTCTATATTTCAGTTTGCATCCCCTGGTTCTATCATTTTGTTATTTGGATTAATTAGTTTTTACCATTTTCTCTGAGTAATTAAATTGCTAGTTTTTCTTAATAATTCTTTGTTAGGCTAATCATTTTATTTTATTTTTGCTTAATTAGAATTCTTTTTGACATAAAAATGTTCATAAAAAAATATTAGTTTAGGCTAATTATTTTATTTCTCTTTTGCTTAGTTTTGAATTCTTTTTCTCATGTAAAATTCTCATAATAAATAGTATCTTTTAATTCATTTTGTACAATATTTTGAATCATTTGTTTTCAGGTTTTGTGCTATATTTCCAAGTCATTCTCTTAGTCAATTTTGTACTAATTTTATATCATGCTTACTTGTGATTTTTACTTGTAACTTCACTTGTATGTTCCCATAGATTTAGGACCTATAATCTTCATGACTTTTAGGTTAGTCTTCCCTTTTAAACACTTAGGCTAGTTATTCATTTTAGGCTAGTTTTATTCTCCTTTTTCTTTTCAACTTTAAAACATTAATAAAGGACGACGCGAATCATGCTAATGCCTTTTTTTTAGTGTGAAAGAAATGATTGGGCGCGTAGGCCCCGATGTATGTTCTTTCCCACTTAGCGGAAGAGAAATGATTGAGGCGTAGGCCTCGGTGTATTTCTTAACCGTTATTTAGAGAAACGATTGTGGCGTAGGCCTCGATGTGCATTCTCTAAATATTCAAAAATTGTATTTCATTTAGAGAAACGATTGTGGCGTAGGCCTCGATGTGCATTCTCTAATTATTCAAAAACTGTATTTCATTTAGAGAAACGATTGTGGCGTAGGCCTCGATGTGCATTCTCTAAATATTCAAAAAAATCTTTTTTTTATGGCATGATTCAAGTCACAAATTAATTTCCCTTAAAAGACACTTAACCAAAAACATTTCAAAATATCTAATAAAGGCTCAGACCTAAACAAAGTAAGGAAGTGATGCGAAGCCTTGTAGTGAGTTTTCGTCCATCATGGAATTACACCTAAAAATCACAAACCAATCATCTCTCTCTTGCCTCCGAGGCATTCTTTCTCTTGCCTTCAGGGCATTCTTTCTCTCCTAATCGGACACGTTATTTCCGCTCCATTCCCAGCTTAAGACTCCAGAGGTCGAGCAGCGGAGTGCGAATGTAGCTGTTCAACTAAAAAACACAAAAACAAACAAAAACTAAAGAGCCGAACTACGGCGCTCTGATTCCTGAAAAGGATACGTAAGCATTAGGTCGCGGGGCCTGAGCGAGCACAATTATTTATAAACCTTATTTTCCCCGTGTTTCTTTTCTTTCATTTGCATGCATTCCCTTAGTAATTAAGCTTTAGATTTATACACCCTTTAGATAGAAACAAACATAGGTGGATACCATCGAGTACGATGGGCGTGAGGGGTGCTAGTACCTTCCCCTCGCGTAACCGACTCCCGTACCCTATCTCTGGTCGAAAGACCTTTTCTTATCCTTTCTTTATTCTAGGTTTTCCGATATTCCTTTCCTTCTTTGGGATAAATATATTGGTGGCGACTCTGTTCATATTTCGCGAGCGTGCGACAGCATGTTCCCACTCGCAGGGACATGTTGGATGCGTGAATGTATTTGGAATTCTTTGCAACCTTTAAGGAATTCAATACAATCTTTTAGCATCGTAGGCCAACAAATCCCACATCAAAACAACACCCACTTCATCTTGTGTCCAGCCTGATGACCACCGCAAGCCCCAATATGGACATTTGATAGGGCTAGATACACGTCACTCTAACTACAACAATTTAGCAACACTTCTTCTGGTGTTTTCTTAAATAGATCATTTCCTATAATAGTATAACTTAGGGATGGATACCTCACCTTTTAATCGGTTGATCTTGTGGGATTATGCAAATAATCCACTATTGGCTTTTGCCAATCAGAATCAGACAAAGCATCAGTTGCGAAAATCTCAAAATTTCCAGAATATGCATACCCCAACTTCACTATTTCTAGATCTAAAGGAGCTAATCTTGTCGCCACAACTTTTCCTCGAACTGCGATTGCTTCTTCTAATCTTTCTTTGGAAGAGTTCACACTGAAACCTTTATTTAGAAATGGATAGTAAAAAAGATTCAGAAAGCGGGATTGACTGATGTTCTTGAAATAGTTTGTGGTTCAAAACTAGAAGTCACTGAAGAAGATGTTCAAATTGTTTGACTCTGGAGATGATCCCTTGCATGATCCTTATGTTTTCTTGTAATCTTTTTGTTCTTCATGTTCTGTATATTTCCCTTTGATGTACTATTTCAAAATGATCAATGAAATATCTTTATCTTTCCAATTCTTTGTCTATCCTTTGCGCTCAATATACATTATTTTTTATTAATGACAAAAGGGGAGAAAAAGAGTAATGATTTTGATATATCTGTTTTCCCAATAGAACCCAAACATTTGAATATCTTATGGGAACTCTGATATTTGAGCTAAATTAATTTCTATATCATTATTTGCTTTGAAGATATTCCATGTACATGGCACTCTAATATAATCTCTATTTTGAACAGACTCTGATTATTGGCACGTTTATCGCTAATTAAGATTTTCTTGTTCTCAGAGCTAACTTGCAAACCTCAATCTAATAAGATTTAAAATCTTAATATGTTTAAACTCAGAGGGAGCTTACAAACCTATCTCTGATGTTTTAAACTATTATGCATCTTTCAGATTAGTTAAACAAGGCACATTATTATTGATTAAAATTTTCTGGACTATCAAAATTTTCTAAGTCTTACTCTCGAGGGGAGCTTGCAAACCTAACTTTGAAGTAGTCATGAATTTTTTTGATATTATTCTCCAGAGAGCTTGCAAACCTCACTCAGTTAAAGTTTAAAATTTTAATAAGTTTTAAAATCATGGGGATCTTACAAACCTAACTATGATATTTTTAACTATTGTGCATTTAGCTAAGGAAAATTGTTCATAAAAATACATGGTATTGTCATAATCAAAAAGGGGGAGATTGTTGGAACAAGTTTGGTTCGTCAACTAATCCTTGAAGTTTTGATAATAACAAGTGGTTTTGTATGAAGAACAATTTGTACTCATGTTTAAAGTTTGCAGATTTTACTCATAGATTCTTGACTCTGAGTATGCAAGTTATGGACTCTGGACAATTGTAGTTCTAGATTCTAAACAAAGCAACTACGAACTTTGGTCAATCAAAATGCACTCTAAACCATTGAGGAAAGAAGTGTTTACAGTAACGACAAATCTGCTTCTATAAAACATCAAGACATCTACTGAATGAAGATTATCCAGATCAACTCTGATAGCTCAAGATTCGACGTTTCTCAAAACATGCAAGACCTACTCTGATCAAACTTCATCTCAATCTGTTAGAAGCCTATGACTCAAGTGGTTAGAAGTGAAGAAAGATAGTAACTTTGGACTCTAACTAAGCTTCACCAAATTCTATTAGAAGCCTATTTCTAAAATAGATTACTACGAAGGAAGATAGTGTGAAAATATAGAAATAGTAAAAATCATCATCATTTAAACTACCTTGAAAAAGAGGACATAAGGACATTGTTAGTACCAACTTTTATAAAACATCCCATCCTCAACTTCCACTATGTTGATACCGCCACTCTACTACTGCACTACTCAATGTATCAATGCAAGCAGTGGTTTATGAAATTCCAACTTCACCCTTTAAGGGATCTATTTTCATCTATTAGAAGGAGTGTTTGAAGCCATGGAAAAATGACAAAAAAGATTGAAAACAAAACAAGAACGTGAAACGCAGATATCATATTCAAAGAAGTTAAGAGAAACATTTGAAAAAGTCGAGTACTAACACAAAGAATAAAGTCGTTATTCCATTGAAAGCTTCATAACTTTTATTCTTTGTAAATTCCATTGTATTGTAATTGTGTGTATCGGCTTTTTAAGAAGCATTTTGTAAACATAACACTTTGTAACTTAACCATGTTGGTTAATATTCCTTGGGTGACTAAAGGTTTAGTCAGGATCCTCAAGAAGTTTTTGATGAGTAGTCATTGAGGTTGTTATCAAAGGGTATTTTATTAGTGAATCAAGTCCTTGTTGATAAGGAAAAATCCCTATAGTAGGGTGAACTTAAGGTAGCCTAGTTAACGTTGAACCAGTATAAAATATTGTGTTCTTTATCCTTCTGCTATTTTTTTAGTTTGTGTTTGGGTGTTCGAAAAAGCTTTTAATATTGAAACCCAGTTCAATCCCCCTTTCTTGTGTTTCATTGAACTTTCCGACGGCACATAATATATGGTAGTGCTAGTTAAAAATCTTGTATGAATAGAAAAAGTCGGCAGTGTATTCTAAAAATCTAGTATGCTTTTTTACTGTTTTTTTTAAATCGATGGGTGGAAAGTTTTACATGTTTAAAAAATCTCATGATGTACATGATTTTTTTTGCAAGATGTTGCAATATCTTGTATTTTAAAATCATCGGTTTTTTAAAAAGCTCATGCATTTACCAAACTTTTAAATATGCTGCAAAAAATCCGGTCGTGTAATTTTCAACAATGAGATTTTGTCGATAGTTTTGTGCGACTGTGATTGCACTGAAAATTTTATGTCTCCATAATGAATTCAAAGTTTTATAAATAGGGGTCATATGTTGTTAGAAAAAACATCTTAGAATTCCTCACTGTTCTTATAAGGCAGTTGTGTACTTCAACGACTTGAAACCTCTAGATGATTTCCAACTCCCCGAGGACACCACTTGTATCACTCTTCTGAGATTCAAATTGCATAATATGTTTTGCAACACCGAGAAAAAAGGTGAGAAAAATCAAGTTTTGTGCACCATGGATTGATATTGATGGAAAGGTGAAATGCAACAACATTGAGCTGAAAACTGATGAAGATTTGAAGGTTATGTGGAGAACATCTCATCTTAGGCTTACAAAGGAATCAGTCGAGTTTGATGTGACAATTGCTAGATATGTCGATAATATAATCAAGATGTTGAAATGTCCAGAATCATATATCAGTGTCTAAGCTTTGTTATTAATTATTATTTTATTAAGTTATGTAATGATCCATATTAAGTTATGTTAACACTCATATGTTATAACTCATGTTAATTGTCATGTGTTAAGTTATGTTAATCTTGCAATAATGAAAACAATAATGTGATATCTAATAAACTATACATATCATATGTCTGGGTAATAATACAAAAATAATAAAATATACACATGTCCTCCACATGCTTTGTGTGTTACCTGCGATGCCAAAGTATAAACCTATCATCTAGGTGTAATAAACACATGAGATTATCCATATTGACTGTTATCATCTGTAGACGCTGCTGGTCAACCATAGTAGGTGAAAGCGGTGGCACATCATCACAAGGTTCCCCAGCGTCGTAAGGTCCAACATCATCTGCATGCTTAGATGGTGGGATGGTATGAAGGTGTGATACAGTAAGGTACCACTCTAAGTAACCATTCATACATAACACATGGAACTGAACCTCCACCACATGATCTGTTATGGCATGAGCAAAGCTGGTAACATTACCCACAAACCATCTATCAATGCCATTAGCTAGAATAGGAGGGAATGGTCGTGAGATGTCCCGGGCATACCTAAATTGGAAGAGACACCTTTAAAGTAAGTGTCTAGCCAATAAGGTCTCCTATAGCAGATATCCAGAAAAGGGAAGTGTCATCAAACTCCTGATGCACTATGTGGTATGCGTAGGGTGTCCAGATTACATCGTTTATGGTCAGTGAATCGATCCTCTTTGTAACACCCCCAAATCTATACTATTCAAATAAGCATACATAAAGCATAATCAGAGTAACTAAGCATGCATCACATGGAGGTATTACACACTTCTTCCAAATAACATGCAATGGTCAAAACTTTGCAACATGGGTTAAAGAATTATCAACACATGCAAATACCACAGCAGAATAAAAACATCTCATCAACATAAATGGCCAAACATGAATGATTCCCATAAATCATTCGCCATACCTCAACATCTTGGCACTAAGACTTCTCAACAACATCATCATATAAATATCATGTATCAACTCAAACATGAATATAAACGAGGCATACATAAATCCTCAAACATAAATCCAAACAAACAGATGCAAACAATAACACCAGCCCAAGTGTTACATTGACCAGAGCACATGACCGACTACCTAGTCAAAGACACAAAAAGGAGAAATGTAACACCCCTCTATTTCCCCGCGGCAATTAACAAATTAAATCAGAGTAACATGCAATAAGGGTGTCACAAAATCATAATAAAATAAACCTCATTCGTCTTATGTCATGCATTCACCAAGAAACGTCTAATCATAACTCAATTCAAATTATCATGTTTACACAGCGGAAATAAATCGCCAAGTCAGCATTACATCATCAATGCATTAATCTTCAAAATAAATTAAACAAATAGAGTTATCATCTAAAACTCAAACATCGCGTTCCCAGTGTTACATCTACCAGAGCGTGACACCTGACGCTAACTAATAAATCGACTTATGAGCTAATCCTCACCAAGTCAAGCCGTTATCCTCAATCTGAAAATGACAACAAGTAAGGGTGAGTCTCATCACAATTAACCAATGTTATTGCATCATAAACGACAATATATCATAGTTATATCATTCACCCAATCATTTCATATTCAGACATTCCATCATTCACACATTCACCAATCATCCAAACATAACATAAAATACATCATTCATGTTATAAAAATTGTGCATATGTATGAAACTGACACTATGCATGTGGTACCAACATCATCAATGGGAAAACCCACCGACCGATCTAACCTCATCGAGATATGGCCCTGCCAGTACAATTCCACACAATGGGAATTGTACCCTTCACTGAATCCCCACATCATCAGGATTCAGCCCTCAACAATGGTTATGAATGCTTGCAAACATATATACAACATACTTTCATCATCATCATTCTATGAGTAACATCATCTTATACTCATTTCATCATCATCATCATCATTATCACAAGCATGTTTATATATACATTAACATCATTCAATTAAATCATAAATCAATTAATCATACAAATTATCTCATTCACCACATCATAGTTCAAACATCATTCAAAACAGATCATCAGTTCAAAAGTTACGCATCGTCAAACTTTCAAAATCACAAACAGCAAAATCTGCATTTCACGCTGGCCATACGCGTACCATACGCGTACCAACAGGACCAAAACTCCACAGACACACACCATACGCGTATCATATGCGTATGAACAGAATCACATTTCCACATAAAACACACACATACGCGTATCACAAGGCCATACGCGTACCAACATCACATCATACGCGTACCAGTAGAAGAACACATTTTGGTGCACAACGGGGAGCGTACCATACGTGTATCATACATGAATGGGCAGAAGTTCCCAAAACCTGCAACTTACCCATTCGTCTTCCTCGTAAACCCATCTGTTACAGCCTGCGATTTGGATCTAAAAACAAAATTTCCACCCTCTTAATAGTATAGGGTTCATCTAACATCAATAGTATATGACTCTATATTTGATTTTACTCATCACAACCTAATTCTACTCAGTTTATTAGGGATTCATATTCATAGATTTCAATTTAATGATGAACACAACAGCAAAATCAGAATACAGGAAACCATTGATCTAAACAACATTCCTAATCAATATTATCATTCAATCATACAATAATAGAGATTAATTGGAGAGTCCCCCCTTACCTTAGTCAAGAGTTCTTGGATGGTTTCTCCCTCTACAGTTCTCCTTTCAGTTCTTCGTGTCTCAACTGCTCTGTTCTTTCACGTTCTTTCTTTTCCCCAATTCCTTATTATTTTATGAAAAATAATATTAAGATTAGTAAAAGGCTTTTCCACACCAAACCCCTTTACTTACTAACCTCCCACATGGCCCAAATGCCATAAACCATCCTTTTTCCCATTATTTTCATAAAATCCAAAATAATTCTAATTATTAATTCAATTTCTTAATTAAATTAAAAATTAAAATATATAGGTGTTACAAGAAACGCAACTCCAAGCTACTCCTCACGAGAAGCACCGCTATCCTCGGTATCTGAGCGATGTCGCATAAGAACATCATTCCAACAGAAGGGTGAGAATTCAAGTTATAATAAATAAGCATGAAATAGGAAATGCATAACAAACATATACAGTCCCAAGAATTCTCCAAATAGCATAAACATGTATCACATCTAACACATCAAGGATCATATGTTATGGAATACGACATAGCTCATCACATAAGTCATTATAACATACTTATTCATCACCATCCAAATAATACACAAGTATACGCATTTCAAGTATACATGATACCCACATCTATACAATTACACAAGTGTTTCCATATACAATTCATGTATAATAACCATCAACACGTCACAATTATTTACACATCACAACAAATGTACATATTCGCACAACATCATTAAATTCCACATATATGCATATCATCATCAATAATCATCCACACAATAATATCACACAAATCACACAATATAAACATTCAAACCGACACGTGCGACTCAAGTGTGACTCAATGTGATATGCATGTGGATCCCGTCCGTTATCATTTCCGGTCACGCCGATTGTCTTTCCTCTATAGATTAGATAACCACCTCAAAGCTCCATACAGCGTTAAGCTTTCAAACCCCATTCGGCGCTAGTTTTGGGACAAGCAAATAATCTCCACGAGATTACCCAACATTGCCTCTTCCGTATGCTCATGCTAGTGTAAGTGTGCAACGAAACAAGACTCATGCATATAAGACCACATATCTTACCATACATAAGCATGCAAATAATTCACATCATAGAATTATTCCACCAATTTCACAACATACAACCAACATGACTTCATCACATCAAGGCAACACAACATCATCATCAAAACAGTCTCAAACCATACACGAACATGAAACAATACAAGAACAAGTCATGTAATTCATCGTCTCATTCCACACATATATAATTCCATACAAATGCATACAAATAGCATTTATCATTCCCAAACATCCATCATATTTGAAACAAGGTAACATTCATATATCATACCAATTCACACTTGAAGGTGTTTGCATGTTAGCCGCATTATTGGTAAAACATACCTGGTTGTTTGTGTATATGCAAGTTGCATGTATGTGTGGAGCTAATACATGTTTTGTAGTGAATTTCATGATCGATGTCATGACATCCATGTGTGACAGCAAGAGCTGTTAGTGTTTATTAATTGTGTTTTCTGATTTATCACTTTTATCTGTTTAGGAAACTTTTTATTGAGTGTTGTAAATTTCGTTCAGAAGATCCTACTGACATCACATTGTGTAACAGACAGTTGGCGTGTGAATTAGGTTAACTTTGTTAACCCTAATTTATTTCTTAAAAAGCCCAAGGCCCAAGACTGCATATAAAAAGAACTGCAATCCTAATTTGGAACGCAGACAGAAGATTGTGTATTGTGAAGAACTGTTGTTCTGTAACTGTCACTTGTGATCCACGCTATTATCTTTGATGATTGCGTTGGAATTAGTTTGTGTTTTTGTTGTGGCACTCTAAGCTTTTAAGCACGAGTGTGTGTCTCTTGATTGAAGCTTTTAAGCAGATCAAGGTGTGTTTTTGAAGTGTGTCTTCTATCTGTAATTGTTTATTGTGTATGTGTAATCACTGATGTGATTGAGGGGGAGTGGAATGGAGATATTCCATATCTAGGTAGAAGGGTCATTGGGTAGTGATTAAGTGAGAAGTTGTAAACGGGGGAGTTTAGCTTTGAATTGATACTACTGATAGTGGACTTCATCCCTGGCTTGGTAGCCCCCAGAGTAGGTTGTTTGGACTGAACTGGGTAAACAATTATGTGTGTTCTTTACTGTTTTATGCTGTTTTGTTATTATTGTCTGTGCTGCGTAATTGTGGATGTCATAACATCCAGTTTGACATCGAGCGTGCGTTACTAGAATTTTCAACACTCACATACATGATTCAATGCAATATATTTAATTACCAAAACATATTCCTAACCATTTATTCACATGAAGTTACATAAGGTATATCACGCAATCCATCTCCTTCTCATCAAACATGCATAAATAAAATAAATTATTATACATTCTTCACCAAGTACATCCAAATGTATCTCATATATGTTAATTAATCAAGTAATAACACATAACAAGCATTTAAAAGTGATAAGCATACATAGCATACCCCAAATAAATGAGAAAATGAAACAGTTATGCACTCAGTTCGCGCCGTCACCCTACAGTCGCGCCGCGAAACACAAGTCAGTAGCCAACATTTCAAAACCGACTCAGTTCGCGCCGCCACCACATGTTCGCTCCGTGAACACAGGTCAAAAGCGTTTTTCTGCACGAGTTCAGCATAACCCCCTTCTCATTCCAACATCCAAATCCATGTTCCAGCTCAACATTGCACACGAAATTCACATACATATCATATATACAAATCATATGTACCACTAGATTCATCAAAACCTCATTAATCATGCAAATCTATGAATTTCACCCAAATCCCAAAAGTTAGGTTTTCACATTCTTTCCACCAAACATGCTATAATTCAAAACCCACACATAGAATCATGGTAAGAAGCATTATAACATCATTTCCATTAATTACAAGCACAAACACGAGCAATTAGATTGAAATCTCATGAAATAAGAAAAATCCTCAAATTTCAATTTCATTTCCCAACACATACAACATTACCCAATCATACTCATTAAGATAACAAGGATTCTCCCCCTTACCTCAATCTAGATGGAAACTTTTGTCGTCCCTCTTCAAGAATCCAATCCCTTAGCCTCCTCTCTATTCTTGCCTCTTCTCTTCTCTTTTCCCCAAATGATTAGGTTTCTCTCCTAACCCTTACTAACTCTATTCTTATCATTTGGGCTTAACCCAACTCACTCAGTCATTCTAACCAAATTAGGCTCATTACTAGATAATTGCTAATTCTAACACCCAAGTCTCTTTATTTAAACACACAAATATTTAAATGATGCAAATATTCATCAAAACACACAAATTAATTAATTATCACACAAAATAATAATTAATTAAATAAACATCAAATAAAATAACACAGACACGAAAAACAGGCTGTTACACTTTCACTATACTCCAGAAGACCGCCTAGGTGTGCATGCCTGGTTTTCCATATCTGGGCTTGTGTGGAGCCAGCAGTGGTAGGAATAATCTGCCTCTCACAAATGGACAAGAAATACTCGTATATCCAACACTACACAAAAACATAGGGATATCAACAAATAACACAAATAATAATTAAATTAATAAGAAATATTAAATTTTTATACCTGAAATAAACTCATAATGGGCAAGCTGCCTAGTCTAAAGAAAGTCACCTCTTCAAGTGCAACATAAAGAACAGTCATTGCAACACACATGCCAACTTACATGGTCAAGGCTACTAAACAGCCACATGTATCTCACATCGATATATACATGAGACATATTCGCTAAGATAATACATCCTTCAAGATGTATCATGTATACCCTAGCGGATGCCCCGTACATAGACTATCCCACCAAATCCGCGTACCTATCCTGGATCTAAGATAGGAGAAAGTGAGCACCCCTGTTAACTTAAACTCATCTCTCACATGTGCCTCAGTAACCCCCAAGTCTTGTATAGAAGTAATACATGCAAGCTCTTGTTAATAAGAGAAGCGATGGAGAAACTAGCTAGCAGGGGGAAATGGATGAGGAAAGAGACATCATACAAAGTAATCGTCATCTCACCAAATGTAAGATGAAAGGAAGATGTCTCCTTATGCCATCGCTCAACAAAGGATGCCAATAGAGCAGCGTCGAACATGGTTAGTAAACAATCCACCAATGAAAGGAGACCGCAATCATGACAATCGATCTGACTTGTCGGGCATCTAAGAACTTTTTCAGATCTGCCCCGTGGGTGGGGGCACCTTCAACGGTAGTCAATCCTGTAAAAAATAAAGTAAGAATCATTAGTTATTTTTAATGTATCAATAATAAATAAAATCAAGTTCAATATAACATATATATATATATATATATATATATATATATATATATACTTCTCCCTTCCATAATCTCAATGCCACATTATTGACAAATTCGATGAGCACACAACAGTCATTGGGCCCTCTAAGAAACCTTTCATCAGTGTGTACAGACGACTCCTTCAAAGTCAGAGCAATCGGCTCCGTATCAGCCGAAGGAGTAACCCCCGTATCATTTGCAGCAAGTGCCTTTGTATCCGCCGGAGAAGTAGCCTCCGTATCCGCTGAAGAGTCATCTTTGTATCAGCCTGATGAGTCACCTCCATATCAGCCAAGGCCTCCGTCTCGGAATGATGTGGCACTTTTGTCTCGGCCACCATATGCATGTCATCCTGACCCTCTACATTTGTAGTTGTTGGATGGAAACCATTAACAACCGCAACATCGGGCTCATCAACAACATCTATGCCCCATCTGTTAGCTCTAGCTTATCAATGTCGGATACTGTAGAGTGCGCAAGACTGCTCAGTCATCTTCGTCTTGTGAGAATCGGTCGAGGCTACTCTCCTCATTCGGATATGCAAGTCCTCGATGTCATCTGGCTTAGCCCTTGCTACATCTCTGTCATGCAGCCTAGAAGCAATCGTCCTGTCTGATCCTCTAGTCCTCACTGCAAATAAAAAATGATGAAATATACTGAATTTTATAAAAATCTAGAAATCAACGTTGTTTTCTCGAATTTTTGGAAATGTCGAATTAACCATCTCAAAATTTTCTTCTACCTATTTTTTCAATAAATTTGGTATGTCTGTATGCATTTTTACCCGATTTTTCAAAATATCGGGTAAAACACATGCATTTTTACCGGAATTTTCAAAAAATCCGATAAAATGCATGAGAAACATTAATTTTTATCAAACATTTCAAAAATACCGGTAAAAATGCATGTTTTTTTTTCCAAAAAATCCAGCATAAAACTAAAATTATCGATAAAATTATATACTTAGTTGGAAAATCCTATACACACAATTTTTTGAAAAATCCAAAATATTACGAGTAAATAGTAAAATGAGTTTTTATTTAGTAAGATTAATAGAGTGCTAGGAAAAAGTGGAACTATGGTCGATGTTGCAACATATGCGGTATATTCAAGAGCCTTTTGTTACTATTGTATTCTCTTTTTTGCAAGTCACTTATCAAGAGCAACAAGCCATTTTCTCTCCTATTTTGTGGAGTTTATGGAAGTGTAGGATCAACATTATCTAGAACCAAACTGAAGATTCTCATGATACTATTTGTACTAGAGAATTGCACTTATTACTAGGGTGGAGAAATGCCCAACAATCTAGGAAAAGCAATAACTCTCAACCTCATACTTCAGTTGATTCTAAATGGAGCAAGCCTTTGACTAGTCGTATCAAATGCAATATCGACGATTCTTTCTCTAATAACAAGGTTGGTAATTTGATATATGTTCTTGTATTAGAGACAACAAAGGTTTATTTATTGCAACTAGAATAAAGTGGTTCTCACCTATCACTGAAGTCGCAGTTGGGGAAACTTTGGGATTACTGGCATCTATCAAATGGGTGCATGCGCTTGATTATGATAGTGCAAATTTTGAGTTGGATGCTAAAAAGCATTATGGATAATGTGAACTGGCATCATCCTAATGATGCGGATTGTGATGCTATTACTCATGAATGCAAACGCTTACCAACTATTTTGTTTAGAAATTCTCGTGTTAAATTCACTAAATGACAAACTAATAAAATTATCCTGCTTTAACTCGGACGGCTCCGTGTATTCATATTCTTATTACTAATGAAATGACGCATGAGCGTAAAAAAAAATTAGTAAAATTAATATGTTAAAAATATTTATATCAAATTTAAGTGTGGGGTGGCATAAAATCTCCACAGTCAAGTTAAAGTCAAAACCCACCAAATCTAAATCACCAAAAACAATCCAGATAGTTAAAACCGTAGCTAGTTCCGTGGCAGTAGCAAGCAGAATCAACAATGTCTCTACTCGGCGAGGACGGTCGCGGCTACGAGCTAGCTCGACACCTCGAATCCAATGGCGTATGGCGAAAATGGCTCGGCGATTCCACCTACACCACTTTCGTACAATTCCTCTCTTCTCCTTCCGCTTGGAATTCCTTCATGGCATCCGATTCTTCCCAATCCACCCTTCATCTTCACCTTCAACTCAGAGTCCGTGCTCTCCTCTTCGATAAAGCTTCCTCCGTTTCTCTCTCCTCAAACCCCTCTCTCTCTAGACTTAACCCTAATTTCCTTCGTTTGCACGCTGATGACGTTTACTTCACTCTCGATAACAGCAATGCCCCTTCTTCCTCAAACTCCAAGGTTTGTTTATTTATTTATTGATCTTTTCGATTGTTTTTAGGTTTCATATATACTGAATCACTAATTGATCTATGAAATTGAATTTAGTGCCAGTTTGTTTATCAGATTGTTAAAGTGATTTTGACGATTTGAGCTTGTTTTCTTTGAGATTTTTAAGAGAATTGAATTTAGGGTTCGTTTGTTAGAGCCTAAAAAAGTGATTTTTACATTCTATAATGATTCTTGATATGAAGAAATGATTTTGACATGTTTGGTTAGGAGTCTAAATTGATTTTTGATATGAAGAAATGATTTTGACATGTTTGGTTTGGACTTAGGAGCCTAATTTGATTCTTGATATGAAGAAATGATTTTGACATGTTTCCTAGTAGAATTGGTTTTAGTGGAATTGATTTACCTTTGGAATTTATTCTATCTTTGATGCTATATATTGGAGCTTTTGATTCTAGAAATGATTTTTAGACTCAAATTTATTATTCAACTCACTTTGACGGAATGCATCCAAACATTCTCTGAAGCATTGGTACTTCTAAAATGGTGCAGTACGGTACCGAGTACACACCCGTACTGGGTACCGTTACCGTATTCATGATACTTCATTTTTTCTAATTATTCAGTTTCGAATAAAATTTGTGGTCTTCTCAAATATCAATATAGTATATTTATATATTTTAATTTCCTTGTTACTGTATCTTAAAATTATTTTTTTAATTTTAAAACTTTTATAGTGATGTTTTGTTGTGAACCTAACAATTTAGTTCTCTACTCGCATATTTTATAGAAATTTCTTATATTTTTATTAATGTACCTGTACGGCTGTACCTTGTTTTTTTTTTAAATGCTGTATCCTAGACCGGTATCCGCACCGAGTGCTGTTCCCGTACCTATGCATCATAGCCAAACATAAATCACTTTCTTTTACTTTCAATTCATTTTATAGAATCAATTCACTTAAAATAAAATTTTTTGTTGCCGCAGAACCAAACACTTTAAAATCGTTTTTTTGTTGAAGTAAAAAACATAAGCTATTTCATGTTTGTTTACCATAATGAAAATCGGTTTTTTAAAAGAAAGTATCTACCAAAAATATTTTTTAAGAGAAGTTACTTGAAACAGCATTATATTTGAAGCAGTTTTTAGTTTCTTTCAAATTCTCATGTTTAAAGAATATGTAACAAGCCGACAAAAAATAGTAAGAGTGGTTAAATACTAGAAATTGAGTATGCTGAATGCTGCAAACTGTGCTCTAGACAATGGAAATTTTAATTTGGAGACTAATTTGTCATCTCGTGTATTTGGAGGAACAAAATCGTGATTCACTCTATAATCAATTGTATACTGTTGCACCTAAATGTTGAGCTCTTTCTTTTGTAATGCAGGTTGGATCCAGATATGTTGATTCTGAGTTGCCTGAAAATTGGTATAATCAAGTTATTGAGAATTGTAAGGCTAACAAGAAGTTAGTTATGTGGGACAGAGATTTGTCAACGAAACGCTCTCCGTCTGAGATGGCTTCCTATATTACGTGTAGTAGTAACCGTAAAAAGAGGCGCGCAGTGTTTAAGGAAGAACAGCATCAGGTTATGGATCAATCGAACGGTGGTAATTTAGTTGTTGATGATGATGAGTTTGATTTTCCAGAGATAAAGTATGCATGGAACTGTGTACCTGAGAGTGCAATTCCAGTGAGTGAAAGAGTGGAGAATAATAATAACCAGAAAGTGAGGATAATTAGTGTACTTGATACACTGCCTATGATTCGGAATCCTCTTATGCCTGAGAGGCCTGGGAATACGGCAGAGTCCACTAATGGGGAACATGGAGGAGGGCTGTACCGTGGCAAGTTAGGTTGTGAGGAAAATGGAAGAGTTCTTGGTCATGAGGAAGCAGGGAAGCTCTCCCAGAAAGTAGTGGGTCGCATTTTGTTGGGTGCGGGATTTGAAGCTTCCATGGAAGGTCCAATTGAATACTTGTCTGAAGTGATGAACAAACGTATTCTTAAAATAGGAACTACTTTGAAAATACTCACCGATGGTTATAGCAAACAGCGCTCCGCCATTGAACTTCTAAAGATGCTCCTTAAAACTGTGGGTTTTAGGTATGTTTGAAATTCTTATTGAAATTCTATGATTATGATTGGGGGAATAAATCCTTTAAAAAAATGAACACCCCCACCCCCTAAAAATATAACTTGGTCTGAAGTTATCTTAAAAAATATTATGTATATCCAAGTTATCTTTGTCGGGTTTTCTATTCTTGGATACTGATCAACCTTATTCTGTTGTTTATGCATATTAGCCTGGGCCAAATTCATCTTTAAAAATTCTGTAAAATGCAATTTACTACTGATTATATGTGGTATGCATGAGCACACACGCACAAACACAAACAAACAAAGACCACAACTTATGTTTTTTTTCATGTAATGAACACAAAGACTACCATTTATGTTTTATTTTCATGTCATGAACGCAGACTACAATTTATGTTTTATTTTCATGTAATGAACACAAAGGCTACAATTTATATTTTATTTTCACGTAATGAGAAAGCAACTGGTGTACGGTGTACCACTCTATTCTCGTTCTTGAATATTTAAGAAGTAAAACCCTGTAAGGAAGAGGGAAGAAGAGAAATACCTGACAAAAAATTGTAGTGCTGCTGTAAACTTTTTGCTGCGTAAATGTAATATGCGTGCATTTTGTAGGCGGTATTTCCCTGATTTCTAGTCTGCTTTTAAATTAAGATTTCTTATTTTGCAAATCAGGATATCTTAATCATACAATGGATCAATTTAATAATTTTCCATCTTGCTCACAGTAATATTGCGCCATTAGTGGATGTGGTTAAAGATGGCTCCAAAAATATTGTACAACAAAGCCAGCTCCATGCTCATGGAATTCAGTCACAGTTACAGTCACAACAGCAGAATTCCCTTCGACTACCTCAGCAAGTACTTATATCTACTTCTTTCTGCTCTGTTTGATGTTGTATTGTAAGATAATGGTGTGAAGTATCGACATGAAAATGGCAAGGGCATGGGGGCATACAGAATCCTTATTTAGGATTCTTTATAATTTCTTAATGCACGCAATACTTTTTCATAACAAAATTACCCTGTGCCCAAGTATAATCATAATTTTTTTAACCAATTGCCAGAAATTATTTATAGCATCCATCAAAATATTATTTCTATGGCTCGCATGTTATTTTAATACAATGTGTCCAGTTATTAGGGGAGACAGTAACCCAAGGTACCTGCAACCTGCCATGATTTGCATGGTGTGCCTTGGATGAGACTGCACTAGACACCCAATCTCAATACTCTTGGCAACTTTTTTCTTTTCTTTAGCCACTGCCCAATTTATACGACATGGTTTCATTTATTTGTTCAAACCTCCTATTATGTACTTAACTATTAGATTTAAGCATCGCAAAAATGTGGCACCCTCTGTAAAAAAAACACCCCTCTCATTTTTGTAGCAGATGGAGACAGGGGTTATTGATTCATGATTTCTGTGATGCAGTGTTACTAAATATTTTGTTAATGCGCAGGTTCAAATGCAGAGACAGATGCAGCAGATGATTAATTCTCACAGCTTAACTTTTCAGCAACAACAGCAGCTGCAGTTAGAGAGAATGAGAAACCTCCAATCTAATCCCCGCCCTGCTATGGATGTAAATAAGGAAGGACCATTGGTTCAAGTCAAGATTGAAAACACATCAGATTTACCAAGTGATGGTAATACCTTCATCAATTCCAGACATCCTCAAATGCAGTTTAGGCAGCAGCAGTTGGCTGCAATGTCAAATTTCCATCCTCAATCTAACACTCAGTTTAGACAGATGAGTTCCCTACAGACTCCCCAAGTGCAGTCACAGTAAGTAAATTTGAATTCAAATAAATAATAGTAAATGCTACTGCCGCCGGGTGGCTTTTAAGTTATATTTATTGAACCTGTTGTTTCATTATATGCCTATAGGAACAACATTAGCATCATTAGAGCACCACCTGTGAAGGTAGAAGGCTTCTCGGAATTGATGGGTGGGGATTCTTCATCGAAGCACGATTCAGAAGAAAATCGATTAACTTCTCCCTCTAGTAAATAGCTATACTAGTATTTTACATTTGGGTTGGTCTGTCAAAATTGTCACAGCCTATATTATAAATATCTCCTTCAGCACATAGGACATCACAGTTATTGGTTGGTTGCCTTGATTTTCAAATCGGTACAGCACTCACCTATCATGTATTCAATCTGCATTTATCAGTGGTAGATTCTACAAGGTATCATATCTTCTATTTGAGAATCAAAACAGATCTTACCAAGAAGATTAAGGACTTGAATGAGTAGATTGATCAACCCTCAGCAGGGTTTAGAAGATCTAGATATATAGGGAATGAAAATATTAATACTCTTAAGTATGAAAATCATTTAAAATTTATGATATTAGGATGAGCATCATATCAGCAATAGATTGGTCAAAAGATTACATTTACCTAAAAGAGGATTTTTTTTTCTCATGTGGTTTATGAGATGTTAATCATCCCACTAATAAAATTTGAACTCTATTTGGTTCAACATAATGGAGAGATTTTACTTAATGCATTCAAGATTATTTCAAATAAAATGACAGTTCAAACGAAGCAAAAAATGGCTCTCCTTCTAGATCTTGGGTTTGGAATAGAATATACGCTCTTTTCACCCTCTTAATATTCAAATCAAACAAGCCTAGTCTGATAATGGTGTTCAGGAGGGAGTGCAGCAGGTACTGAATATTCTATGAAAAACTAAGTTGCCAAGTCCAAATTTTTGTTTGGAGATTGCTAATCAACAAATTGCCGACTAGAGGAGAATTGAAAACAAGAGACATCATCAATGTGCAGAATGTGGTATGTCCTTTGTGCTTCAAAGAGGAAGATGTAGTACATCTTTTTTTCAAATTGTGAGGTCAGCAGCAATGTTTGGTCTCGGATCTGTCTGTAGTTGAGATGTGCAGGGATAGCTCAGGTTTCGAGTCTGGTTGACGGATAGCTCAAGTTTTCAATCCGATTGAGCATTTGGACCAGCTTAGGTCCGGTTTGGGCTTTTCAGCTCTAGGGAAGCTGTGTTGGTTTGTGTGGTCTTGGTTGTGCTGGATTATCTAGTCTAGTAGGAATAGAATCTTGTTCTTAGGTGCTTTTGTAGACATTAAGGGAGATGGTGTATATGGTGAAGCACGGGAATGGTTTGTAGTGTTTTATAAGTATTGTAATCATCTTCTTTGGTTGGTCGATGTAGCTATTCCGGTCTTTGCTTGTAATGTGTTTGTTGTCCTTGTTATAGCTTTTGTTGTAATTGGGTTAGGGTATCCCATGATACTCCTCTGAAAATTATACCTGATACCCCTAACTTTATCCCTCAATCCCTACAATTTTTAAAATATTTCAATTATATCCTTTTAATTAATAAAATAATTTTATTATTTAATATTTATCATTTCACACCCCTATCAAAGTGCATCGGATAACATACGATCAAGTTTTTCGGTTTGTAATTTTTCTTCACCGGATAACTTGTAGTCAAGTTATCCGGTTTGTAATTTTTCTTCACCAGATAACTTGCAATCAAGTTATCCGGTTTGTAAATTTTCTTCACCAGATAACTTGCAGCAGGGCCGGTCCTTTGAATTTAGGTGCCTTGGGCGAATCAAATGAGTGGTGCCCCTATACTTTTTTTTTTAACAATAAATACATAAGGATAAAAAAATAATTAGATAAAAATACATTTTTATTTGACATTATGCAAAAAGAATACAAGTATGGATCTTTGAATCATTGTTTATACTACATGAAAACATAAACCACTATAAAGAGACTTCTTCTTCTTTTTCTCCCTCTTCTTGATCCGATCTTTTTTCCTATAAAAAAATGGACCAAACTTTTAAAATTCTTTAAATATCATCCTCTAGCATTTTTTGTTGCAAAATCATTAATAATTTATTCATAATCAAGGTTCTTCAAAAATATTTTCAATTAAAATCAACGCAAGACTATTTAAATCTATCTCGAGGTATAGTATATCTCAAATAAGATTTTAATAAATTTTAATTTAGAAAAACTTCTTTCAGCAGATGTAACACTCATAGAAATAGACAATATTATTCTATAAGCTATGCATGCAATAGAAAAACAATTAAAAGTCTTTAAAAAAATCAGTATCATATAGCTTGATTTTGATTCAGTTGTTAAAACTTCTAGAATAACTTTCAATTCGTCATGTTTTAAACAAGTTTCTAGATGTTTATAACATGCTTTCAACTCCCTATCAGATAATGATCTAAGTCTTTCAATACTAAACAAGAATCAAAAATATTTGTATATGTGCTATACTGCTAAAATCTTTTATCAAGTGAGTCAATTGTTTGATCTACAATATATAAGAAATAGTGATTTCGAAAAGACTCTTCAGCAGACTCTAGATTCAGTTGTATGGGTTTAGATGAATTTTCATCAGTGTTGTTTTCTACGAATTTGACGTTTTTGAATAAACACACATTCAATCTCCATTTCATTCTCAATCTTTTCAGTACTAGCCTTAACATTTACAAATCCAGATTCTCTTTTAATATATATAGATGTTAAAAAATATTTTTTTGGTGCCCCTAAAATTATGGGGCCCTGGGCTCCCGCCCCGCGAGCCCGTGCTCAGGGCCACCCCTGACTTGCAGTCAAATTATCCGGTTTGTAATATTATAGATAACGATTTTATTTATTTTTAGCCACGGTTTTTCCTTGTAGCCTAAACTTTTTTTATTTTATTAATTTTTGGCCACGGTTGTTTCTTGTTGCCTAAACTTTTTATTTATTTTTTTATTTTCGGGTTAGTTAAAAAATATACACCATCAGCATTTTTAAATGGTTTTAGATTTTTTTTTCCTAACAACCCTTTCATGTTTCCATCCTATTTTGATTTCATCAAGATTAAATATAGTGTCTGCAACGCCCAATAAAATCATGTTTTAATCCCTATAAAATTAGTTATGCACGTAATTTTAGTCCCTATAGAATGACTAAAACATCATGCAAAACCAATTTTATAAGAACTAAAACATGATATTTTTTATAGAGTCTAAAAGTCAAAACTTAGATATTTATAGAGATCAAAAACATATTTAACCCTAGATTTATAAATATAGATATAGGGAAGAGTATATCCTATTCATATCTCAATCTCATAATATTAAGCAGCATAATACAATTTTTTTACTTATCACCACCAGTATAGTCTGGTTCGGAGGATCAACTCTGGCATCAAGTGGGTCAAACCCTCTCCTGATTGCAATTGTGGGGATCAAACCGTGGTTCTCGCTATCAAGTCCAATGTCAATTATTACTGGACCAATTAACGATTGGTTAAGCAGCACAATTTTTATTGTGAATATTTGTTGGATGATGTGCTTTTATAAATATTCTTTGAAATTTGAAGTTTGCAATGAGTATCCAGGGCCCAACAACTCACTTATATTGCAAGTTTTGATTAAAGCCCTACACAGTGTACAAAGTAACGGCAAGCTTTTATTAAAGCCCTACACAATGCACAACAAACTAACGCTCAACTTATCAAACAGCCACAAACATGATGTGATTTGAAAGAAGAAAAGCTACACATGCTCTTTAGTATGGCAAGATGCAAAGCCTGGAAGAAAAAACATTTCATTTGGAACTTGCAAGAAGAACCAAGCTCTTCCATTTTCCTCACATAATAATAGGTCTTGAAATGCTTTTGTAGCCTCAAATGGTGTACTATTTTTATGCATTCTAGACATTGGAAAGGCCTTTATTACATACATCGAAATGCACTCTCAACTCCCAAGTAATTTCAAGTAACTTCCCTATCCGTTTTACTTTCTTCAGTTAATATTGCAGACAGATTTTTGGTATTCAACTCCTCAATCATGTTACGCAGAAAATTATGAAGATTTTGATAGAACAATAGTAACATGATAGTGTCAGGAAATTAGACTGTCACTAACGACAGCAACTACTTGTATTTAAGATGGATGCTAATACCATTGAATCTTCAACTAAAATTCAATCTTGAGCCTGCAACTATACTTGTATGGGTATCAGAAGACACTGAACTACTAAAATCTCTGGGTTGTCTTACCACAGCTTCTGCTGTGTGTCAAATAGTTGCAAAGAATAAAATACCTATAAAAATAAAATGAAAGGAAAATCAGTGCGTTTTTCAGAAAAGGTAATAGGTCACTCAGTCGCCTTTTTGGACTGACTAATCCCGGAATTATAAAAAATATGTCAAAAGGACTACAGCATATAACTCAGTCACATTTCTATATTGAGCCAACATAACTGAAATGCAGCATTGTCAATTGCAATTGCAGATACCAAAAAATAGTAGTTCAAATTTCTATATTGAACCAAAATAACTGAAATGCAGTATTGTCAATTGCAATTGCAGATCGCAGAAAATAGTAGTTCAAATTTAGCTGCTACAGTTGCATATAACAGTACCATATGTTAGCAAACTCGGCCGTTCCGGCCATTATCTCGGCTCGGAACAGCAAAACCAAGAAAAATGCGTTAGGCTGTGCCGTTCCGGCACTGATGGGATTGGATTTGGAATGACGTGCCCGAGAGCACCGCGTCAGCCATAGACGATATTACTCTTAAATTTTTTAACGATGGCAAGGTTATTTTATTGAATTATATTGGCATTTGCAAATATGTTTTGCTTAAGAGTTATGCCGTTTATTTCTATCTATGAATACTTTATTGATTTTGAGTAATTTATTTTAGTTTTTAAAAATTATGTGTTTATTAGTATTAACTGTATTAATGTCCGCGTCACTAAAATAGCGTCTGTTCCGCTCCATTTTTTAGAATGGCCGGTCGCGCCGCTATCCTAGATCTATAATATAGTCGTGGAATAACAATAGTTAGTTTAAATTCTGCTAAACTACAGCGCTGATGCACCATTATTCATAACCAAAAGGTTGTGTCCAAGTATAACACATACAAACAAATTTAAGTAACAGAAATTTGTAATATGTAGTATGATTCAAATAAAGTAGCAAGGAAGTTAACATATTTGTAACTATTCATGCAAAAAAAAATGCACCGATATGTCTGAGATAACCGAAAGTAAAGTTACAATTTGAATTGAGTCTTTATTAAATGAAAAGAATAAAAATAATAAATAAGAATTCAAAATGTCACTTGCCTCTTGGTCTTCTACCGATTTCTCTACCCGGGTGATTGTCACAGTTATACTGGTCTGTGACAGTTAATCTGGATTGTAAAAAAGAGCTGCTCGCGCAGCTCATTTGCTGAAATATTGTAAGTATGTTCAGAATGTATTATGGAGTTTCAGGTACTCCTCTGTACAACAACCTTAGCCTGACTCATCAAAAATGAAATATTAATGGGAGGAATTCCGTCTCCATGTTCCATTCCACAGAAAAATAAACAATCATACAATCATCACATTAAGTTCCATTCAGTTCCTGAGTTAACATAGTTTGCGTCTTGGAATGTAAACGACAACCATTTTTCTCCATAATGTTCCGCAATTGTGAGCACTCGTCAACATAACCTTTCTTAGCTAGGCCATCAATTAGGACTTTCCAAACCACTTCGTCATAATTATACCCACAGTTTAGTAATCTATGAAAAATTGCCTCAGCCTTCTCTTTGTTACTCTGTTCAAATAGCCAACAAATGAGAAGCTTATAGGATTCTAGATGTGCTAAATGATTACACTCCATCATAGAATCCAGCAATCTCAATGCTTCTTCGTGCATGCCCAACTTGCAGCAACCACTTAGAAGAGAATTATGAATAATTTCAGATGGAGATATTCCATTTTCTCTCATATGGTTTAACAACCTAAAGGCTATCGACAAATGTTCCACTTTGCAAAGTCCTACAATAAGCTTGTTGTAAGTATTAACATTAGGCACACAGCCATGTTCCACCATTCTCTCAAAAAGCGTGGTTATGATTTCAAAGTCAATTATCTTCCATATATCAGCATTATCAACTGAAATATTATGTTTTTCAACTACTAGATGCTTCATTAGAATGAAATGTGTTTGAAGCGAAGGTTCACAACCTGTATCGAACATGCGTTTGAGAACCCCAAATGCATTGTCTAGTTGTCCTATACAGCCATAAGCATTTATTAATAAATTATAGACCGTGCAGTCTGGTACTATGCCTTCTTCTTTAATCTTGACCACCATCTCTTCAGCATCCTGTAATCTTCCTTGGCTACAATATGCTTTAATGAAAGCAGTATATGTGACCACATTAGGTTGACATCCAGATGAAATCATTTGGTCAAGAAATCTATTAGCACGGTTGAAGTCACTTTCTTTCAATATTTCCTCAATGAGAATTGTATATGTATGAACAGTAGGCTTCAGATTAAACTTTCCCATGTCATCCACAAACAGTATTGCATCTTCCACTTTCCCTTCTTTTCGCAAGCCGTCTAACAAGACATTGAACGTGATAGAGTTTGGCAAACATCCCTCAGCAAGCATCTTTTTGAATAATAACTTGGCATCATCAAATTTCTCAGCCTTGCAGTAGCCATCTATCAAGGCTGTATATATGAATTCATTTGCTTCGACATGTTTTTCCTTGAGAGATTCAAAGACCTGACATGCTTCTACTACTTTTCCCATTTTACTGAGGCAGTCTATAAAAGAACAAAAAGTCCTCTGATCAGGAATGAAGCCATCTTCAATCATCAAATGATGCAGCCGCCAAGCACTATCGACCATACCTGCATTACACAGCCCATGGATTAAGGTGTTATATGTGATAAAGTTGGGCGACAAATTGTTTTCAAACATTCTATTAACCAACGCCATCGCCCTGTCCATGCTTTTTCTTCCACAAAACCCACAAATTAGTTCATTATAAGTACGATCATTTGGACAAACTTTATTCAACTTCATCAAATCCAAAACACCGACGGCATCCTCCATCATTGCCTGTTTACAATACCCAGCAATCAAGGCATTAAATGGGACAGCACTAGAAGCCAACCTTTTCTCCAACATCGTTTCCAACACTCTCATCCCCTCTTCCATCTTACCAACCTTGCAGAAATAATCAATAAAAACAGTGTAAGTATAAACATTCGGCACACAACGTCTTTCCACCATCTCCTCGAAAAATTTCAGAGCTTCCGCCTCCTTCCCCAACTCGCACAATGCATCCACAAGAACGGTATAAGTCCGAACAGTTGGAAAACAACCATCCTCCTTCATTCGAAAGAACAATTCGAGAGCCTCGTCAACCTTCCCAGCTTCACAAAAACCATGAATAAGATTAGTATATGAAACCTCATTCCTTCGACAACCCTCCTCCGGCATAATCTCAAACACCTTATAAGCATTCTCCAATTCATGATTTTTACAATAACCCAATATCAACGAAGTATACGTAAACGTATCACAGCAAAAACCACTCTTTATCAATCCACAAAAATAAACCTTTCCCACGACCACATTCCCCATCTTACAATGAACATTCAACATAGTATTAAAAGTAACCAAATTAGGCAAAACCCCATCCTCCAACATATCCTTAAACAAAGAATTCAACTCATCAACCAAATCAAACTGCGACAACAACATAAGAAGTCTATTATACGAAGTAACGGAGAGCTTAAATGCAAGATTTTCATGATGGGTCGTGTTCATTAAACGCAATAGGTTCAAAACAAACCTTGCATCTTGAATGGAAGCACATGATTTAATCATGGAGTTGCGAACATTTTCCGCGGCGCGAAGGAAGCCGTTTCGGAGTAGAATGAAGAGGAGGGGTTGGTAGGAGTGAACAGTGTGAGTGAAGCCGTGTTGGTGGTTGATCCATTTGAAGAAGTTTAGAGCAGTGAGAGGGTGGAGGTCGAGGTTGAAGAGGGAAGAGAGATGGGTTGGGGTTAGGGAAGGGATTAAGGTGTTGAAAGAAGGGTTCTTTCGCCATTGGGGTTGGGAGAGGACGGTGAAGATTTGTGAAACGAGGTGGGGTTGTTGTTGTTGGGGGAGAGAAGAAAAGGGTTTTGGGAGAAGGTGGAAAAGATTGGGGTTTTGGTTATGGTTGTTGTGGAGAAGGGTTAAAAGGGGTTTAGATTTTCTCATTCCATGAAAAAAAGGGTTTAGTGTTGGGGTTTTGTGATGAGTAATTTCAATGCATTAGGAAGAGGAATTGTTGAGAGAGAAGAGAAGAGAAGAATCAATGGCGGAGGAATTTTAGGGGAACAAGTTAGGAGGTTTGGTTTTGAAATCGTGGCTTTTCCATAGCCGCGGGGTTATGCTTCTGCATTGATTTCATTTGGGGAGTGTTGAAGTGATGCTTTCTTGCATCACGTGGGTGAGTCAAGTTATTTCCTCAATTAGTACTGTTTTTTTAAATAAATATTTGTAGCTTTTTTTTTTATTATCATTTTTACATAATTTTAAAGGTGGCAAAAGAAGCATATCCGTACTCTTTAGATTCGTCCGATAAAAGTCTGCGAAAAAATGAAACAGAACAGATATATTGGAAGATGCGGGCATGAAACTTTGGTCCGTTACGCAAAAAAATGAGGGCAAGGCGGGTGAAATGTACATGCCCGACAAATCGGACCCGTTTTCAGTGGCGGAGCCAGGACCCTGGACCAGGGGGTGCAAGCTCTTTTTAACAATAATACTAATAATAATATGTAGAGACAATGAATTACTTTTTTTTTATGGAATTATATATATATATATATATATATATATATATATATATATATATATATATATATATATATATATATATATATATATATATATATATATATATATATATATATATATATATATATGTATATATATATATATATATATATATATATATAATTTTTTATTAATTATATATATATATATATATATATATATATATATATATATATATATATAATTTTTTATTAATTATAATTGTAAATTTAGTTTATATATTTTTATTTTAAATATTTAAAGTATATGAATAGGAATGTAAATGTTTGACAAATATTTTGTTGACCTAATCGCAAAGTAAATAGATTTAAACTTTTGGTTTGAATGTTATCTGCATTGTTTTGTTAAATTAGTTTTAAACTAATTCTCTTTTAATAAATGAAAACAAAATGTGGCAAAAATTGAGAAGAAAAGCATACTTGTATCTTATACTGTCAATTGAAGAGAGAATTATGAAAGGGTTATATATTAAAGAGAGAGAGAAAGGCATGGGCCTACAAATATGTTTATTGGTGCAATCAATCAAAACAAATTATGAACGGTGCAAAGACAAATTTTTCAGGGGGTGCAAATGTCAAGAAAAGTGTAAAAGTAGGCAGAAAGTGGTATAATACATAAAAATTGAGGGGGTGCAGATCCCCTGAGCCTTCCATGGCTCCGCCCCTGCCCGTTTTACTATCCCTAATTTTGTATCGTTATATAATCCAATAAAAATGTGTTATGTAGCGTAAATGTGTTTAAATTTAAAAAGTTAAAATTGTACAAAATTAAATATTATTAGATGTCATAGATTGAATTTTAAAAAAAGCAATTCAAATTTAGAAGTTAAGAAATGGTTCAATTTAATTCTTCTGAATTTTATTATGGTTTAATTTGATTCGGGTCAATTTCTTGATTGAATCGTACCATGAACACTTTTGCATACCATAGATTTGGTGAATTAATTGTGGTTATGTCAGCTCACTATTAATTTATTTAACTGTGGCTCAATGAGTTGTTTGGAAAACTTGGTTCAGTTAGTTGTGGTTCAATGAGTTGTTTGGAAAGCTTGGTTCAGTTAATTGTGGTTCAGTTCAATTAATTGTTTGACTTTGCTTCAATTAGTTAAAGCTGCTTGGTTCTTCCCTCAGATTCTAACAAAACCTGCTTATGTGACCTTGCTTGCCATAATTGAAACAAGTTAAAGCTGTATCCTTATACGAACAAGTTCGATGACTCATCTTTCCACATTTTCCACAACTCTGAGAAGTAGGAGCATATCCCCCATTATTCTCATTCCACTACCATTACATTGGCCTTTCTCAATTGTGGAATTCTAATTTTCTTTGGCACTTAGGATTGCATAAGGCTTGCCACGATTCTGATTACCAAAATTCTTCTTATTCACACTCTCATAGTGAGCAGATCTTGCTCTAGTGTCTTCATCATAAATTTTACACTTGTTCAATAGCATTGAAAAACGACGAATCTCCTAATAGTCAATAAATTATTACATTTCGGGGATGTAATCTACATTCAAACTTCACACCATTAAACTCTTAGGTCAATTCCATTACAATGACCAAACCTAGTCAGTTTTCGAATTTGGCGGCATAGTCCGTTAAAGTTATATTACCTTACCACGGCTTTAAGAACTCAAACTCCTTATGTTACAAACATCTTCCAGGAAATGTCTTGTCCCAAAATTCTTTCTTAAAATTATCCCAACTAATAGCAGTGCCAGCAGCCTCCAAGCTCTGGAGAGTATTCTCCCACCAATACTCAGCTTCTTCGGATAACATATGAGGTCCAAACAATATCTTATGCACATTAGTGCACGCCATTATCTTACAATTTTTCTCAATTTCTTAAATCCAAGTCGGGCACCGTTAGGATCATATATTCCCTAGAACGCAAGTGTAACACTCGTAATTAATTAGTTATTTAATAAATTTTTTTCGATTAATTGTCGTGAATTATTGAGATTTTGATATGTTGATTTAAGTTGTCGTGTGGTTAGTTGATTAACTTAGTCGATTTAGTCGTAGAAATAATAGTAAAAATAATATTAGATTAAATTAGACTAATTATTAAGTGGGCTAGTTGTTGTGTCAGTAGTAGAATTGTGGGAGTGTAAATTAAGCCCAATAAAGCAAAGTGGGATAAGGATGTTTTATTAGTTAATTAGAAATATCAGTAAAAACTAGGTTAGCAGAACAAAAGTGAAAACCAATGGTTTAGAGAGATACGTAGCAGCTGCAACACATGAAGGCAAGGTTGGGAATTTCAATCGGAGAATCCTTAGAGTGACCTTCAATCCAAGGTAAGGGTGGGGTTCAAACTCTATAATCGGGATTATGATAAATGATATGTGGGATTTTGGGTTGCTGAAATTATTAATGTGTTTGGTGTTGTTATTGTCTGTGTTGGTGTTCTTTATTGTGATATTTTTGAAAACGAAAAATAAATTGATTACGAAGCTTCTGTAATGTAATACTAAGTATGGTAATAATGGGAGAAGAAGAAATAATGGAAGAAGAAGAAGTTGTGGCGGGGGCCACCAAGCTAAGGGGTGGGCGCCCCATATGGCTGGTTAGAGGTGGGGTGGGCGCCCTAGATAGTAAACAGGGGACCACTCAATTTTGTTTCTTTCCTTAATTGTTTAGCCTGATATGAAAATAGTTAATTTAATTGTTTCAGCCTAATATGTAAGTATAGTAACAGAATTAGTAGATACCTTAGCATGGTTTGCAGAATTGATATATTAGTAGCAGGTGATTAAATTGTTAATAGGCCCGATTAAGATAACAGGAAGATATATGTAATGTAGTTAGTAGTATAGTTGGAATCGAATGACAGCAAAACAAAGTGGTTAGCAGCAGAAATTATTGTGACAGTAAGGATAATGAAAAATACTATATTATGTAGCAGAAGTAATTTGTAATAACAGAGGACTGGTAGTAATAGTAAGGGATTGATGGAAACAATATCAAATAGGAGTATTAGTAAGTTTAACTGATAAATTAATTAACCGGTTTGGATCGAAAACTGTCCGAATAATTATGAAACGCGTGTAGGTTTTTTTGATTGAATTGGTATGTTGAATATTTGTTGAAAACTTGTAAACTTGCAGGTGATGTAAAGTTGGTTGAGTTGCCTCTTTTTTTAGTTATAGGCTTTATGGCCAATGTTGATAAGTTGTTATTTTGCTGTTGTATTCTTATTGTTGTTGTTGTTGTGACATTCATAATTGTGTCACATACATTGTATATTAAGTTGGAGCTGATGCTCGGTAAGTTGGCCTGGATTGGGACATTAAGTTGAAGGCTTATGCCTTGTTGATGCCTCTATTAATTGACAGTTTTTAAGTTGGGAGTTCTGCTCCAATTGTACCACATGCATGTGCATCAATGTCTGTCGCATTTTAAGTCGCATATTTAAGTTTTTGTGTTGATAAGTAGTGAAGATTATGGTAATTGTTGTATGAAGTGGCAATTTTATATACTCGAATTCTAATATATTGTTTATCATACACTCGTTTATATAGTTCGATATCTCACCCCTTTTGTTTGAATGTTACCTCTATGTTGGTAACGTGCAGGTAATCAAGAAGGATAGTTGTCACCTTCATTAGTTTGAGTCGGTGTTGTCGCTCTGATACGTAGCACTCGGGGGGACGAACGCATGTTTTTCCTTATTGTTGATTTGTTTCCGTTGCTGAATTTTTGAGTTGTTTTCCTTTAAAACTTGTTATTTTTGAAGTTGTTTTACGTCAAAATAAGATGCTATGTTTATTTGAAGTTTAAAGCTGTGAATCCGCTGCGCGGTTAATTAAAGTTGTTTTATTTTAAAGAGACTAAACAGGTTGAATACGAGTTTATCCGTTTAAAAGTGTTACGTATATGTATTGAATGTGTTTCTGTCGTTGTTATTAAGTTGAAAATGTGATATCCCATGTGTTGGTTGAAATTTTTATACTATAATTTTTATTATAATTACCGGGTAGAAATGTGGTGTTACATCAGTTTATTCTTTTAAAATTTTCACCGTCCACGGGACTCGCCAGCTCCTCCATTTTGATTACCTTGTAAAGCTTGATTAGCTTGAGCCACAACATGAGCCATTACCTCGATGGCGTCAGCTATCACACAATTATTACTTCTAGCAATCATTTCTTCCTGCACAACCAAACATAAAATTTGCTTGTAAACAATAAAGAAAATATCGCTTAAGAAAATACAATAATAACAATGTTAACACACATGTCGTACACATGGGTATAATAGAATCATAACACGCAAGGTCGGATGGACCAACCATACTCTGATACCAACTACGTAACACCCTAAACCCACGATAAATTTTTTTATTTCTTCATAAAAATATTGCAGAATATAAGAAAATGCAATAAGTTCGTTGTCATACCCCAAAATTTTCCCATCAAATTTTAAAATACTTTGGCGTCAAGCATTGAGAAATAAGCCTGACTATCTCGCTCTTAAGCAATCAACCCACAACTAAGGTTTTGCTTCTCTCAAAGTAAAATCAGGTTCTCACACTTCAAATAGACTTCATGGCCTCTCATATGCTCCAAAGTATCCTCATGCCAATTTTCAAGCTCTGATTCACAAAATTGCTCACTCAAATGCTTAGAAAGTCAACAGTCGACTAGTTTGACCCAAAAGTCAATTGTGGCCAACATACAGTCAAAACTCCTGATTTTTGGTCAACATCAATGATTTGAAGTCATATTCATCATTTGATCAAGGGCGGATCATGATTCATCAAGGAAAGCTCAGAAATCGTCAAAACTCATTGTTTCTAAATTAGGGTTTTCTAAGCAAAAGTCAACTGAACTTTGACTGGCCATAACTCTCACATGGTTCATCAGAAAATTTCCCAACCAAAGCTCATTTTGAAGGAAATTCAATTCTATAATACTTTGTCGCTTTAAAGTCAAAGCCAAAAATGCTTCATTTAGGAGATATGAGCTAATACATTATAGGTCCTTTTGAAAATCCACAAAAAGCTATTTTTTGTCAGGGGCCATATCTGCAAGATAAAATCTCCAAATGAAAAAAAGGTTCCAAAGTGGCTTGTAGAGGACATCTTGGGCTTTCCAAAACGTCCTAGAACACCTCCATACAATAAAAATTGAGAGAGTTATGAATTATTGAAGTTGACAAATTTTGAGAAAATGCATGAAGGTCAAAGCGAGCAAATTTGAACTTTTCACTTAATGGGCCAAAGTTTTGGATTTTGAATATGTTCATGATATATTTAAGAGCCCACCATGCCATTATTTTATTATTATCATTATTATTTATTTTATTTTTGAATTATATTCATTTTAATTCAAAATTTAATGAAGAAATAATGATAAATATACAAGATATAGTGTTGATAAATTTCTCAATCAAATATTGAGCAAATATTGACCTATAAAATCATGTGAGAGTGATTGAGAAAGATTAAAACAAAATTGAAGTCAAAATAGAAAGTTTCCAATCCAAATTCAATCAAATCTTTTTATATTTCCAAGTCATCAAAAAAATTGAAGTATAAGACAAACATTTGACCTAATTCATGCTCTTATATATACTAAACATGTTCAGATCATTAGGGGACGAAATTGAGAGCAAGTGAGTAGGGTTTCAAACTTCCAAAGTTTACAAAAAGCTAGGGCAAGAGAAATTTTCTGATAAAGAGAGTGTTAACCATTTGCAATCACTCTTTTAGTCTCCTGAGGTTCCCAAAAGTCTACTCACGTCCTCAAGCGAGACCAATCACGCCCAGAACATTGTTGGTCGTCTTCACTGGAGGTAAAGGTTTTTTAATTTTGAATTCGGCGATTCAGGTATTACTTACATATATGATGTGCATTATTGCATTTAGGAAGCTAATTAGGGCAAGTTTGACGTACAACATGTGAACTTCATGGTTTAAATTGCAGCTAGTACCGTGTACGGCGGTTGGAAAATCCATGGCAATTGTCAAAGCTTGTGTGGCGTTGGCAGACGGTCTGATTGGCTGGTCAAATATTCTAGATCCTCTCACCTATTGCTATTGGACAATCACAGAAAATTAGGGTCCACTTTGACTTTTGCATTTGAATTCTCATACGTGATTGTTTTAATATTTATTGAATAGTTTGGATTCCACTAATGATTAAAACGTGCAGCAGGAGTGGCAGGAGGAAAGGCCAATAACCCTCAAGACCTGGGTTCGAGTTTGCCCCAGGTCGTTTATTTTTTTTAACGTTGGTTCACTTTCAGATCTCGTGCATTCATCACGCGCACAACTACGGTGCACCCTCACATCATTGCCTTTGGATCACATCAAGACTAGATCCAACGCCTCTGAATGCGCAGACGTACTATGGACTCTCAAAGGCCCACAACATAGAATCAGCGCCTGGTTTTTCTTTTTATTTTATTTTTTTATTATTTATTTGCTTTTAAGTGTTTTCTTTTTTTGTTTTCTTTATTTTTTTTTTGTTGTTTATTTAAAATATTTTCTTTTTTTCCTTTTCAAATCATTAAATCCTTTTAAAAAAATTAATTAATTAGTTCTTTTAATAGGATAATTAAATTAATGAGGTTGATTAATTAGTTTTTTTAGGATAATTAAACTATCTAGGTTTATTAATTTGTTTTTTTATTATTAATTAAGATAATCAGGTTTTTTTATTCAGGATTAGGTTCTTTCTAAATTAATTAGGTTCTCAACCAATAATTAATTAAGTAAGGGCTTCGATCAACATAAGTAGGTTAATTAAAATCGATTAATTTTATACTCATAATTTAGGGTTAGCACCAACCCTAGTCTAGGTTTTTAATCTGATTGCTATTAACAGTGGTTAACTTTGCCTCGTTTGGGTTTGCCTTTTGCCTTGCCTTGCTGATTTATTAATTTGATTCTATTAACTATGGTTAACTTTTCCCCCATTTGGGGTTTACCCTTTTTTGTATCTACCCCAAAGTCTTGTAATATTTTTAGGTTTTTATTTTCGCGCTCATTTCTTTCACTATAATGTATCTGCCATAAAGCCTTGTAATGGTTTAGGTTTATATTTTCGCCTTTTATTTTCTGCTTTATTTTTTCTTCCGGTTTTTGGCTATGTAATCCCCATCCCGAAGCCTTGTAATAGCGTAAGAACTGTATTTCTGCCTTTATTATACTGCGTGGTTAGTAACCCAGGGAGTGACAACTCATGAATTGAATTAGATCACTAATTATAAGATAAATATAACTGAATTGAATCACGTGATTGATGCACCCACACACCTTTAAGGTAATCTCTCTTATTGCTGCCTTTCGATTAAAAATAGTCAAGTCCCTTGGATACGAGGATGCCTTAGCAAATGTTGCTCTCAGTTCATTATCATCATCAAAGATCATAAGTCCCTTCGATGTTGCCTACAAATGTATATGATCTTGTCCCTCGAGGTTGCCTATGATAAGATGATGATCGTCCCTGTCGAATGCTAATGTATCCTCATTGGTTGCCTAAAATGACTATTATATCCTCCCCTGAGACTTCCTACCCTCTTTATGGTATGGATAGCCTTATGGCGAACGATAATTCTCGATGACCCTTTTCAAATCCAATGAAAGGACTACCTACCCTTCTTGTGGTATGGATAGCCTTTTCAAACGAAAATCTTAAAGAACAGAAAGACATTAAACTTAGGGTAGGTGCTTTTAACTGCTTACTCACTATTCAAACTCAAATTACTTTTCACACCCCTTTTTCAAATCAATTCAAAAAGGCTACGCTTATTTACAAGCTAAAGTCCTTATTCAAATCTTTTCAATTCACACACGACACTGTTTCAAACAATTCAAACAAACAAGTGAGCTAAGAAATTAAGAGCCCATGGATACAAAGGGTGCTTACACCTTCCCTTTGTATAACCTACCCCCCGAACTCAAAATCTTTCAAAGGTCTTTCATGTTCTTTTTTCCTTTCCAATTGGATAAAATAAAAGTCGGTGGCGACTCTTGCTATCCGTAACATTTTTAAAAGTCAGTTCTCCCACCGTATTACAGAACTGACGACTCTGCTGGGGAATACTTAAAAGAGGGGTTACCTTAAAGTTTAGGATCACTTTAAATGTTTTCAATTGTTTGTCTTGTTTGCTTTATTTTTAAGGGTACTGCTTGGGTGTTACTTGTGTGAAAGATTCTAACCCGAATCTTGAGATACCTTAGGTATATGGTATGAGACCAAGGAGACTGTACGGCGTATACTGCTACGGTTGATATGGTGGCCATCATTAGTGTGACACTTTGGTTTGTCCTGATGTTCCTTGGGATCCAACTTGAGGAAACATTTGGATGCTGGGTGGTGTCATCAAGCACTAATTTTCCCCTAGAACTCTAGTTGAACTTGACTTTGGCCTATTAGAAAGTAGCGAGGTGGATGGCTTTGGTTCCGACCTAAGTTGGTTGATACTCGAAACTACACTTATATGGACTGAACTTTCAGGACGTTTTCGATCGGTGATTCGATTGCTGAACTGAAATAGTGCCTTTGAGAAAGGTCAATGATATGAGCTCCCTAGAACCCAGTTTTTATCTAGGATAGGTTGAACCAACTAAACTTTAGTGGGGAGGGTACTTACCTATTAACTTCATGCAAACCTTTAAACCTAAGGACACTTGTGTGACTTGCTTGTGTGTGCTACTAACCCTTTGATTTCCTTGCAGGTTTTATCGTAGGACTTGTTTATCCTTACTATCTTACGATTCTCCTGATGCATTGCATTCGCATGACATCATGACATCATGGCATCATAACATAACATAACATGTTAACTAAACCCTTTCAAGGATCTTAGGGATTTAGGGCGCACATTTTCAGGTGCCCATATCAAGGACTAAATTCTCATCAAGGGGCAAGAGGATTTATTTTCCTCTGGCCAGACGTCTTCCAATTCAGAGACCCAGGACCTATCAAGGGGCAAGAGGATTTATTTTCCTCTAGCCATACACCTGCAAGTTCATAGGTATCTCGAATCAGAGGCTATGATCCACTCGATATGGCGAGCTTGTTCCCATAAAAGAACATCCAAGAATCAGAGTTCTTCAAACAAAGACGCGACCAACTCATTCTCCAATGTCGCAAACTAAATTCCTAAGTTTCCTTGAAAATATTGCATGTGCATATCATAACATCGCATAACAGATTTCCGCCACAGGTTTCTCATCTTCTCGCGTTGTTTATTTTAGCAGAAATGGATCTCGAACAATCAATCAAAGACATTCAGGCTTAGAATACCCAGTTCCAAGCTTTGATTCTGAACTTGTCCAAGGGGCAAGACGAGCTGAAAACTCTTTTGACCAAGAAGGATAAAAAGCCCAGAAGATCTGTGGGTGTCCTTAACATGGGGAGAAGATTTCGAGGACCACTCAAGAAAGCGGAAGAAGTCAAGGTTTCCGAAGAGGACGACAATGAACAAGACGATGATGCTAGTATCAAAACTGATGCGAAAAGCAACCACGATTCTGTCAAGCCCTCTGAGGAAGAAGAGGACCACTACTATGAGGACGAACATCCTGATGACAAATATAAGCTGCTGGAAGAACGTAAGAAAGCCATGGAGATCTAGAAGGTAACTGGGCTGGATTTTGAGGAACTAGGACTCATCTCTGGAGTTGTTATCCCTTTGAAGTTCAAGACTCCAATCTTCGCTAAATACGATGGAGTCTCTTGTCCTAAACTGCACTTGAGGTCTTATGTGAGGGTGATTCAGCCTCATACTACTAATAAGAAGCTGTGGATCCATTTTTTCCAAGAGAGCTTATCTGGAACCCAACTCGAGTGGTACTATCAACTGGATGGTGCCAACATTCATACATGGGAAGACTTGGTTGTTGCTTTCTACAAGTAATACCAATACAATGCTGATCTTGAGCCGACTCACACACAATTGCAAAGCATGACTATGGGGCCGAAAGAAAGTTTCAAGGAGTACGCTCAGAAATGGAGAGACTTGGCTGGCAGAGTTCAACCTCCCTTAGTGGACAGAGAATTGGTTGACATGTTCATGAGCACATTGATCGACCCTTTCTATAGTCATCTGATTGGGAGTTCTTCATCTGGCTTCACCGATTTGATACTAACTGGAGAACATGTTGAAAGTGGTATCCGAAGTGGTAAGATTCAAGTGGCTACATCCTCAGGCTCTACAAAGAAGCCATTCAATTGGAAGTCAGAGTCTAATGTTATGTATGGTCAGAAGAAGAGTAATCGTGACCAATCTGTTGGGGCAGTTTTGATCTCCACACCGGCGCCACAACAAAGTCGTCTAAACAAGCAAGACACGCCTAAGCGTCAGTTCACAAAGATCAATATTTCACTAGCTCAGGTATTGCAACACCTGCTGAAGGCAAAATTGATTACTGTAAGGGAGTCTCCTATGAAGCCCAACACTTCCTCTCCTCGCTATAATCCTAATGCAAGGTGTGTATACCACTCCAATAGCCTTGGACATGATACGAATGATTGTTGGCCATTGAAGAACAAGATCCAAGATATGATTGATGCTCGGGAAATTGAGTTTGACCCTCCTGAGACTCCTAACGTGATCACTGCTCCCATGCCTAATCACAACAAGATTGCTAATGCTGTGGATGGCTAGAAGGAGGGACTTTCAAATCATTAGTTTTACTTTCATTTGCAATTTCTTTTCTGTTCGTTTAAACATTCGACTTATGATAAGACATTATTTGTTTTAATAATCATCATTAGTGCATTGCATATGTTTGTCTTGAATAAATTATTTCGCCATCACTCGTTTAAACTGTGTTTTTACTTCGTTAATGTTTTGTGATACTCAACTCCTGCTAAGCTGTAAGTCTTTTGAGGGAGGATGACGAAAACGATACCGCAACCTCATATAGTATGCTTTTGAACAGACTGTGCTGATGATGTACAGGCATTGTTTAAATTCCTAAATAGTGGAGATATAAAGATGTTAATCCCTAGTCAACCCCTTTGAGCCTAAGGAGTAGAAGTTTCTTTCAGGTGCAAATTGAAACCTTGATCATAATCTGGGGCAGAGTAGTTACTCAGTTAACTCAATTATACTAGCCGTTGTTGACACAAATAATGATGGGTTCCCGCGACCATTAAGTCAGGCATTCAACATCTATCAAAAGGAAAAAAGAACTGTTAAGTCAAAGCCTACGAAGGAGACTTATTGAAAATTGAAACATCCCGCTGACTGTAATCTCAAAATAAACAGTTCAGGCAAAAGTTAGGGACAACAAAGTCAAAAAAGAGGTCACTACAAATCCTCGACAAAAGAAAACATTACAAAAAAGGATTACTCCCTGTCCAAATAAACTTCTGGTGCCTTAACCATCATCAAATACCAATGTTATGACTTCAAGCTCTGCTTAAACGCAAAGTTAACTAAGCATAAGACCAAAGAACATCACGAAGAGTGGGATGGGTACAAATAAACTTTGAGTCATTATCCTTTGTTTCTTAAACCGTGAACCAAGCCACGTTACAACCCTTGAAAGTCCTAACTAAAGCATGGTTAGTTCGAAAGCATACTGTTACCTAAAGGGTATCCTGACTCCTTAAAGTTTACCATAAATGTTGAGTTGATATCACGTTTTACAAATATCACGCTTTTACACCTTTTGTTTTAATAGTTTTTTTCAAAAATCAAGACAGACATATGCATTGCATCTCATGAACTCATTATTAAACATATTCTACTACATAATTTCAAATGTTAGCATCAGGAAGAATCTGCACAGGGTACGACTAATGACTAAAAGTCATCCCGACAGACGAAACCACTTCAGCAGCAACATCTCTTACAACTGACTTAGTTGATCAAGAAGTCAATGTATACAAGGGGCATGACATGTTCTATCCAATCGATCTGGGGCAATCAGGTCAAGATTCCAAGAATCTCTCAAAAAGGCCAAACAATCCGGGCATACACCCAAGTAGGTATGAAGTTGCTTCCTGATCAGTCAGGGGCATCATACTAAGTTTACGAGTACTAGGGGCATGTCACCCACAATACACATCTCATAAGGTCCTCACGAGGCGAATCTCTTCAAAGTCCATACTAGCTAGGGCAAAGCTATGCAAAGGCGTGTTTGACACTTCGACCAATACTCATTGGCATGTCCCGATCAATACAAGTCCAGGAATGGCAGTTACTACGACCATTGGGAGGATGTTCAAGGCATCCATTTCTTTCCACAGTACCGGTTTCATGAAGATCGTATCCCCGTAGAGCAACCCTCAAGAAGGTATCTTCGAATATTCTTGTCCCAACAGAGACTTAATTCCTCAACGAAGTTTACATCTTTGACACTACCGGTTCTCCGATACTTTTCTTTTCTCCAAACATGGTTATTCATTTCTCTTATCCCCAGTCAGGGTACATCAGGATCAATCATTCAAATTGCTTCCATCCCTAAGCAGAGATCAGAAGTCCCCAGTTGTGACAAGATCAGACATCAAAATCACAATGATATAGAGATTAATTTTCTCAATCAAGAAAAATCACTAATATACTCCAGATAGCATAAATCACGTCCATACATCATATATCATAAATATATTCATACATTGCATATAGTGTCTCATGATAAACTCATGCACAACATAAAAGTTTCTCATTTATTTTGAGAAGCTCATCACATAATACATGCATCATCACATTGCATAGAGATTAACTTTACCCTTTTCAGGATACAAGTACAAGAAAAAAAATCAATATCTCTAATTTTCAGATCTAATTCTGCCACCTTGGACGGTGCTGACACGATCGACCTCCAAGATCTAAATTCTGCCACCTCGGACGGTGTGGACACGATCAAAGAAAGAGATAGCCTAATATATGGCTCGCCTAATGTACGATCTCTTCCAATATAGCCTAATGTATGGCTCGCCTAATGTATGGTCCCTTCTGAGAAAGCCTAATGTATGGCTCGCCTAATGTACGGTCTCTTCTATTAACCTAATGAATGGCTCACCTAATGTATGGTCTCTTCTATTAGCCTAATGAATGGCTCGCCTAATGTATGGTGTCTTCTATTAGCCTAATGTATGGCTCGCCTAATGTATGGCTCGCCTAATGTATGGTGTCTTCTATTAACCTAATATATGGTTCGCCTAATGTATGGTGTCTTCTATTAGCCTGATGAATGGCTCGCCTAATGTATGGTGTCTTCTATTAACCTAATGTATGGTTCGCCTAATGTATGGTGTCTTCTATTAGCCTAATGAATGGCTCGCCTAATGTACGGTCTCTTCTATTAGCCTAATGAATGGCTCGCCTAATGTATGGTGTCTTCTATTAGCCTAATGAATGGCTCGCCTAATGTATGGTGTCTTCTATTAACCTAATGTATGGTTCGCCTAATGTGTGGTGTCTTCTATTAGCCTAATGAATGGCTCGCCTAATGTATGGTGTCTTCTATTAACCTAATGTATGGTTCGCCTAATGTATAGTGTCTTCTATTAGCCTAATGAACGGCTCGCCTAATTTACGGTCTCTTTTGAGAAAGCCTAATAGATGGCTCGCTCTGATACAGCCTAATGGATGGCTCGCTCTAATACAGCCTAATGGATGGCTCTTTCTAATACAGCCTAATGGACGTATGGCTCTCTCTATAGCCTAATGGATGGCTCACTCTGATACAACTTGATGGATGGCTCATTCTAATACAACCTAATGGATGGTATTCTCTAATATAGCCTAATGGACGACTCGTTCTAATGTTCTTCAACATATACATGGCCTAGTGTATGGCTCATCCTAACACCTCTCAATACATCGAGCTCAGATACAGTCTAATGAAAGACTCATTCTTACTTTCATATTATCAAAATCGGATGGCATCTTTAATCCCATCTCCAACAATACTTTTCCTGGATGGCATCTTTAAACCCATCTCCGAAAAAGTCGCTGCATCATCAAAGGCAAATTTCTTGGTATTCTAGTGTTCAATCCTCTCCCACCTTCAGATTCCGACAGGCACACAAGCCAATCTACATCCTCAGGTTTAAGAAAATTGAACAGGGGCTACTGTCATACCCCCAAATTTTCCCATCATATTTTAAAATATTATGGCGTCAAGCACTGAGAAATAAGCCTGACTATCTCGCTCCTATGCAATCAACCCACAACTAGGGTTTTGCTTCTCTTAAAGTAAAATCAGGTTATGACATTTCAAATGGACTTCATGGCCTCTCATATGCTCCAAATTATCCTCATGCAAATTTTCAAGCTCTGATTCACAAAATTGCTCAATCAAATGCTTAGAAAGTCAACAGTCGACTAGTTTGACCCAAAAGTCAATTGTGGCCAACATACAGTCAAAACTCCTGATTTTTGGCAAACATCAATGCTTTGAAGTCATATTCATCATTTGATCAAGGGAGGATCATGATTCATCAAGGAAAGCTCAGAAATCGTCAAAACTCATTGTTTCTAAATTAGGGTTTTCTAAGCAAAAGTAACTGAACTTTGACTGACCATAACTCTCACATGGTTCATCAAATATTTCCCATCCAAAGTTCATTTTGAAGGAAATTCAATTCTCTACAACTTTGTCTCTTCAAAGTCAAAGCCAAAAATGCTTCATTTAGGAGATATGAGCTAATACATTATAGGTCCTTTTGAAAATCCACAAAAAGCTATTTTTTGTCAGGGGCCATATCTGCAAGATAAAATCTCCAAATAGAAAAAAGGTTCCAAAGTGGCTTGTAAGGGACATCTTGGGCTTTCAAAAACGTCCTAGAACACCTCCTTACAATAAAAATTGAGAGTGTTATGACTTATTGAAGTTGACAAATTTTGAGAAAATGCACGAAGGTCAAAGTGAGCAAATTTGAATTTTTCACTTAATGGGCCAAAGTTTTGGATTTTGAATATGTTCATGATATATTTAAGAGCCCACCACGCCATTATTTTATTATTATCATTATTATTTATTTTATTTTTGAATTATATTCATTTTAATTCAAAATTTAATGAAGAAATAATGATAAATATAAAAGATATGGTATTGATAAATTTCTCAATCAAATATTGAGCAAATATTGACCTATAAAATCATGTGAGTGTGATTGAGAAAGATTGAGTCAAAATTGAAGCCAAAATAGAAAGTTTCCAATCCAAATTCAATCAAATCTTTTTATATTTCCAAGTCATCAAATAACTTGAAGTCCAAGACAAACATTTGACCTAATTCATGCTCTTATATATACTAAACATGTTCAGATCATTAGGGAACGAAATTGAGAGCAAGTGACTCGGGTTCCAAACTTCCAAAGTTTACAAAAAGCTAGGGCAAGATAAATTTTCTGATACAGCGAGTGTTAGCCATTTGCAATCACTCCTTTAGTCTCCTGAGGTTCCCAAAAGTCTACTCACGTCCTTAAGAGAGACCAATCACGCCTAGAACATTGCTGGTCGTCTTCACTGGAGGTAAAGGTTTTTTAATTTTGAATTCATCGATTCAGGTATTACTAACATATATGATGTGCATAATTGCATCTAGGAAGCTAATTAGGGCAGGTTTGACGTACAACATGTGAGCTTCATGGTTTAAATCGCAACTTACCATGATTAGGGCACAAAGCCTCTTCTTCGACGTATCTTCTTTTCCAGCAATTTTCAATCAAAACGGAGGTCACCATCGCACTCGCAGGCCTCGGTTTAGGGGGGTAGGGTTAACCTGGAACTTTTATACTCAGTATTTTGCAGGTTTGAGTTTTGGTCCAATCGGAGAAGGTGGTGGAAACCGCCGTGTATGGCGGTTTGAAAATCCAGGGCAATGGTCAAAGCTTGCGTGGCGTTGGCAGACGTTCTGATTGGCTGGTCAAGTATTCCAGATCCTCTCACCTATTGCTATTGAACAGTCACAGGAAATTGGGGCCCACTTTTACTTTTACATTTGAATTCTCATACGTGATTGTTTTAATATTTATTGAATAGTTTGGATTCCATTAATGATTAAAACGTGCAGCAGGAGTGGCAGGAGGAAAGGCCAATAACCCTCAAGACCTGGGTTCGAGTTTTCCCCAGGTCGTTTATTTTGTTTAACGTTGGTTCACTTTCAGATCTCGTGCATTCATCACGCGCACAACAACGGTGCACCCTCACATTATTGCCTTTGGATCACATCAAGACCAGATCCAACGCCTCTGAATGCGCAGACGTACTATGGACTCTCAAAGGCCCACAACATAGAATCAACGCCTAGTTTTTCTTTTTAATTTATTTTTTTATTATTTATTTGCTTTTAAGTGTTTTCATTTTTTTGTTTTCTCTATTGTTTTTTGTTGTTTATTTAAAATATTTTCTTTTTTCCTTTTCAAAACATTAAATCCTTTTAAAAAAAATTAATTAACTAGTTCTTTTAATAGGATAATTAAATTAATGAGGTTGATTAATTAGTTTTTCAGGATAATTAAACTATCTAGGTTTATTAATTTGTTTTTTATTATTAATTAAGATAATCAGGTTTTTTTATCAGGATTAGATTTTTTCTAAATTAATTAGGTTCCCAACCAATAATTAATTAATTAAGGGCTTCGATCAACATAAGTAGGTTAATTAAAATCGATTAATTTTATACTCATAATTTAGGGTTAGCACCAACCCTAGTCTAGGTTTTTAATCTGATTGCTATTAACAGTGGTTAACTTTGTCCCGATTGGGTTTGCCTTTTGCCTTGCCTTGCTGATTTATTAATTTGATTCTATTAACTGTGGTTAACCTTTCCCCCATTTGGAGTTTACCCTTTTTTGTATCTGCCCCAAAGTCTTGTAATATTTTTAGGTTTTTATTTTCGCGCTCATTTCTTTCACTATAATGTATCTGCCCTAAAGCCTTGTAATAGTTTAGGTTTATATTTTCGCCTTTTATTTTCTGCTTTTTTTTCTTCTGGGTTTTGGCTATGTAATCCCTCTCCCGAAGCCTTGTAATAGCGTAAGAACTGTATTTCTGCCTTTATTATACCGCGTGGTTAGTAACCCAGAGATTGATGCACCCACACACCTTTAAGGTAATATCTCTTATTGCTGCCTTTCGATTAAAAATAGTCAAGTCCCTCAAATACGAGGATGCCTTAGCAAATGTTGCTCTCAGTTCATTATCATCATCAAAGATCATAAGTCCATTCGATGTTGCCTACAAATGTATATGATATTATCCCTCGAGGTTGCCTATGATAAGATGATGATCGTCCCTGTCGAATGTTAAGGTATCCTCATTGGTTGCCTAAAATGACTATTATATCCTCCCCTGAGACTTCCTACCCTCTTTATGGGATGGATAGCCTTATGGCGAACGATAATTCTCGATGACCCTTTTCAAATCCAATGAAAGGACTACCTGTCCTTCTTATGGTATGGATAGCCCTTTCAAACGAAAATCTTAAAGAACAAAAAGACATTAAACTTAGGGTAGGTGCTTTTAACTGCTTACTCACTATTCAAACTCAAATTAATTTTCACACCCCTTTTTCAAATCAATTAAAAAAGGCTACGCTTATTTACAAGCTAAAGTCCTTATTCAAATCTTTCAATTCACACACGACACTCTTTCAAACAATTCAAACAAACAAGTGAGCTAAGCAATTAAGAGCCCATGGATAACCATGGATACAAAGGGTGCTTACACCTTCCCTTTGTATAACCTACCCCCCGAACTCAAAATCTTTCAAAGGTCTTTCCTGTTCTTTTTGCCTTTCCAATTGGATAAAATAAAAGTTGGTGGCGACTCTTGCTATTCGCAACATTTTTAAAAGTCAGTTCTCCCACCGTATTACAGGCATCACATAACATAATACTCGACTTTTATTTAAAAATGGAAAATTAAACAAATTATAACAATAAGACATAATGATTCGGTTTAAGCCAAAGTAGACCAAATGGTAAAAAGATCTCAGCCCGATATTACAATATCAGAGCTATTATTCAAAAATAAAACATCTAGTTGACTTAAGGTTCAGCGAATATGAAATTAAGCAAATGCAACTTGAATAGGCCATCTACGCCATCCCCCATAAATAATCAGTCACTATTATTCCTCAAACTCAACTTGAGAATCATCTACATAGGTTCACATATATAGCAACATAGAAACAAATAAGCGGTGAGAATGCATTCTATAATTTTAAATGGCATACACATTTAATAAGTGCCTACATATTTAATATGTTTTTAACACTTATCAGCCATATGCAAAAATTATGTTTTATTGATGATAACTCTTTTGAATTTTTTCTTTCATCCATGGATCTTGATGTTAGAACATAGTTTCATTCTATATCTTAGTAATAGTTTTGATGATAACAAATACTTAATATTTTAATAAGAACATATAAGCACTCTAATCGTGTGATTAAATATGCAGATAAAGTTAGAAGTTCTGAAGTACTCTAAGAAGAAACAAAACTAAGTATTTGCCTCTTGATCTCCGTCCTAAGAAGACCAGAGCTCTGATAGTGATTTTTCAGGGAAGTTTACAAGAACAATAAGTTCTGATTCTAAAACGCTTCACAAGCACCAATGAACAAGCTGCAACTCATACTCTAATCAAAAGCTGCTTTATAATTATCAAGTGAAGTTCTGAGAATGCTCCTTTGAAAAGATACGTTACTCTGATGGTCAGAACATATTTCGTTAAAGACAATTTATACAGGATCAAGCAAGTAACGACTGGAACATTATGACTATGGACATCATTTATATTTTTGGAAAGAATATTAAATCGTATATTTTGGAAAGAGTATATTTTTTATTAGTGGATTAAGACCTCGTTAGAGAGAGGCGAAATCACCTTAATAGGGTGGACTGGAGTAGTTTGAGTTCAAACGAACCAGGATAACCAAACGTGTCAATCAGTTTTATTTTTTGAAAACCCTAATTCAAATCCCCTTTCTTGTGTTTTTCTTTTCTTCACTTGATTTGTTAGTCTGTAATGACGTATTCATCAAAGATATAAAAATCTACAATTTTGTTTATAGGTTACATTTCTTAAAGCCTTTCTTTATTGGATCCATTCTCGCAATGGTATGACACCATACGAGTATGACATGCATACAATCTTCATGAACAGCTACCCACAATTGTGGAATAAAAGGATACATGTTGGTTTTGCCTTGAAATAGAAGATGACATTGAAACAGGTTTGCTTCAAATGGTTGGTGGAAACGAGTTGCAGAGAAACAAGAGGAAGAAGAAGATCAAATTGGCGAGGAAGAAGAAGACAAAACCATTAGGTTTACAAGGAAGAAGAAGAAGAAGATGTTTTAATGTTTCAGATTTGTTCAAGAAATCAACATTAATCAAATACAAATAATATAATCCAACGTTACTGCCACACGTCAATTTTTTTCCATGTGTCACTCCACATCAGCTTCTATTAGGGGCATTTAACAGGAGGGACGAATATTATGGACGAAATAGATTAGGAGGACCATTATTCGAAGAATTTTTCAAGGGACTAAAATTGAATGTTGGGATATTTCTCAGGACCCCTGGCATATTTATCCCTAAGAAAAATGATGCAATTAAGCTTAGAAGTTACCTTAATCATCAGACGAAATGAACATATTTTTTTCATTTTGTAAGAGTGCATATCCAAAAAGTATGGTCTTTCCATGACCATTCGTACCAACAAAAAATCCAAGTGACATTTCATAAAAATTTACCTTATATATGGTATCAAAAACAACAACATCGCCATATTCTTACTAACAATCAAAACAAGAATCATGAGACCATAATATATGCTTCGACCTTCTTTCTTCATCAAGTGTATATGTATACTAAAATTTAGAGCCATTTTTTTGCAACCTTATAATATTTAAGAAGATAAACAAAATTAGTTATTTCAATTGTTTTCTTGGATTTCAAAAAAGATCGCGAACATTCTTTTTAATAAATGGAAGATAAACATACAACAACAATAACCCAACCTTGTCCCACTAAGTGGGATCGGCTACATAGATCGACTTTCGCCATAATATTCTATCTAGAAACATGCTTTTATCCAAATTGTTAAACTCGAAATCTTTCTTAGTAACTTCTCTTCTTTCTAGGTATTCCTCTTCGTCTAGTTGTTTGACTTCCTCCATCTGATCTACTCATCTTACCACATAATTTACTGGTTTTCTCTATACATGCCCAAACCACCTAAGTCTATTTTCCACCATCTTCTCTATATAGGTGCTACCCCAACATTCATTGTAATATTTTCATTTCTAATCCAATCCTTTCTAGTCTTACCACACATTCAATGTGATATCCCAAAACGAATCTTACTTTCATGAACTAACTTCTTTACCCACACTATTCACAAAAATATGGGAACCCTTGCTTATTTTTCACTACATCTTGGCGGCGATGTAGCGGCCCTTGTTCTTTTAACACTGTACTCGAGTCATACATTGCATTGTTTCCGGGCAACAACATAACATTCACATTATTTCATAGTTGATCTATGTCATAGAGATTCGACAAAGTTTTACTTGGCTCTCGACTGCCTAACACAATCTTCTCCTTTTAACCGAGCTTGGGATCAACTATGTATAACAAAGCTAACCTAGATATGATTTGGAAGATATCCAAGCTTCATATTTTTTTCTAGCTCTATAACATACATTAATGGACTAACTAAAATCCACCTTTCTTTAAGAAAAAAATCCGTTCACAATAATCATCTAAGATAGTTCGGTTAGCTGGTAAAACACACACTCCTGATTGAGTTAATAAATTATGATTATGCTAAACAACAAAGAAATTTCACAAACAAGCTTTAAATTTCAATTTCATCAACCTCTTCCATAATATTATGAACAACAATTATTTGAAAAGAAATATTTTTTGGAAAAAAGTTCTTCTTAATAAATATTTAATACTCAATTCAAAATTATTATTGTTCACACTTCTAATATTATCCTCCTCCATTATGTTATTTATCATCTAAAAATAACAAGAACAAAAAAAGTTATTTATCATGCTTCTAAAGTTAAATTTTAAAATGGCATAAAAAAAATTAAAAAAAACATATGACATACGTGTGAGTAAGAAATATTCTTAATTTGTCATACTTGGTAAGATTTTATTTTCAACTAAGTGATTTTTTTAACTTAAAGTGTAACACTCGAGGCCGAAGAAGGCGAGGGGTGGTTGCACCGCATGTAACACCTGAGGTCGAAGGGGTAAGGGTGGTCGCCACATCGGAATGAGAGGGATCATGAGGCCGTGCAGGTTTAGGACTGCATGGTTGAAGGAATACATATAAGGATTGATAGGGACTACCTATACCAACAAGATGCATCTACTTTTCGGTAGCCTATTCCATAAGAACTCCACAGTTACGCGTGCTTGACTTGGAGCAATATTGAGATGGGTGACCTTCTAGGAAGTTTCCCGGAAAGCGTGTGAGTGAGGATCATGACCCGTGTTGGTTTGTGGGGTCAGTTCTTACATAACGAAGCAATGCAATTTTTTGGTGGAAAAAAAGAATGCATGAATATCCTAGTAGAATATATATGTTATAATTAGGGCTTGAACTCAAGTGGTAAATGAACTCATGTTAAGGAACGAGGGTTCGGAAAATATCGAGTTCGATTTTTTTAGGAACAATAATTGAATGTATATGTTATTTAATAAAATGTTCGGTTTGAAAAAAAATAACTTTTAACGTTTTGGTACTGTTCGAAATTTCGAAACGGTATGCCAAATTAATAATTATGATTCAATTCGATTATAAGTAAATTGAAACGGTTCGATTCATTTCAAATAACGCGGTTCGATTTAATTTTTTCATTAATCCATAGCATGAAAAACCCTAATTATGATAGTGTAAAATGTAGGGGGTGGCAAAACGGGCTCGGCCCGCGGGAAAAGCCCGTTTTAGCCGCATTTTTTCGCGGGGCGGGACAAGGTTTTAGGCCCGCTCCCTTTAATGTGCCTGCCCCGCCCCGTTTTTTTTGCGGGCATGAGTTTTTTCATACAATTTTACTATTTTTAGGCCTAAAAAGTTCAATGCTCGCGGGCTTTTCCCGCCCCGTCCCCACTTTTTTGCAGGGCGGGACAAGGTTTTAGACCCGCACTCTCAAATATGTCCGTTCCGTCTCATTTTTTCGCGGATTTTTGCGGAGTTGACCTAAACGGGACGGGCATGCCCGTTTGCCACCCCTAGTAAAATGTTTTGAAAGCCAAAAAAAAATAAATGAATAAAGGATACCTTTGTCATAATTTTATTTAAATAAGTTTTTGATATTTTAATTTTACTTAATTATCACATATTCCAAAATAAAGCAAATGAGACTCATCATTTGTTCCTCTTTAACTTGTGCCATGTAAACAAGTTAGTAGTAGAATAAGCCATATAATTATAAAATGATCTAGTTTAGTACAAGTTTGACTTAAAAATTAAGTTGAAAAATAAACAGCCAAACATATGGATTTGGCTTAAAATTGAGCTTCTCATTGTAAACAGATTCAACAAAATTGTGATTAGTAACATCGAATTTGGTTGCCCACTCCTTAGCTAAGGCGGCCAATTCCTAAACTCGACGCATGTTATTTGATGTAATTCCTCTTTGTATCTCCTCTTATTTGATTAATGAAAGTTAAGTTTGCCTTTCTCAAAAAAAAAAAACATCGAATTCAAATTTACAGTGCTGATCTGAGAATAGATTTCATTGTAACACAAAACAAATTACACTATTCCATTACCACACACAATCACCCAAACCTCGTTTTCATCTTGTCAACCAATATAAATAGACACATCTTTCATTTCCCTTTCTCTCTCTATTTCCTCTCTCTTTCCAAATCTCCTTTTCACCATGAAAATACCTTAACGTCACAACCCATCAACAAAAAGTTAAAACCCATCTCAAAAGTTGAAAACTTTGAACCTTTTCACCTCCCAATGCAAGACCCCACTTCCGCCGCCGTTGAAACCGACCACCAATCACCACCGCCGCCGTCACCCTACAAACGGAACAACAAAACAAAACGGCCCGTTTTCAAAGTCCTACCAGGGCAGATCGCGTTTCGTCTGGTGTGTCACTCGTCAACGGTCGGCGGTTTGATCGGCAGTTCAGGGTCAATAGTCTCGCAGCTCCGGCGAGAAACCGGATGTAAAATCCACTGTGAGGATGCTGTTGACGGTACTGATGATAGGGTTATTTTGGTAATTGGGTCGTTGTTACCGAGGAAGGGTTTTGAAGTGGGTGATGGGGAACTTCAGGTTTCTAATGCACAAGAAGCTGTGGTTAGGGTTTTTGAGAGGATTTGGGAACTTGAAGGTGAAAAAGGGGTTAATAGTAATGGTAATAATAGAGGAATGAATGTTGAAGTTTTTGGTAAATTGTTGGCACATTCTTCTCAGGTTGGTGCTGTTGTTGGAAAAGGAGGGAAGAATATAAGCACTATTAGGAATAATACTGGTACTAAAATTAGGGTTTGTCCTGCTCCACTTTCTGCTGCTAAAGATGAGGAGTTAGTTCTTGTAAGTTTTGCTTTACTGCTACTTACTATTACTATTATCTGTATTACTATTTTTAGTAGAAGCCTCGTATCATTTGCGCGCGCCCGGGACTTATTATTATTATTACTATTAATAGAACATAATGTAATGCATTTAATTGTTATTAAGAAAATGACTTAGGCTATGTTTAGATTGATGAACAGAGTGAAGCAGAATGAAACATAACAGACTATTTGAAATTCTTGTTCATTAACTGGAAACTTGTTTGATTGGCAGATAACTGGTGATAGTCTGGCTGTAAAGAAAGCATTGATTTTCGTATCTCATTGTCTTCAAGATTGTCCGCCGATGAGCAAAGTTTATCTAAACGCACCAACTGTTAGCTCTTGGGATAGGCCAATTGCTAATCCACATGAAGATATTTTTCCTCACGTTACTTCATGGTTACCTTCCATGGAAGGCTTATCTATAAACGATGCTTCAAAACAGATGACAAACTCTAACGGTAACTTTAGCCTTGACTCGAAGGGTACTGGACACGAAGTTGTTTTCAGACTCCTTTGCTCTAACAATGTAGCGGGTAGTGTGATTGGCAAAAAAGGGTCTATAGTCAGAACTTTTGAAATCCAAACAGGTGCTTCTATTGTCTTTGCACCTCCTGTAAATCAGTTTGAAGAGCGCATCATCACCATTTCTGCTTTTGAGGTCAGTCGTATGATTTTGACACATTTTGAATTGCTATAGTTCCTATTATTGATCTAGAATTGGCTTTTGTTAATCCAGAACCTTGAATATAGTAATTCTCCTGCACAAGATGCTGTTATTCTCGTCTTTGCTAGAATTGTTGAAGATCACATTCGATATGGATTTCACCCAGCCTCTAGTGCGGAATCACCTGTAACTGCAAGAATTTTAGTTGCACCAAGCACAGTGAATTTCTTGACTGGTAATGAAGGTCAAGTGATTTCAGAATTGAGAGAAGTCAACGGGGCTGACATTCAAATACTGCACGGAGTGCCAGTTCCAAATGGTGCTTTAGATAATGATGCGGTTGTCCAGGTATAATTATGTATCTTTTATAGTTCAAGTCAACTATGTGTTTTTGTTGCTTAGTTTCCAATTTGAAGTTCCTTAATATGGAAAACAGTTAATTATATTTCGCTAGTAGAAGAACTAGAAGTCCTACCAAACTTATACAAATATATTTTCAGCAAAATACATGAAGTAGGAAATGGATATTATATCAAACCAAACATTCATCATCTGTTAGTTTAAGGAACCTTCTGTCCAATTTGTGTATAACTTTTTTATATCGTCTTTTCAATCCTTATTCTATCTGCTTAGGTCTTGGTGTAAAGTAATGCTTTTGCTGCCAGCATAGTCAAGATTGTAAATGATTACAAATATCTTACTTTGTTGTATTGCGTTGACTACGGAGCCATTGGTGTGCTTAGAATAGACTTAACGGTTTGTTTGGATAAACAACTTAGCCAAGTGTTTATATCAAAAGTGTTTATCATATAAGTGTTTACATAGAAGCTATTTCATATAGTATAAGCGTCCTTGGTGTTGCAGCTTAGTAGTTGACATCCAAGACATTTTATGTGGGTGCCTCTGTTCAATCCTAGGTTTTCACCCTTCTCCCCTCCGTGTGTGCGTGCGTGTGTATGTGGCCACTCAACCACTCATATATAAAAAAAATGTTTACATAAGGCAACTTGGAGAGCATATGAAAGCAAGTTCAAAACAACTTATGGACATATCATAAGATATTTTCATAAACTCTCCTCCAAACAATCTAAAAAATGCTTATGCCAGAGGCTGAATTTATTTGTTATTGCTCCAACAATATTGTTTATTTCTGCTAGTCATGTTTGTACTTAAGAGAGAGAGAGATTTCATGCAGATCACTGGTGGATACAAATGTGTAGAAAATGCTTTACGTAAATTGACTTCTAGAATTAGGGATAATCATTTGCCCAACGAGGTGCTTGCTGAAGCAAGAATGAAATCAAGTTTTCAAGCAAATAAGGATACTGTTAGGAACAAGTTCATTCCCCGCAGAAAATCTGCTTTTCCTATTGGGAGGTTTCCACCACAGGTATTCTACACTTCCCTTGTGTTTACCTCCTTTGGTTCTTAGTTCAGGTTTTGTTAAGAAGTTTGTATATTTGCAGAATGCGGGGATGCATGCTAAAATGGCCACAGAAAATGGGGAAATTTTGGATCATGACAGGTCAGTATAATCTAGCTGGGAATATGCAAGTCTGCTGTCATTCTTTCTTCTTTTGCTCAACTTTTATTAAATGTATATTTAAAATACTAATGATTTTGATTGACATTTCTCAAACTTAAGTTAAAAACATAGATTTATTGGCATGACTAAATTTCATCGACAAAATTAAAAAAAAAAGGCTCGAGACAATTCTTTTTTTTTTTAGGTCGAGTACATTTTGACTTAGAGATATAGAGTCGTCAATTTTTAGGGTGTTGGGGCAAGAGTTTGAAAGACCAATAAGGTCTGTGATAGTTATTTTTCAATTTCACAGAATGGCCATATAAAATTATAATTCTAATTCCAAAAGGATCACTAAACATTAAAATGAGAACTGGTAGGCTCAATTCCAGATGTGACAATAACCACTTAGTAAAACCATAGTTTCATATAATTATTTGATGTTGAACCCAATAGCATAGTATATTTATTGCTTGATAGACAAACAACTCAATCTGTGAACTGATCTTTTTTTCGATATTCATACTTTGATGAAATCTTTTGGCAGAGGAAACATGCTTGCCACTGTGACAAACACTACCGTGGAGATTATAGTTTCAGAACATGTCTTTGCTTCTGTTTATGGTGAAAATGGTGGGAATTTAGATCAAATCAGACAGGTGCATGATTATATCCTTCTGAAAGATAAATTATAAATATATGCTGACTCGTGGTTGGACCATGTTATGCTTCCTTTTGATTATTTGGTGTGAGTTGAATTGTTTGATCAATCTAGTGTTGTTGTTTTGTGGGAGCAGATTTCAGGCGCAAATGTAACCGTATATGATCCTAGCGTTGGTACAAACGGAGGGAAGGTTGTGATATCTGGAACACCTGATCAAACATTTGCAGCTCAGAGTTTGCTTCAAGCTTTCATTCAAACTGCACAAGTAAGCTGATAGATGGATGGATGGCTAGTTGCATTTCATTTTAGTTTCCAGTTCTTCCTTCAAGACAGGAGGAAGTGCCTTAGTGGTTTGTTGGTGTACATAGGTATATCACACGGCTTCACTAGTCAATCAGTTACCTTCACATTGTGAATAATATTACAATAGACTCACTCTTTCACTTCAAAATGATGTGATGGTTTACCTTTTGTAGAGACTAACACACAAATTCTAATTCATTTCGGTTTCTTTCTTAAGACGGCCGTGGGGAAAAGTAGTGCCTCCATCATTTTGCTCCAAGACCCATTAGTAGAAGTTTTCACCCTTTCTCATTCTTACCTATATTTGATATTTATGTTCATATGTCCATGTTTATATGAACAAAATACAAGGATGTGCACAACTATCTCAAAAGAGTTGGTTGCGATATATCTAAAAGAAATCAAGACACCATATGTGCACTGCTGCTTTAAAATAGAACTCCACTATCACTTTTAGTTACTAGGGCATTTGAGTGTCTTTCCAGGCATTGCCACCATGCACCACCATGAACATCACTTGGAAATGGATGACATTTCACGAGCCATTTGCATAGTTTAGTTGGATTTATAGATCATTGGTGTTATGTGTGCGAATCACTAAGAGTATCCCTATCATTTTAATGGAGCAAACTGTTATTTCTATCTTTATAATTCACTCTCAAACACGGGGCTGTGACTCTATTAATATTTTAATTTAGATTCTAGCTATGTCAATTGTTTTTCAGATAAATAGTGGCCGCAACTCACTATTAAAAATGTAATGACCTATTTTTCTTTAACGTGGTGCTTAACGTGTCATTGTTGGGATAACTTGTTTCACAAGTTAAATTGTTTAAAGAATAGATGAAATTAAAGAGGGGTAGTGTACTGATATATTTGCAAAGGATACACAAGAGACGCTGCAGGACAGTGCTCGTCACTTAAAGCGGAGTTGTGCGTGTTAATTTATTGAAATACTCTGCCATTTATGAAGACGTGGGAATGACGGGTCCTTACTAGGGGCCGGTAAATGAAGAGGGTTATGTTCTCCAATATTGTAGGGGAAATAACTACCCATTTCCCATGCTTCTGAAGAAGGAAAAGGTAGTTACTGCTTTTTAGGTTATAAGACTCAGCCCAAGAGGTTTCTATAAATACCTTAATCCTAAGGTTGAAAAAGACATTCAATTCAATCTGAAAACACTACATATAAAGAGGAAGCATTGAGATGATACATGCAGATGCCAATTGTTAGAGCTTTTGATTCTTTGAAATGCAAGTTTCTCTCTTGCACTTTTAAAGAGGAAGCATTGAGATGGTACATGAGCCTGCCACAGTTCTTGGTCATCAGCTACCATGACCTAGAGAAGAAACTGGTCCATTAGTATACAGCAGTCAAACACGGGAAGATGTATACCACCAGTCTCTTCAACATTTGCCAAGGTCTTTTTGAATCTTTGGGAGAATATCTCGTCCACTTTAATGAGACGACTATCAAGGTCGTCTATCCTAACTTGAAAATGTTCGTGGGAGCGTTCTAAGATGGACCGAGGGTCGAACATTTTAATGAGTCCCTTGCCTAGAGGCCAACGACTTTCTTGGAGGAGGTGTTGACACATGTAGAGTGCTATATAAAGAAATATAAAGAATGTGAAAAGAAACGTGAAAAAGAAGGAAATAAATGTCAAAGAACGAATAGTTAGAAACCTTAATAACTCGCATAGTCGTGTAAAAATCATTACACCTCATTTGTTAGAGACAATGTGATGTTTAAAAGAAGCAGGAAAACCAAATAGAGCTTCACGCCTTTGAACACTTGCCGCAAGCTGATATGATGTGAGGTCCTTCATATGCATGACATTCCACTACCCTTAGCTCCTAAGTCAGACGTCATGGGGGCATGAACCCAGAAGGTGGTGCAAGTTTCACAAAGTCAAAGGACATCATACAAAAGATTGTTACCAACTCAAGAAGGAGATAAAGCGCCTCATCCAAGAGGGCCATTTGAAGAAATATGTCAAGGGGCGATGCCTCTGGGAGTCTCAAACCTAGGAAGGTCAAGGAACCAGGTAAGGGGCCAAAGACAGACCTGTGTGCCACACCCTTAATACCATAGCAGGAGATTTCTTCGGGGAAAAAAAACCAGTTCCGCCTACAAGAGATACGCTCTCCAAATTGTCATAATAGAAGGCTCGCCCACTGATCGGTAAAATAACAAGTGTACTATTTTGCCTCTGTAGTAATAAAGGGAAAATTCCCCAAATATCGTTCTCAAGGACTGCGTTATATTATAGAGTTAGTAGGAATTCAATTAAACAAAAAGCCTTGGGGGTTTTGGTTTTTATGATTACGAATTAAATTGCAAATAAACTTAAAAAGGTTGATTTGGCCAAATATGAGTAACATGCCAGGGTAGGTGTGTGCATTAACATGTAGCAATTCTGAACCCTTGTTTCATTAACAAAATTCAACTTATCAATTACCGGTTCTTAAGGGTATTTGCTCCTAAGTCCTTAGTGGGCAAACCTTTGAACATTGAAATCCTAATCCCAAAGTCCTTCGAAATTAGTGATCAAATCAAGTATTATTATAATCAAGAACAATCCGGTTACTATAGGGTATCCCTAGTCCTAGATGATATCTACTATAGTATAATGGTATAAAAACCCTAACAATGGAGGTCAATCCTAATTGTCAGTCATAAATCAATCCAGTTGGTCCGACGAGGAAAACATTAAAAACCTTATACCATTAAATTGAACGTGAAAGAGAAATATGTTATTGAAATTCAGAATTCAAAATCATCACAAATGTTAATCAGGGACACCCCCTAGCATTGGGGGGTTTAGCTACACATATCATCCAAAGAAATTACAAAGATATCAAATAAAGACATTACAATGGAGATGATGAACTTTGATCTTCAATGGCTTCCGCTCATGAGAGTTCTCTGTTCTTCTCCAATTGCATAGGCTTCTTCTTTCAATCCTCCAATTCTTCGTGTGGCAAAAAGATCCCTAATTTATCTTGAAAACTCTCCTAAATAGTGCAGACTCTCTTAAGTTGGTTGGAAATCCCAAAAACACCCTTGCAGGCAAACCACTGAACAAAATCACAAAAATCACTGAAATCAGCGTCAAACCCAACACGGGCCGTGTTGAGCAACACGGGCACCCGTGTTGGCTCCCTGTCATATTTATTTTTATTGGTTGGTCCCAGACTTAGCAACACGGGCCGTGTTGAGCAACACGGGCACCCGTGTTGCACCACTGTTTTTCCTTTCTCTCAAAATTCGCTCCCAGCTCTCTTCCTGACACGGCCCGTGTTGAGCAACACGGCCACCCGTGTCAGGCCTCTTGAAACATGTTTTCTGAACTTTCTCAAAACTCCGAGTTTTGCACTGATTTACTTCGATTTCTCCATATCAGTCTGAAAACATTAAAACATACAACCAAAGCATAAAATGATGAATAAAGAAATAAAACACTCAATAACATAACTTTAAAATACTTAAAAACAACGGTAAATATATGTGTGAAAACCACTGATCAAATTCCCCCAAACTTAAACCGTTGCTTAACCTCAAGCGACAATTACAAGAATTAATGACTTTCAAATCACACCGGTGTTCATACGTGAGATATCCGTTTGCATTGAACAAGAAACAGTAGGTCCGGCACTCACATGACGCGACGAGTTTCTGCTATAACAGTAAACCTTAAGCTCCCCTTTTGGATACCTCTCTAACTATGCTTTGCACTTAAGTCTCTTTCCGATTTTTCTCCTCTTTCATTCGGACAATCATATTAAGGCACTGCATTTCTTATAATAATCATCACATGCATGAGACGAATCAAGGAATTTTTCTCCTGCATTTCTTAAGGCACTGCGTTTCTGCTATATTTTCTTTTTCTGGCACCAAACTAGCAGCATTTGCTACTTTTAATTACCGATGAAATTTTCAAACTTTGCAGTTATATATTGTCCTTTTGGACGACGTTTGGGGATCAATCTCCTTTGGGCTGAATAACCGGGTGAGGGTTACCCAACTTAGCGAGCCAATTGCCTTTTACCGCCTTTTCATCATTTGGTGCCAACTTTATATCCCTTTTTTTTTCTCAACCAGTCATCATGCAAGTGAATCTGAATTATGCCAGCCTGTATCAATAAACTACTCGAGGAGTACTTCTCAGGAGACAAGTACTATGGTGCAAATCTACACGTTAGACTCGTATTTCTTTTAGGGAACCAAGGGTGTTTAAACAAACCTCTTCTTGTCACATTATTCCGCACTTCCTGTCCTCAAACAATCCTCGCTTCATCTCTATATACTATTCTCGATCGCTCTTTAGGATCAAAACTTCTTCAACAAAAATTAAAATTTCGGTCAAAATTTGGGCAGAATTTACTTCATGGTTTCACATCATACCCATAACATAAAATATAAATTGCAAAGAGAAGAGCCTCCCCCAAACTTGAACTAAACATTGACCTCAATGTTTCAGAACACGCCTGAGAGAGGTGACTCACAGAGGGTATTGCACTCCAATGATCACTTCCGAGCTTTCACCAGAGACGTCCTCTTTTATTTCCTGAAAATAGCATAAACAAACAGAGAAATTAATTATTAAAACCGTGGGTTGCCTCCCACGAAGCGATTCGTTTAACGTCGCATGGCTCGACGGTCCATTACCCTTTATTATGGAGGGTATTTCCTTTTCCAAACCTTGTTGCTTGTCACTTCCGCAACCACGAACTCATGAAGATGAAAAGCACGAATAACCGTTCTCTTCAATTTACTTCCCACATTCTTCTTGACTTCCTTAGCTTTCTTAGGACTTTTGACAGCTACATAAGTTGGTTCCACCCGAGAGGCTATGCTTGAAACTTTTTCTTGGAGATTTTTAGGATTTTTGTCTTCTTTTTCACCTTCTGTCATACCAGCTGAAGTTTTCTCATTCACATCTGCTCTATTTTTCTTAACTCCTAACATCTTCAAGGTTACTTCTTCATCAAATGATTTCAGCGTTAGTGTCCCTTTTTCAATGTCGAAGTTGCAGCGGCCTGTCGACAAAAATGGTCTCCCAAGAAGGATAGGAGTTTCTTCGTCTTTCGGAATATCCATGATGTGGAAGTCTACAGGGAATACAAACTTATCAACTTCCACTAGCACATCTTCAGCTACCCCATAGGATTTCTTAACGGTGTGATCGGCGAACCTTAACTGTGTCTTACTTTCACTAATCTTTTCTAATTCAAGCTTTTTGAAAATGGACAAAGGCATTAAACTCACACTAGACCCAGAATCGAGGAGTACCTTTTTAAATGCTATATTCTTGATAGTGCATGGTATCGCCACCGCCCCAGGGTCTTTCCTCTTTATTGGGATCTTTCTTGCTGTCGAGACTATACCACACTTCTCGGTTGCAATTTTTGGTTCTCCTCCTAGTGATCTCTTTTTCGCCAACACCTTCTTCATAAATTTCTTATACAAAGGCATGTGCTCAAGTGCTTCAAAGAATGGTAGATTTACCTCTAACTTTTTGAACAATTTAGTGAACTTCTCAAAGTCTTTCTCTCTTGAACCCTTCTTTGTCACTCTGGAGGGGAAGGGTAGTTTTATCACTGGTTCAGCGTCTTTCTTATTTTTTTCTTCAATTGGTTTAACCGGTGGTACCACTACTTTTGGCTCTTTTGGATTCTCTCTTATTTCCAGATCCACCTCTATTACCATGGGGTCATCTATTTCCTCTTTTTCTTTTTCAGATTCTGCTACTCCCCTACTTCTTGTAGTAACAGCATTAATCTTCTCTCGGTCTTTCGGATTTTTCACAGTTGAACTCGAAAAAGTACCTTGTGCCTGTAGAGTGAGATGTTGCGCTATTTGACCCACTTGAACTTCCAGATTTTTGATCGAAGCTGTGGTGTTCCTGTGGTTGTTTCTGGTCTCTTCTTGAAACTGAGAGCATTGTCCAGCCAATCTCTCAATAGCTACTTCCCACTCTGCCTTCTGAGGATTTTGTTGTTGATCTTTCCAAGCGAAGTTGGGATGATTCTTCCACCCTGGATTATAGGTGTTAGAGTACAGATTGTTTTGCCTTAAGAATTTGATTTCTTCAATTTGCTTGGGAGTAGCAACACAACACACAGTTTGGTGAGGGCCATTACAAATTTCACAAATTACCGGTTGAGCTTGTTGGACTTGAGCAACCTGTTGAGCACCTATATTCATAGCCTTTAATCTCTTTTCTACCTCTGCAGCTATAACATCTTCAACCCGAATTTTTGAGGTTTCCAGCTTCAGATCAATGACTTTTTCAGGTTTATTTGCACACCTGTCATACAACTCCAAATGCTCATTTGCAACTATCGCTTCAATGATCTTGATAATGCCGGAGGCTGTTGTGAAGTTTGTTGAGCCTCCAGCTGCTGTATCGATCAACTGCTTTGTTTTCATTTTGAGCCCATTGACAAATATTTGCATTTGGTCAGTTTTGTCCATGTTGTGAGTAGGACATGCCACTAGGGTCCTCTTGAATCTTTTATAAGCATCTCCTAAGAGTTCACCCTCTTGCTGCTTGAAATTCAGAATGTCATACCTCTTCCTTATAAAGACCGAGGCGGGAAAATACTCATTTAAGAAAGCTTTTTCCATCTCTTCCCATGATGTAATGCTGCCCGCTGGAAGGGAATAAAACCACTCTTCTGCTTCTTCTGCCAAGGTGAATGGGAACATTCTCAGCTTCTTGGCCTCTTCTGTATGACCTTCGATTTTTAAAGTTGTAATCATGGTCAGAAACCTCTGTAGGTGCTTGTTTGCATCTTTATTAACCTTTCCGGTGAAAGGCTTTCTTTCGAACTGAGTGATGGTGCTTGGATGCAATTGAAAATTAGGAACATTCACCGGTTGGTTGACAATAGTTAGTCTTCCTCCCGGTGTGTTTCTAGCACCATAGTCTCCGAGAAGTCTCTCTGGTGGTGGTACCTCGCCCATGATCTCTTCTTCACTTTCGGTGTCTGAACCAGAATGAACTGTAATCACTTCTTCCTCGGATTCCAGTTTAGCTTGACGAGCTTTTGTGCGTCTTGCGTGCAAAGTCCTTTCAATTTCTGCGTCAAAAAGAAATTCTGTTGAGGCCTTACCTCGCATAAACAGATTAGACAATTATTAGAATGAGGAACAAAAATAAAATAAAATATTTTTTTCCAGAAAATAAAATTTTAGTCGCAGAGCAACAAAATTCTAATTGAAATAAATCTAAATACTCTATAATCTTCGGCAGTCCCCGGCAACGGTGCCAAAAACTTGATCGGTAAAATAGCAAGTGTACTATTTTGCCTCTGTAGTAATAAAGGGAAAATTCCCCAAATATCGTTCTCAAGGACTGCGTTATATTATAGAGTTAGTAAGAATTCAATTAAACAAAAAGCCTTGGGGGTTTTGGTTTTTATGATTACGAATTAAATTGCAAATAAACTTAAAAAGGTTGATTTGGCCAAATATGAGTAACATGCCAGGGTAGGTGTGTGCATTAACATGTAGCAATTCTGAACCCTTGTTTCATTAACAAAATTCAACTTATCAATTACCGGTTCTTAAGGGTATTTGCTCCTAAGTTCTTAGTGGGCAAACCTTTGAACATTGAAATCCTAATCCCAAAGTCCTTCGAAATTAGTGATCAAATCAAATATTATTATAATCAAGAACAATCTGGTTACTATAGGGTACCCCTAGTCCTAGGTGATATCTACTATAGTATAATGGTATAAAAACCCTAACAATGGAGGTCAATCCTAATTGTCAATCATAAATCAATCCAGTTGGTCCGACGAGGAAAGCATTAAAAACCTTATACCATTAAATTGAACGTGAAAGAGAAATATGTTATTGAAATTCGAAATTCAAAATCATCACAAATGTTAATCAGGGACACCCCCATAGCATTGGGGGGTTTAGCTACTCATATCATCCAAAGAAATTACAAAAATATCAAATAAAGACATTACAATAGAGATGATGAACTTTGATCTTCAATGGCTTCCGCTCACGAGAGTTCTCTGTTCTTCTCCAATTGCATAGGCTTCTTCTCTCAATCCTCCAATTCTTCGTGTGGCAAAAAGATCCCTAATTCATCTTGAAAACTCTCCTAAATAGTGCAGACTTTCTTAAGTTGGTTGGAAATCCCAAAAACACCCTTGCAGGCAAACCACAGAACAAAATCACAAAAATCACTGAAATCAGCGTCAAACCCAACACGGGCCGTGTTGAGCAACACGGGCACCCGTGTTGGCTCCCTGTCATATTTATTTTTATTGGTTGGTCCCAGACTTAGCAACACGGGCCGTGTTGAGCAACACGGGCACCCGTGTTGCACCACTGTTTTTCCTTTCTCTCAAACTTTGCTCCCAGCTCTCTTCCTGACACGGCCCGTGTTGAGCAACACGGCCACCCGTGTCAGGCCTCCTGAAACATGTATAAATCAAAACACCATTTTATTGTATAAATCATTTAATTAGCTTCGCCGTGCTCGAAACGGCACCAAAATCTGACTTACGGTTTGAAAGATATGGGTTTTAGAAAATAAAATAATTTTTCAAAAAGCATCAGTGGTAACCGGTTACTGAAACCAGGGTAACCGGTTACTGAATCACAAAATAACCCCCATGCTGTTTTTAGTATGGGTAATCGATTACTGCTCTTTCGGTAACCGATTACCGACTCACAAAAAGCCATTTCTGCTGTTTTTACTATGAGTAATCGATTACCCACCCCTATGGTAACCGATTACTTCGAGTCTGCAACCCAAAATCACCATTTTTACAGCACCTGTATCAATTCCAAACCATACCAGAACGTACCATAACATATTGCAACATCAAGCAGCATCAACAAACACAATTTGGCATGTTTGTAACTCATTTCAAACATCCAATTACTACCATACACAATCAATACAAACAATTCAACAATTCTCCCAACCCTAACATCCTACAACCTAAACATAACTCAATTGATACAAACAACATGCTCAATCTATCCTACTATCTATAATCTCATAATAGAAGTTAAACGGAAGAATCCCCCTTACCTGAAGGTTGATTCTTCGTTCTTCCTCTCTTCGCACTTCCTCGCTTCTCTGCTCTTTCACGTTCAGACTTCTCTTCTCTTTTGGTTCTATTCTCACAAATCCTTCTCTTTTTTCTATTTTATGAAAATAAGTTTATTATTAGCAATGGGCTTCACAATTGACACCCCCCTCTTCTACTAAAAGCAACACTGGCCCATTAGCCTTATTACTCCATTTTTCTCAAACAACTCAAATAATTCTAATATTTAATCCAAAAATCAATTAAATTAAATAAAGAATTTTACGGGGTGTTACAACTTGGGGTTATCTAAGGAGATTATGATATGGTCAAGAAATGTTCATGGATAGCTGAAACTTAAAAAGAATGTTATGGATGTGGTCCATGCCCAACATTGTAGACTTGAAGCTAGTAGTTGAATCACAAGAGGTACCACTCAAAGACAGAGATTTGGCCACCCTATTACAAAGGAGCGTGAAGATGGAAAAAGAAGTGACAAGTTAGATAACATTAATTACTTTAGGTATTACATCGTGTTTAATTTAGTTTAATTTGTTGCTTGGATTATTTAAGGCGAGGTGCAATCTCTATTACGCGTATGATTAAATTTTTATGAAACTCTTTATTTTTGTGAGAAGCACTTATTTTCTCTGTCCTGGTAGTAATGCACATGAGTTTTTAATGAGGTGCCTCACATTATCATATATGTTTTAGGTTATTGTTGCTTTGTTTTGGAGGAACTAAAGTGAATAATATTATTGAAACCTCCCCTGAGGTGATCACTTATTATGGACTTTCAGTAGAAGATCCTTTCCGCCTTTATATGTAATACAAACATTGGATTTCCAATGGAATATCCTTATCTCTCATAGAGAAAATATAAACGATGGACTTCCATTGGAAGATCCTTGTCGCCTCAAGGGCAATATAAATGTTGGACTTTTATTGGAAGTTTCTTGCCGCCCTCAAAAGCAATATAAACGTTGGACTTCCACTGGAAGATCCTTGTCGTCCACAAGCCAAATAGGAAAGTTATACTTCCTTGGGGATATCCTTGAGAACCAATGAACAACACAAATAACTTAGGGTCTCTCCTAAGAGACTCAACTTAAAGTATCACCTGAGGGACTCAACTTAAAGTCCGTATGAGGGATTCAACTTAAAGTCTTGCCTGAGGGACCCAACTTAAAGTCTCTGCTGAGGGACTCAACTTAAAGACTCGCTTGAGAGACTTAACTTAAAGTCTCGCCTGAGGGACCTTACTTAAAGTCTCGTCTGAGAGTCTCAAAATAAAGTCTCTCATGAGATATTCCACTTGAAGTCTCACGAAGGGGTTCAAAACTAAATCACTTTTCCCTTTACAAGACCTCGTGCTTGAGAGTTTGTGTACTAATATATCTGCAAAGGATTCACAGGAGGAGGCGCAGGATAGTACCCGATGCCCAAAAAAGAGTTCTTATCTCCCCATCTATTGTTGTGTGCGCCCGAGTATCACAAAGTGTACCCATTTATTTAAATACTCACTCATCTATGAAGACATGTGAATGATATGTTTTTACTCAGTAACGACACTAGGAGAGCAGTCAATGAAGAGGACCATGTTCTCTAATTTTGTAGGGGAAATAACTATCCATTTCCCACGCTCCTGAATGAGGAAATGACAATTACTTCTTTCTTAGGTTCTAAGACCCAGACCCAAGAGGTTTCTATAAATACCTCAACCCTAAGGCTGAAAAGGACATTCAATTCACTCTAAAAACACTATATACTGAGCTTCTCACCATCCTCGTGTGAGCTTTCTCTTACACCAAAACAACCTTAAACCCCTTAGATAGCCTTACATAATTAGGGGTTGTCGTTCATTTTACTTTTAGCAAGTATAAATAGAATGAAATTAGAGTGAAAATAGTGTTTATTCAAAATGATCTTAATCAACTACTATGTAAGGAGGAAGTATATACAGTTATAATGTTAACTAACTAATTAAAATTCAAAACTATCAAGTTGTGATAGTTTGCTTGTGTTTGCAAGTTACTTACTTACAACATAATGAAACTGCCACTATAGTTGAATTACATTGCTAATACTCCTCCTAATTTAGATCTATTAATCTTCTCATCTCCATCAATCCTTTGAGACCTTCAAATATTTCTTTCTTTAGTGACTTGGTTAGAACATTTGCAAATTGTATCTCAGTCTTGCAATATTCAATCTTCAACTTCTCATTGCCAACTTGGTCTCTTATGAAATGACATACTCTCTATATATGCTTGCTCATTCCAAGACTTATTGGGTGATTTGCTAAATCAATTGTTGATTTATTGTTAACTAACAACTTGATCTTCATAACTTCACCAACATTCAACTCTTCCAATAATATTTCAATCCATAATGTTTGGCAGGTAGCATATGAGGCTACCATATACTTTGCTTCACTAATTGATCGGGTAATTATCCCTTGTTTCTTTGATCTCCGTGAGATTATATCTTTTCCAATATTGAAAAATTAATTGACTATACTTTTCTTGTCACCTCACTCTCCTCCCTAATTAGCATCAAAATAGTCATATGCCTCTGCCTCCTTTCTAGAGTTCTTCTGATTTGGCATGAGTATTCCACGGTATGTACTGTCTTTGATGTATCTGAGGATTCTTTTAACTGCAAGTAAATGACATGATCTTAGTTCCTCCATGAATTTACTTACCAAGCCCATATTTTGGAAAATATCAGGTCTAGTGTTACATAGGTATCTTAGTGAACCGATGATTTACTTGTACAAGGTTTTATCTACCAATTCATCATTTGAGTCCTTCTTCAATTTGATTATTGTTTCCGTGGGAGTAACTACGGGGTTACAATTGCTATCTTGAATTGCTTTAAGATATATTCTGCATATTTCTTTAGGTGCAAGAAAACCCCATAGTTTGTAAATTGTGTTTACAAACTCTATATCTAGAAAATAGGTCAAGTCTCCTAGGTCTGACATCTTAAATTCATTCTTCATGCTGACCTTGAACTTTGTCATTTCATTTTCATTTGATCCTATTATCAATAGATCATCAACATATATGCGTATAATGATTTGATTTTGTTCTCTTGAGCCTTTCACGTACACTTCATGCCGAGATGTAAATTTGTTGGATTTTAACTTTACTAAAAAGTTATCAATTCTCTTATTCCATGCTCTAGGTGTCTTCTCCGTCCGTACAACATCGTAGTGGCTAAAAGGGCGTCCATTTAGCTTAAAGTCAGGGCTTCGGTTCCCCTATCATTTTAAATTTTGTTTTATAATTTTAAGAAATTAATTTTTCTAATTTCCTAAAAAATATTAAAATTAAAAATTAATAAAAATTACTTGAAAATAATAATTATAAATATGGCTTTGATACGTCATCAAGTTGACTGTCATATCATTAAAATTGACTTTAAATTAGAAGGAAGATTAAAGTTTAAAAAAAAAACAAAAAAAATGAAAGACTAAAATTCAAATTTTAAAATAAAAGGATTAAAACTAAAAAAATAATAAAAAAAATAAAGGAATCAAAATTGCAATTAAATTTTTATTGTTTAAAAATATTTATTTATAAATTAATAATATTAATGGTGATGAAAGGCGGCTAGCTGTCTGCCTACTACCACTAGGGATGGTAAAACAGGCCGTGGTCCGTCGGGCCGGCCTACGCACCAGCCAAAAAACGGCGAGTTGGATTGAGATTTTAGGTCCGACGCTCACCAAAGTCTGCCTCGCAAAAGTCCGTCGCCCGCTAAAGCTCGTCCTGCCAAAACCCGTCACCCGCTAAAGTCTGTCTCGCCCATTCGTTCAACACGTCCTCCTTAAGTCTGTTTTTTTAATTAATTCTAATAATTTCAATTCTTGATGTTTTATTTTATACATTTATTTGTGAATATATGTAATTTTTTTTTTTAAGTAAAATTTGTTAAAAAGATAATTCATAAAAAATTGTTTTAAAAAATAAATGAAAAATCTAGTTTAAAGGTAAAAAAAAGAAGTCTATTAATCTATTAAAAAAATTGACGGACATGTCCGTCCTCCGTCAACCTGCCACCTTGACGGAGCGGACATAATTTTTATATTCATTTCCAATTGGCAGACTTAAAGCGGAGCGGGGCGGATAACCCATTTTGCCACCCCTAACTACCACCACCAAGAGAAAGCATTAAGTAGATGTGGGGTCATAAATGGATATCTTATAAAAATTGTAATGTTGTCGGCATGATGCTACGGTGATATTGAGCCAAAACATGATCCATAAAGATACCAATGAAATAATAACAATAGTATCTTTTGTCGTTTTAGACTAAACTAAAAGCATTGGTCCTTCCATATTTGTGAGGAAATGCCTTTTGTGTGGGTCTCAGCTGCAACTTTTTTCTTCTTCACATTTTTGTTATTGTTCTAAACACTCAGTATATCAGTAAAGTTTTGTATTTCTTGAAAATTAAAATTAATAGTAATTTATATACAACAAGTTTATTTTTTAAAGAATAAATCATGACGAATTTTCATATCTAAAACAAACAATATTGTCCACGTTGATAGGAAGTTAAAATATGACAATATTTTAAGACGAATTAAATTTAAAAAAATAACATGAACAAATCTAACCAAGATAGTATTTAATTGACTAGTCCATTAGAATGATGCTGATCAAATATTGAAATCAAGCTTTTCACACTATATCATTTTGAAGTTGCATGTTGGTGAACCTAACACGTTTATTTGAGTCATTGACTGACGTTAATCCTTCTTGTATCATCGTAGTTTAGATAATCATTCATTTGAACCAATTGGTCCTTCAAATCACCACTAACATTGATACTGAACAAATTCGACGTCCCCTTGTCATAGCAAATTATAGATAGGATAGAGTTTATTTCGACTGCATATGTATAAGAGTTTATTGTTTTGTATTGTGAACGAAAGTGAACCAAACACATAAATTTATAAAGTTTATGTGCATATAATTCAAACAAAATTTATATTAGGACTATCTAATTGATTAACAACTAGGGTTAATCGATTAAAATATTAAAAATATTTATGAATAATTTCTTTTTTGGGTCGTCAATTCTTTTCTAATAAATAAAAAATTTCTCCTCATTCTGTTAGACACCTGATTTCGAATTTGAAACTCTTATGTCTCACTTTATACTATCTTCTTCTCTATTTTTCGATTTCTTCACTAAAGTTTTCTTAGCGCCGAGAGAGGAAAAAGTACATGTGAGATTTTTTTTTTGTACCGGAGATCTGATGAGTTTGTATTTTACTCAAAAATGTGCTTTATCTTGAGTTATATATCTGTAAGAATTCCTTATTTGGCTCCTGAGCTTATCCAGTCAAACGTTCTTGTTTGATTCTTCAGATTAGCCTGTTAAAATCTATGTTTAGTTTCTGAGATTAGCCCGGTAAAATCTCTGTTTGATTATTGAGCTTATCCAGTGAAAAGATTTTGTCGCTTTCGAGAGGTAGTCGTCCCTAATCGAAAGAAGAAGCTACATTAATGAAGGAATTGTAAAGACGGTCATTCAGCAAATACGGAGTCAGTCTTCAATGTCTCATAATCTACCAAAATAAGTTGGTATACAACCTTAGAAGTCTCATCATTTTGGTGACCCTTCTGCACCTTTGCCGCTCTATTGTAAAGAAAAAAAGAATGACCATATATACAAACATGTGATTGTGATTCTATCAACTGTCTAACTTCATTATCAGTAGGGTCACAACCGAAAGCATATATATATGCTCTCTAATATAAGTTTGGATCTTATGTTACATCCTAAAATCAACTACATGTTGTAGTTTTGGCAAGTGCAAACCTTGGAAAGTGAACCCTCTGAAAACCTCCATGATGTCAATGCCAGTAAGGATGCCTGACCCTCTACGCTAGTATCAATACTTGGAATAATGACTAACGAAGGATTTTTCGCTTCGGGAATTTTTATCTCTGGATTCCTAGCACCAAAAATCCCTCTAGTTTCTACAACATTCACTGTCAGACCCCTACCCTTCCGAAAGACACTTCTAAACCTACAAGAACTATCGCTTCTGCCCCAGTTTGAGAGGACAACTTGCTAATTTCATTGTCGCTCACCAATTTTATGACCAAAGAAACTGAGTTTTCAATGAATAAAGAAGTTGAATCACTAGAGCCATGGGAAGAACTTTTTAATAGAGAAAGGGAGCTGAAGAGCGCGAAAGAGTGCAAGAATTCAAAAACGAGGAATACAAAGAAAGAGTGATCTCACTCGCTCGATATATATAGGAAACCAGTATCATTAAAATGGTCGAGAATCAAAGAAACAATGAAAGGACGATCAATGATCCAAATTCAACATTAGTTCCATAATGACACTCAAGCACTCTTATCCTAGAGGCCTAGGTCCACATGGAGGACCTCCATAACAAAATGTTTTAGTGGCAAGACAAGTATTAAATGCGAGTGTTCCTTAAGCCATCAACGCCCATTTAAGTCATCGTCAGTCTCTTCCCCAATCCAGAGAACTCTTATAACGACCATGGAACTTCAGAAGGAAACTTTCTTGAGGTTGGTCTTGACAATTCTAAAAAACAATCCTAATTCCGTATTTGATAGCAAGGACTTTCAGACCAATTGGCCTAGTACGAAGTTTCAATCCAAAACTCTGTCCGCTCATACCAACGAACATGTGTACCTTCACTAAGGAGCCTTCCATTGAAGCCATGAGTCACACTCATCTCATCCACTGGAATCCATCCAACAATCCTTCGTACAAGGCACTGCATTCAACGATGTGGTTCTAAATGTCATGGTTATGCGTCACACACAACTGTACAATTTATTTTATACACTTACAAGTTCTCTCTCTCTCTCTCTAACTTTATTTATTTAAACATTTGAATACTAACATTGCATGCATGCTCCATCTTTGTTCATCGGAGACTTCCATTGTAACGCCCCGTTTTAATTTAGATTATTTTTAGTTATTTTTAATAATTATGCGGTGCGATGTTGCAATGTGTTTGGAGAAGAATGTGACATACATGTTAGCATTGTATGATGTTGTGTTGTAATGTGGGGGTGTATAGCTTTAAAAGGTAGAAACATGGAGGGTAGTGAGAAAGATAGTGAAAATCATAGTAGTAGTAATTATATTATATTTTTTATTATTAGTATTGTTTTATAAGATTAAATAATTATTTGTTTTAATTTTAATTAGAAAAGGACGTTGTTGGAATTAGTAATCCTAAGGTTAGGTACATAAAAAAGGAAAAAAAAAAAGTGAGAGTTATTTATGATCAATCGTGGAAAATAGAGAAAAGGTTGAGGAGAGAAAGAGGAAGAGCTAGGAGGAAGAGAACCATTGTTGGAGCTTAAGGAATAAAAAACCTAAGGTAAGTGTGGGGTTCCGACTATATAATAAGGGATATAATTGTAGTTAAAATGATGATTTCATGTTAGGTTTGGGGATAGATGATTTGTAGGGTTGTTTATAATCGCTTGAATTTGTGTATAATCGGTGCTATAATGTTATTTGTTTTGATGTATATGATGTTAATCCCATGAAGTGTATGTATGGTATATGTGTAAAACTGCAATTTTTGGTAGTTTGAATGTGGAAATCACACTTGGTATAGGGCTGGAATCACAAGTAGGAAAATCATGTCTGCTACGACTCGCCGGGCGGAGCATTGGCTCGTCGGGCGAGTGAGCGCTTAGTAAGATTCGCCGAGCGAACCTGGCAGGCGAGCGGGGCCAAAAAGTGGCCAAGTTACTGTAATGGTCCGCCAGGCGAATGAAGGGCCTCACCGGGCGAATGGTCCCAGTTTTTGAAAATTTAAAATGATCATAACTTTTGACTCGGGTGTCTGTATGATGCGTCGTTCGTACTGTTTTGAAACTAAAAATATTTTCTACATTTTAATGATCATTTTGAAAAACAGTGGCTAAGTATTTTATAAAGAGAAGCTTGATGAAGGTGTATGATGTCTTCGTGCCATAATGTGAAGTATGACGTTGTAATTACGAAAATGATGTAGAAGTGGTGTAATTGCTCTGCATATGTTGTGATATAATGATGATTGATGTTGATAGCCTGTCTTAGCATTGTGATGAATACCGTTGTCCGGTAAATTGCATAACGATGGTGTTTTATGTGCGTGTCGCATGCATTGCATAAGTAGCGAAGATAATTGTTGTTGTGAAGGATCGACATTACGAAGTTAGTCTTTGCCTTCGTTTGGCATTGCGAAGTTAGTCATTGCTCACAGGTGGCCTTTTGCGAAGATATTGGTACCACATGCATGATGTCGTGTCCGTAGCATTGCATTGCATTTGATTTGATTTGGTGGTGTAGATGTTTGTATAATCAATTATGAAGCATGACTATAAATTGTTGAACTTCAAATTTAACATGAGATATCTATCGTATACTTATGATTTTGCCTTTTATTATATTGTTGTCGATATCTCACCCCTTCTTTTTAAATGCTGTCTCTACATGGGTAACGTGCAGGTGATCCGCAGTAGACGAGGCTAGACGTCGTGCGTGTCGAGTCGGTGTCATGCTCTAATACGTAACACCTGGGGAGAACGAACACTTGTTTTAGTTGATCGAATTGTTGTTTTCTTGTGAAGATTTTTTAGAGTAGTTATAACTCTCTTTCATTTGATTTTCATGATGGATTTTACGATGTTTTGTCTAAGATGTTGAACGTGAAATGATGTTTTATTTTCCGCTGCAATAATGAAGATGAAGTTTGAGAATTATGATGTTGTTGGTTAATGTGTTATGTATCTAGTTGTGTTATAATTTGAGCAATTTATGTATAATCTACGAAGAAGTACGTAGCACTTCATTCTCGATGTTTTGTTGAAAATTTTATATACTCTAATTTGGTTTCATTAATTAAATTAAGATGGAAATGGGGTGTTACATCCATCACCATGTCTAAAAGACCTTTTACTGTGTACTCCACCAACCTACCACTAATTTTGTATTTGACATTTTGGAATAAAAAAAAAAAACAATCCAAAATATTACACAAGCCTAGCTAATTTTAAATAAAAAATAATTTACGTTTTAAATATCATAACTTTTTTTTTTTGGTAAATCAAAGATATTTCACTCAGAATTGTGGAGCCTAAACATAAGGTTTTTCTAAACATTTTTCTACTAAATAGTTAACAGAAACACACCAGTTACATCACCTACTGATTAACTGATTGAATAATCTGTTTGAAAAAGCTTAAAAATAGCTTTGTTCTTTGTATTTTTAAAAATGTTTTTTTTTAAAAAATAGTATAAATTTTTTTAAAATTGAAAGCTTAGTTTTTAAATTCTATACCATAAACACACAATATTAAAAGATAAAACATAGTCAATTGAAAAAAAAAAAACAAAAAATTGTATTTTTAAAATAATTTTTTATAAAAAATTATTTGAAATAGCTTCAAAATAAAAAAAAAATTTAATAAAATAATAAAATATATATAACGAATGAAATATTCAAAACATTATTAAAATAATTATATATATTATTTTTTTTAAAAATTGAAACAAACGCAACATAAATATACAATTTATGATATGTTGTGTTGTGGTATTAACATAACTTCGAGTTTAGGAATTTGGATTTTATACCTATTACTTTTTCAAAATTTATTAGATTTAAGTTTATTAATTACTGTCTGAAAAACATTTAGCATGAAAATATGAACTTATACACTTCCCTTCTTGCACATTGTGCACACAAAAAATCCTTAACTACCCTCAAAGCAGTTCACACTCACATCATCAAATCTGGTTCCCTGTTCTCATTTTTTGGTCACAAGCTCATTGATGCTTACATCAAATGCGGCATTATAGTCGAAGCACGCAAGCTGTTCGACGAATTGCCTAACAGACACATAGTTACTTGGAATTCAATGATCTCCTCCCATGTCAAACGTGGAAAGACCAGAGAAGCAATCGAGCTTTATAAAAACATGCTCTTTGATGGTGTTTTACCCGATGCTTACACATTCTCTGTGATTTTTAAGGCTTTTTCGGAGTTGGGTGTTTTGCGCCATGGCCAGAAGGCTCATGGGTTGGCTGTGGTTTTGGGATTTGAGGTGTCGGATGGGTTTGTTGCAACTGCCATTGTTGATATGTACGCGAAATTTGATAAAATGAAGGACGCCCGTTTGGTGTTTGACCGTGTTTTGGATAAAGATGTTGTCTTGTTCACTGCTTTGATTGTGGGGTATAATCAGCATGATCTTGATAGTGAAGCTTTAGAGGTTTTTGAGGACATGGTTGGTAGGAGAATCAAGCCTAATGAATATACTTTAGCTAGTATATTGGTTAGTTGTGGTAATCTAGGAGATTTAGTTAATGGGAAGTTGATTCATGGTCTTGTTGTTAAGTCTGGTTTGGAATCTGTTGTTGCTTCACAGACTTCACTTCTTACTATGTATTCAAAATGCAGTTTGGTTGAGGATTCCATAAAGGTGTTTAATCAGCTTAACTATGCAAGCCATGTCACTTGGACATCTTTTATAGTTGGTCTTGTGCAGAACGGGAAAGAGGAGGTTGCTGTGTCGGTATTTAGGGAAATGATTCGTTGTTCGGTGATTCCGAATCATTTCACATTATCTAGTATTCTTCATGCTTGTTCTAGCCTTGCGATGCTTGAAGTAGGGGAACAGATTCACGCCGTAACGCTGAAACTAGGAGTTGATGGAAATAAGTATGCTGATGCTGCACTGATTCATTTGTATGGAAAATGTGGAAACGTAGAAAAGGCAAGGTCTGTTTTTGATTTATTGACCGAATTAGATGTAGTATCATTCAATTCAATGATTTATGCTTATGCGCAAAACGGCTTTGGACATGAAGCGCTTCGACTATTTGAAAGAATGAAAATGTTGGGACTTGCACCAAATGGTGTGACATTCATTAGCATTCTCTTGGCATGTAACAATGCGGGGTTAGTTGAAGAAGGTTGTCAAATTTTTGCTTCCATTAGGAATAACCACAATATCGAGTTGACAAGAGACCATTTTACTTGTATGATTGATTTGTTAGGACGAGCAAGGAGATTTGAAGAGGCTGCAATGTTGATAGAGGAGGTGAAAAATCCAGATGCAATATTATGGAGGACACTACTGAATGCATGCAAGATTCATGGAGAGGTAGAGATGGCAGAGAAATTTATGAGAAAAATGTTTGATCACGCTCCCAGGGATGGAGGAACCCATATTCTCTTAACGAATATTTATGCTTCGGCTGGAAAATGGGACAATGTGATTGAGATGAAAAGCACGATAAGAGATTTGAGGTTAAAGAAAAGTCCTGCAATGAGTTGGGTTGATATCAATCGGGAAGTTCATACTTTTATGGCAGGAGATTTATCTCACCCTAGAGCTCATGAGATTTTGGAAATGTTGCATGAATTAATAGAGAAGGTTAAAACCTTGGGTTATAACCCTGATACCAAATTTGTGTTGCAGGATATGGATGAAGAGAAAAAGATTAGTTCTTTATATTATCACAGTGAAAAACTAGCTATAGCTTTTGCTTTATGGAAGACTTGTAATAGGAGTACTACTATCAGAATTTTCAAGAATCTTAGAGTCTGTGGGGACTGCCACAGTTGGATTAAATTTGTTTCTTTACTTACTGGGAGAGATATAATTGCTAGAGATGCAAAGAGATTCCATCATTTTAAAGGAGGGATATGTTCCTGTAAAGATTATTGGTGATCTCAAATTTACAATTTATTTTTACAGATGTGAATAACACAATTTGTCTTATAAACAAAATACTAAACAGACAAATCTGTGATGGTTCACTCAAGTGTTCTTACACTTGAGTTAAACCGAATTATCGATGTACATTTTACTATGATTTAGTTGTTATATAGTTAATATTCAAGCAAACCAATGTTAATTTAGTTTGGATTTTGAACACTAACAATTGCACCTGCCATAATTTTCAACGCAACAAAAAGCCTCGCGGAAAATAAATAATAATAATACAAAAATGTGGATGCATGAATATTGAAAAATTAGCTGTTACATACAAAACAGTAATGTAGTTATTTACAGTGCCTCTCTGGGTTGCTAATTAAGGTGTATACAGGATAGGAGTGAGTCTTGGGGCTTGTTTAGTTTCACTTCTACATACACTCAACTTGCATTCATATGCCACTTGACCGTAATTTAACAGAATTTGCAACTGTAGCGTTGATCCTGGCACGCGCTTGGACATTGATCCGCAAAAACAGACAATGACTTAGAATCAGTATTGGATGGTGTGATGGCGTAACCAGAGGTCATACATAACCATATGGAAAGCATCATATCTCACTGGAGGCGTATTCCACTGGAAGTGTTTCTGAATCTGATACAACATGACATAACTTTCTTGTGAGTTCCACCATATATGACATAAATAATAATTAAGCTCCAGAGTACAATTTAAGCATATAACATTGGAATATTTCTTGAAATGAAGTAATGAGAGGATTACCTTGACTAAATTATTATGAAGTACAACAAACTCGGCCTGCGATATATTTTTGAGAATTTGTTTAAGCTGATATACATCACTTTCCTTGAGTACAACAGCAAATTTTCTCCAGTCAAGAATATCATTAAAAGGAAGGTCATAGTAATTTGATAATATCACTGCAAAACAACATTAACAATTTGAGGTCAGGTCAGTTACATGGTTGGTTGTCTAAAGACTCGTACATCCCAGTTCCAATCTTAAAGCCAGAACATCCGAGTCAAAACTAACACATAATGATAATTCATTCAACTATGTTATAGTTCAAATGTCATTCATGTAAACAACTGAGGCAGAAGTAGACATGCAATTCGATATGTGAGATTCTACTGAATTTGAGATTAATTATCACCCAATAATGAAGTATTTCGACCCAGTGTTGTGAAATGGTGGCTATAGCGTAGTAGAAGTTGAACAAATCACTATTGTTCCATGAAACACTATGCAGTACAAGTTGTTGTCAAATAGCAACTATAGCACTGCTACGATACTGTACGTAACAAAGATTTAACAAGCTGTTTTTCTGCAATCTGTGATTGACAATACTGCTTCAACCTTGGTTAATGTAATTGGAGGGGTGAAAGGTCATAAATTTGTTTCCAATGCGCCCTTTGTGGCAAGAAGGGTGTAAAGAAAGGTTAATCCTAAGCAAGACAGGGAATAAGAACTCCAAGAAGGTTGGTCTTGATATTTCGATGAAGTCACGTAGTCAAATTTTTTTTGGGGTAATAGTGCAGAGAGTGGCCCTAATGGATGAGCACGAGTTGGAATAGGTAATGGATGAACACGGGGGCAGTTATCAAAACTTGACACACTTATGTTTTTGAGGGTCAATGGGGTTGAGTGTTATTTTAAGCCCAAAAAGAAATTTCAAAAAGGGAAAGATTGCAAGCTGTAGTGATTGCCACAAAGAATTGGTCACACCTCTCAGTTCCAATCATGTAAATTCCATATTCCACGAGGTGTGCCAAAAAGAACCATAAAAACGTAACAAATTGTAAACCAAGCTAATAGCCAGACTGCGCCGCAAAAAACTTTATTATTTAAACTGGTTCAAGAACATGAACTCGTTTTATAAACAAGTTCAATATCCGTGATTGAACTTCTGTACATCGGATAAACCAGTTATAACTCAACCAAAACTATGCTATGAAATCCAATAACAAATACACTAGGAATCATAAACTTATGAACCCTAAAATCCCAAATTATATCTCTAAGAAACCAAGCCTCGTCTCTTCATCTAATGAATGAGACAATGAGTTTTCACAAATGCTGGTATACTCTTAGCAGAAACAGTGAGGACTGGGGAGAGGCTTGATATCAATGATTTGGAGATGCTACAATTAGGCACAATCTTCTTCCATTGCATTCTCATATAGGCATGCAGTTTTGAGAAGCCCAATATAAGCAACCAAAAAAATAAAAGGTTAGAAAATATCAGAAAGTATGACTTACCAGGTATGCATCCATAATGGATAGAGTCTGCTATTCGAGCACTGTTAACCTGTGATCCACCAGGGCATATACAAAACTTACTCCTGTAAAATCTTTTCTGGTACACTAGATGCCCAGTAGCCCTACTAATTCGGTTATTTGAAATGTCAAGTTCTGTGTCATTTTCCCATACACGCGCTAGAATAACTCTAATTTTAGAGTTACGATGACCAGCCCAAAATCCAAGAGAAGTCCTGCAAAGCACAAATTCATCAAATTTTCACAATGGCGTGTAAACTAGTCTTTATTGAATATTCTTCTAGAACAAATTATATATCAACAATGTAGTTTTACAATTATCACAGAATCCCAATTCTCTATTACTTTTTCATATTATCTTTTACATGAAATAGATCATTTGCTTTCAAATGCCGAATTGCAAAATAGATTTGAGATCATGAATCGCAAAAAAACACATTTTTTCATGTCTTCGGCTCTTTGAAAGTAGATATTATTATTCTGAGGAAGATATTGCGATCCAGAGGTTGGTCATGTTAACCCCGGTCAAACAAAATTTGAAATTGAAGTGACAAACAGATTACTGAAGTGCAACTACAAATCATTATAGAAACTAAGGACTCGTGTGTCGTGAGTAAGCTGAAAATAAAAGACCACAACAAGATTGATAGCAATCTAAACTATAATAGTTTGATCCATAAAACCTAATTTGCACCAATTTTTGTATAATAATCTAACTAATTTGGAAGAGGCAAAAAATGCAAATCTTAAAAATATTCACCTATTTTCTACATCATTCCCTCCAGCTGGAAGAGCAAATGGCTGTAGCACTTGAGGGAGAGCAACATCTTTGTGTGGAATGAATCCAACATCATAGCTGGGGGAGCACACTGCTCGAATGGAATTCTTCACAAGTAACGGAAGTCCTTCTGTTGCTCTGACACCAACATCATGACAAGTGACGAAGAAATGATCGGCACCCAATGTTCTGTTCCAATAAGGATACTTGGATATCAAGCTCTCCACGTAATTTTGTACAATTATGGTCATATTATCATAAGATGTGCCCTGCATAATATCCAAGCATGAGGTTCACTACATTCCACCTAGATGTAGACTTTTGTACTACTTATCATTCCTTTTTAGCTGTAAATTTACAGCCTCGTGGCAACAAATCGCAAACAAATAATCAATAATTTCCATCTCAGAATCAGTGTTTTAAAAGGATAAAACTTAGGTACATTACTATAGATACCGTTGCTATGGTTTTTCATTAAACAGATGCAAAAATACTCAGAAAACAGTTAACACAACTCAGACCTTAAAATCAGTGGAAAGCAATTAGTGACAATTTTGGTAAACTTATATTGGGGAACACAATACAGGATCTAGAAGTCAGTTTTGTCTGGCATATTATCCGAACATGAGACTGACTACATTTCCCACCTAGAAAGCATGCACTTACACGTCCAGGCTACACATTCTAAATTTTTCTTATTATCATTTCCCTTTTAGCTATGTATGCATCTACATCATCATGGTAACAAATCATGAACAAATAATCAATTATTTCTATCTCGGGAGCAGGGTTTTATAATTGTATGCATAAAACTATGGTACAGTATTACGATAGATACTATTACTACGATCTGGGCCAGTGCATAACAAGTTTCCATGTTGCTGAAACCACAATGCAACCTCAACTGAGGCTGCATTTAACCATGAGTCTTACTAATACAAAAGATCCCGACACCACCACAACTGTTATTCAATACACTAATGTGGAACAAGACATAAGGATCTAGAATCTAGATGTAAGTTTTGTCCTAATAACAAAAGGCCCAAGACGAGATCACAATCACCAGGATAATTTGTCTATACCATAGTAACACAAGTGCAATTAAAACTGCATTTAAGACCGATTTTCCACAATACTGCAATAGAATCATTGAACAACCAAGCAATAAAGCACAACATTGCACATGAATCTGAAATGCAAAATGTAGGAATTATTATACCTTGCCGCGCATCTTGTGACATGAAATAGGAATAAAAAAGAGATGAGCCTGATCGGGATCAAGAGTGCGAAAACGACTCTCCCTAATATTCTGAAAGAAATAACCCTCACTAGAATACTTCCCCGTAAGCTTCCTCGGAGTCTGATAAAAAGTCTTAGAATCCCCATCTGGGTATATATAAACCTTGAACCTCTTCTCCATCTCCGCAAAATTCAACTTGAAAACGCGTGGCGAGTGATAAACATCCCCAAATTCATCGTCATCTTCTACTTGTTCGCTTCTTCCTGCATCTACAAGCTTCCCAACTGGTGTCACCTAAGAAACAAAAAAACAAAAGGGTGATCAAAAAATGGGAAATTTGGTAATGGGTTGGGGTTTGATTTTGATTTGGTTTACCTGAGATGAAGGAGTGGTGTATTTGAGGGAAAGGTATGTGAATGAGAGGAGGGTGAGGATTGCGAGGGTTAGGAGTGAGCCACGGAGGGAGAAGATAGTGTGGCATGAGGGTTGTTGTTGGTTTTGCTTGACGGAAGACATGAGAATTGAATAGAGTAAGAAGAAAGAAGAATGAGATGTGTGAGATTTTGGTGAATCTGTGATGTGAAGCTTTGCTTGTTAATGGAACCTTCTTTAACTGTTGTATTTCTCTTTTGCCGGTGACAGCCTGCCTATTTTTCTTTCTTTTTTCTTCTTCTACTAGTGTCTTACCCGTGCGTTCGCACGGGTACCCGTCTGTCTCGCGCATTGGGTTTTAGGGCACCTTAATAAAATAGGGAAAATGAATATATATGTGTAAGTTCATATAATAAGTTAAAATATTTTAAATAGGTTAAAAATACATGTTGGACTTTATAGTTGGTTAATATATCTAAGTTAATAGGACATTAAAGTTTATTGGGCCTTAGAATTCTAGCCTTGGTGCAGAAAACCTATTTTTATTGTTAGACCTAATATGTTAATAGGCCCACAAAAGAGTCCTATTATTGGTATTGTTACATATAGATGGCATTTAAATTGAAAGTAACGTTGGATTCATAACTCTTCAAACTGTTGGCAATCAAAGAGGCTGTCTTTTGGTATTGTTGGTGTAAGAAACGCAGGGTTGGGTAATAAGTGTGAAGAACAAAATGTCGCAGGCAAGAAGGTATGTGCATGTGTTACTGTTTATGTTGTTTGCAGAGTTTATCATAAGATATTCATCCATTTAGAGGTCGCAATGTTGTTTTGATTCCAGTTCCCCCGATCGGTTGGAGTTGCAAACTCCATGGAAGCAGCTCACAGTTGAGAGGATACTGAGTGGGTCACATGAGAATGATTATGTTATGGAGAAATGGAAGAAACAACATGAAAGATTGAATCGTGTCGATGATGGCGGTAAAGTTTCTGTAGAGGCTGCCAGGATTGTTGAAAATAAAGGGTAATCTTATAGTTTATTTTTTTTTTTGTATTGAATTCCATTTAACCTCCACAAAATTGAATGTGTTTCTGGAATAATGAGTTACAACTTAGTTTAATAAGTAGTTTGTATGTTATTGTGTTGAAGGGATGATGGAGATGGGAATGAATACATAATGATATCTTCTGATAGTGAGAGGTAAAGTTTATTTATAAGTGATAGGGAATAATATTATAGTTATAAGTATATTGATGCTGTTGTGTTGGCATTGTGTTGTAAATGTGGTCTTAATTTCAGGGAAATGAGTCCTATACAGGAAGAGTACGAAGAAGCGTACTGGACTCGTGAAGTTCTTGATGTAAAGAAGTTTTGCTCAAATGTTATGGTAAGCAGTGTTCAAAGTCTATAGTTGTTGGAACACTGGTGTTATAGAGAGAAGTAATGTAACTGATATTGTATGTCAATGAGTGCAGCATATTCCTGCAGAAATAGTAGAGAAATGTGGGCTAGCTGGAATGTCAGAGATTACCCTCAATGATGTGGACAACGGGTACCCATATGAGTGCAATGTGAAGAAGAGGCCAAAAAAAAATGAAACATATTTGTATGGAGAATGGTTTGACTATGTAAGGGCAGCGGAATTGAAAGAAGGTGATAAAGTGCACTTTGTGATTTATTACCCGCCAGTGTTAGATATTATGGTAACAGTGGAGCGCAGTGGTGATCGTTCATAGAGCTGTTGGTTAGGCAATGTTTGTGGTGGATGTATAGGGCCTTTTTTTAGCAGTTTGGTTTGTATGGGATTTATGGTTTTGTTGTTTTTTGTAATGGTGGATGTGAACCAAGTTTAACAATTATGCCATTATGTATGGTTTTAAATTGAATATTAACAATGTTGGTTGTAAGTTTCATGGAATGAGCCTAATCTGCCCTGGTTTTTATTCAAAATTGATTACCATTCTGTTTTAAAATTAAGTATTGTTTATTATAAGTATTGAACAGGATATCTATCAAACTTGATAGGTTAGTATAAGTTCGTGTATGGCTCCTGTAAATGGTAGGCTATTAAATCTAATTGGTAAACACACAACAATGGACATATGAATAGTTGAAAATTCAATTTAATAGTATATGTTAAAGAGTTGTACGATAATATTAAATGGTTATAAAATAGTTGTAATGTGTTATATTATATTGGAATGTGAAAGATCAATTGGGTTATGGGCAGTTAATGTTTTTCGTGAGGAATATAAATAAAACGAAAACTGTTTTGAAGTGATGTAAATGCAAAGAAGACTAATTGAACAATTGCATTGAATTCTATTGGACGGTGGAAAAGTAGCAGGTATGTGAAGAGTCCATTTAGAGTGTTATATAAGTAATGTGCAGATAGTTTGATAGCACTAAACACTGAAGCATTCATCATTACTCTGCAATCAACAGTGTAAGCTGCGAATTTCTGAAAAGATGGAAGGAAGAGTTGATCAAGCAATGAGAGGTAAAGGTAAACACATCATTTGAAAGTTTGCTCTGTTACATATTGTATTTAAAAGTTATATATGGTTGCATGCAGGTGAAGAAAACTCGGTCAACCAAATGGCTGTGGGGAAAGCTGTCACCTCTGATAACTCTGTGTATGTTTGAATTAGCTTATGTTGAGTATACGTTTTATGTTTTAATTTAGAATGTTTGATAACACATTTATTTATTGACCATGTTGTCTGTTTGTATAATGTTCCAGATGCCATGAACCTGTTGTTGATGATTTTAGTTGCCATGTAGAACAGCCTGCTAAGTTACAATATTGTATCTGGAAGCAAGATGTGTCCAACGGGAAGATGGCTCGGTCATGTCTTCTTGTAAGTTATTATTCGTTTTAAGCTTATTGTCTTTCCCTAACAGTTAATGGGATTATCTAATGTTGTTTTATATCAATATTGCAGGAAATTCCTGAGCATGTTGTGGCAAGTCGCTGGCTCCATGGAGCAAGGTTTGTAGATTTGGTTGACTGGGAAAGGGAAGTCAGGTATGAATGTGAAGTTCATCATACCGAAAAGGGTCAGATGTTTTTAGGGCGTGGTTGGTACAAATTTGCCAAAGAAAGGTGCCTGCTTGATGGAGACTCTATGGGCTTCAGCGTTAAGGATCCCATCAGCAAGGAGATACTTGTAACAATGTTGAAATATTGAAAATGATGTCAAAGTTTGTTATAAGTATCTAAGTGTTTAATTTTTTGTAATTTTCTGGTGGACTTAGGTCCACCTTTATATTAATATATAAGATTTTGGTATTTAGATGTTATGCTATATATATATTATTTCTGTTACTTGCATTGCTAATATGCTGTTAGTAATATATATTACAGCAGTTACTTGCAATACTAATATGCTGTTATTAATATAGATTACCACTGTTACAGATTTATTCTGATCAATTCTAAAAACTTAGACATTGTTAAAAACTTCTTTATACACAACATTTGTAGTTTTCTCCCTGAATTTCTTTTCTTCATCATGTATCAGTATTTTGATTCCCTTTTTTGTTGTTACTCTTGACAATGCGACATAAATCTGGCCATGTGTGAATACATCTTTCGGTAAGTACAAACCAACGTTATCCAATGACTGTCCCTGTGATTTGTTGATTGTCATAGAATAGGAAACTATAATAGGGAACTGTCTCCTATTCAGTTTGAATGGTCATGGTGATTGGGATGGTGACATGTCCATTCGAGGTATGTAAACCAAATTTCCCAAACCTTTACCACCCATTATTGAAGCCTCCAGTACATGGGCTGCCATCTTTGTTATACACAGCCTTGTGTCGTTACATAAACCTTCAGCCTGATCTATATTTCTCATGAGCATTATAGGTGTCCCAACCTTTAGTTTTAAGTGATGGTTTGGCAATCCTGATGTTCGGAGGGAACTTAGAAATTCTGGTGTGAGGATATCAACTACTGCTGGGTCATGAATCTCAGACTTGTCAACTGAATTTGCGCTGTAGTAGTCACGAATCTCTCCTACATTGTTGACCGAACAGAATTAGTAAAAGCAAAAATTAGATTAATATAATCCATTAAATTATATATTTTTGTTGCTTAACCTGGCATCAAGTTAAGTATATGGTCATTGATCTGATCAACAATCTCCAGTGTAGAGGCAAGTATCGCTCGACTTTTAAGGTAATCAACACATTGGAAATTATTTATGAAATCAGGGTATGTGCTATTGACAATGGCCACGATTGGATCATCAAATTCTGTTATCAGAATATCAGGTGGTATGTTGATTTCGGCGGTGCCGTCATTAGGCTCAGATATTCGGCCCTCTCCTATTCTTAAAAGCCAATCTAAAAACTGTGCTATCTCATTTTTGTCAGTCTGTGTTGATCCTGTTCGTAGCCGCATGTTTCTTGTCAATGTTAATACCTCAACTGAATGCCATATGTAAGATGCATTTATGGCACAATGTACAATATCGGAACGACTGCCTCTGGGGACGACAGGTAAAATCTGTCTGAAATCGCCCCCGAAAACAACAACCTTTCCACCGAATACATCAGTTGAATTTTTGTCTGCGCTCATAACATCTTTCAAAGTTCTGTCAAGCGATTCTATTGCATACTTATGCGCCATTGGTGCCTCATCCCATATTATAAGCTTTGTCTGTCGTAACATGTCTGCGACATCACCGTTGAATTCAACCTTGCAAGTAGAATTGTCCATAGTTGGTACCGGTATCCTGAACTTTGAATGTGCAGTTCTACCTCCTGGAAGTAACAATGATGCTATACCGCTAGTTGCAACAGTTAAACATATATCGTGTTTTGATCTTAATGCAGCTGCGAGTGTTCTCCACATATATGTTTTTCCGGTACCACCATAACCATAAAGGAAGAAAACCGCAGGTTTTTGAGACTCCACAGCGTGGATGATTTTTTCATAAATACTTCTTTGCTCATCTTAGGAACATAATATTGATTGTAGAACGGTGTTAGAATAATTGATTCATAGAATTTCAAAGCGTAAAATAAAATGAATTTAATTGACGCAATAGTTACCTGTAAGACAGCAAACAGATTTTCAAATTCTGAGTTCATTGATGCTGTATCATAATTACGCTCATCATATATGAGCCTGTTTCCCAACTGTTCAAGAACATAAGCATCCGGATATGGAATAGGACTAAAATCCTTTAGTGTCCTTCTATTTGCCTGAAGCAGTTTCTCAATTTCTATTAAAGTCAAATTTTGTAACTCTTCTTGTGTGAGGTCCAATTCTGCATTGATATGAGAAATTGAGTTATAATACTGTTGGTAAGTCATCTGTAGGTTGTTATTAACAAATTGTTTTGTTTGCTATTTTATTATGTCTAACAAACCTGGATTAGCAGCCAATGCTCTTTGTGTATGTAAGACACCATCAGATAATAGGAGCCAAGTTTGTTCCCAAACATGTGCAGGGCGATTAACAGCACCAGACAAAAGCATGATAACAAACAGTTTTCGAAGAAAATGACCAGTCCCCCAATGACTTGCCTCCTTTATAGCAGCTATGTATTCTTTGTCGTCTTCAAGAAATCCCATTGCAAAGCATGCATCTCTGAATGTATCATACTGAATGTTATCCACGGTCCTGATTTCCTCATATGTTGTTGGTCCTTTTGCCACTGTCAACATCATGCGCAGGTAAAACAGTTCACCAGTTGTTGGCGGAACGCATATGAGACGACCAATGGTGAAGCCTTTTTTCCGCGGTTTCCATTCTCTCTGTTTTTTGTGATAAACAAACTTTGAGACAAATTGACCATAAGTTAATGTTTGTGCCTCTTCATATTTAGCATTTGCTACCAGCCATGCAGTAAACATTGATTCAGTCACACTTGCAGTTTCCAGCACATTTTCCATGCGTGCATAATCTGTATAGTATATAGGTTTTTCCCCAACCAAATGATAGAACATACGTTCCACAGCTGGTTTTCTGCCATGAATATTGTAAGAGTAAATGCGCCAGCATGCTTCACTGGGAGAGACATACCTGCAGTCGAGATATTGTTGGATCTCATCAACAGGTTGATTGCTATTTGTTGAAACTGCTGCTGTTATTCTGTCATAGCCTTTATTGATATATTTGAAAAGATATTTTATGGAAGTACTCTGATTACACCATTCCATGTTTATATGTGCCTGGTATTTCATAAGAAATCTGGTATTATATGGAACCACATGTCTGTTGTCCAAGGTGATACCATTTTTTTCAATAGTGAAGGTTTTTGATCTTCTCCTATACAGCGGATATCCCTCTGCATCAACAATAGTGTGTTCAATAAACTTTTTGGGATAGTATTTAGAACATCGTCCATTCTTCATACATTGTGAGGTCACGCGAGCAAGCCCACAGGGTCCATGCATCATATGAGCCCTAACCAATTTGTATAAATTGGGATGAACAGTCGGGTCGGGAATTTCAGCAGAAATGATCTTGTCTATGTCAGATGGTGTTGGGTATTTGCTCTTAGGGTGTAGGAATATCAAGATGTGAGCATGTGGCAATCCGCGCTTTTGGAATTCGATGGTGTACATATCTATTAAATTGAAAGTTAGTTCGATGTAATATTTTGGTACTACACAGACACATGATTGAAAAGTAGTATAATTAAATGAAACAACTTACATGCAATCACTTTTCCAACGACATGGTGTTTTGTAATATCATCCATGAGGGTATCAAACTTTATTTTGAAAACTTTTGAAATGATATCTGGCCTATCACGGGGTTGTAGACCTGTGCCTGACAATGCTCTTTTAATTTCAGGCCAATTTGGGTTGCAGGTAAAAGTAACAAATAAATCAGGGAATCCCAATTGACTTGAAATGGCCATACCGTCAAAATATAGTTGATCCATATATCTCTTGCTACCAACAAATGTTGATGGCAGAACAACTCGTTTTCCTCGCTTTTGGTGTTCATTTCTTGTATCGCCATCAGTTTGAGCGGCCAAATTATTATATTTGCCCACTCTTAATTTCGACTGATTATTTCTCAACCAATCCAGTCGTTCGGATTCCATCATAGCATAGCCGTCGACTAAGAATTGTTGAAATAGGCGTCTTGAGTAAAGTAGTGTTTTTGCCTCTTTGCGACGTTGTTGTAACCGGTAAGAAAACCAATCCTTAATGCTTTGACGGTTTCTCTTAGTGACCTCAGTTTCATGGCGATATCTGTGCATTATATTTTTCCTATAACCATCTTCCCCATAAGGAAATATAAGAGGATACTGATAAGCCAAATATGCTGGGTGAAACTCATCTATTCGTTGCAAACCACCATTGCGGCGCTGAATTAAGATGTCCCTTTTATCAGCAGAATCAATGTCTCCCACAATGAGTGCAGCTACTTCTGAGACCGTAGGTTTGTTGTAAACACGGCCATCTTCGGATCTATCAGAAATAAGCCTGAGTTTTAAATCTGTGAAAGAATTTGTCCTTAAAACATCCCTTGCCATTCTAAAAGCTTTGGCATGAACATTGTTCTCATCTAACATCATCTTGAGCTTTTTGACAACCGGTCGCTCGATGCCTTTATTGTCCCTGTTTATTTTTCGCAGCCATGAATAAATAGTTTAACAAAATATTTTTATAAAACAATTGTGTAATTATGTCTGAGCATGCTTACTTGAAACATTTTATTCTGTGTTCAACTTCATTGTCCGTGTCATAGATGTATAATTGAGCATATTGCGGAGGTTGCCCTCTTTCTGGCAGCAGTGTACCAATTCGATGACAGGTCTGACCCTGCAGTCTCAAAGTAGGGGGTCCTCCTCTTTTAGAGTATGTTGTGTCGAACTTCATTCCAGGGGAAGTGAATGAGAACATTGCGTTGTATGTTCGTATGTTAGCCTGGTAGTTTTTACTATCTGAATATGTTTTATTAAATAGAAGATGTTGCAACACCTGTGGAGGTTGTTCAAGGAACGGAAGAACAATTTTTCCTCCACGGCAACAACGATAAAAGCGAGGAGTTGCTGTAATTTTGTGTCTATTGACTTTTTCCTGGTACCACATACATGCTTGGCAGTGTGCGCATTCATAACTTTGGTCGCCAATATCGTAATATTCTGAAAGAAGAAACCACAATACTGAATATGTCTATTAACAGAAGAAGTGTACATCATTTGGTTATCAGTGTATGATATGGAAATACCTTGAAGATGGGCCTCCTGTAATTGTGCCGGGTCTGAATCTTCGTCAGAGTCGAAACTATTTGAAGAATCTAAATTATTGTCAGAGTTGGAGTCATTATTGTCCTCATAATGAGATTCAACAGACATATTATGATTTGAGGTAGATGGATGATCCATGGACTGACTTGACATATTATAATTTGAAGTAGATGCATGATCCATGTTCTGACTTTGACTAACAATGTTGTTTGTATTTTGAACCCTACTAACTTCAGTATTGAACAAATTTCTCAATCTTTTTCTGTTATCCAAGATTATTTTCCTTCTCTTTCTAGCCATAGCCGTTTCAATAGTGGTTTCATATGTTACAGAAGATGTAAAATTATGATTTAGATGGGAAGTGAGGTTGCTTGATCTGACACGGTTTCGATAATCCCTCTTTGCTTTAAGAATAAGCTTTCTCCTCTTTCTTGCAATGGATGTTTGAGGAGCAATGTTTTTAACTACATCTGTTTCCATCACAAACACAAAAGTAGGATGAATATTAATACTATAAATAAGATTGATTTGTATAGATTTATGCACACAATATGAGAGGTATAGCATTCTACTTCATGCTTTTGAATACTAAAAGTTTACAGTTTCTAATTGAAGGGGTATTGGTGGGTTCAAATGTCATGAATGTAGTATTGATTTTAATTTTTCTTTCATACTTGAATATATATGAAGTTGGAACTGAATATGAATAGAATGATGGTTATAGATTTAAATTACTACTTATCCCTCCCTTATAATTGTTGTGTGTGTTAAATGTATTTAATTTAATCTATACAGGTTATTTATAATATTTTATTTGATGGATGTGTTACTCTTTTAAAAAGACTTTAAGTCAAAACTAATATTATAAGTAAATAGAAACTGAACAGTTAACCCACTTTCTGCATGTACCAAGTACTTGTTTCCTATTGCACTGAATAGAAGTTTAGCATTGCAACTGCCTGCGGTTAGGGTTCCGACAATGGCATCTTCACACGGTGGTCCTTCTGTGCGTATTCCCTCTGATGATGAAAATGATTTCAGGTATGAGTAGATAATTTTATTTCACCTTTGCTTTGCCGTAGAAAATAGGGTATACCGGTATACAAAATATGGTAGTGTGGTAATAACACTTAACAACATTTAGTGATGGGTGTAGTATCAATATAGCGCAATGTTGTATTATGTGTGGTATTTGTCAAGAAATCAAATGTGACTGAATGACTATTGTTGGTTTTTATTGTTGGATTTCATATCCCGTCGTTGCTCGGCATATGACTATTGCTTAGTAAAGAATTCTTCATATGCGGTTTGTTTTTAATCCATATTTGATGTTGGAACAGCAATGATCAGGCAATGGAAATCATAGAAGATTTGGTAAAGGAAACAGGGTACGATCCTAAGGTGGAAAGAAAACGCAGGAATAAACAGCGCAATGTCACCGCTGATCGTGTTGTGACGAATGTTGATGTTGTCGCACAATAGCGCAAGGGTTAAGAGCAATCCCAATGCAGGACCTGTAAAGATAAAAGAGGAATCAACAGACATTGACACAAATGAAATCAAAGTTTCTGAAGTTGGTGAACCAAGTGGATCAAAAGAGGGTAAGAAACAAAAGGGTAAAGTGGTGAAAAAAGCAAAGGTTGGTACAGACATTACTGTAGACAGTTCTACAGGGGCTCAAAAATTTTTCTGGAACACCCATGTTACAAATGCTAAATCTACACAGCAGAATGTAATGGTAAGGAGATATTTGAATATGAGCAGCATGTTATTGAAAATGTAAATAGTATATATTGTTAATAGTTACCTTATTTCTTATATGCAGCATTTCCCTAAGGAAATCGCCAAAAGATGCCTCCGTCGCTTTCAAGATGAAATCAACCTGCTGGATGTGAGGACGAAGAACATTGTTACCTGTCAGGTTCACAAAGCTAACAGAAAAGGAATACCCCAGCCATATGAAAAGTACATGGCCCTGGGATGGTACGAATTCGCCAAATCTCTTAACCTTCGTAATGGGGATACAATAGCGTGGAGTATGTTGCGATTCTCTCCGTATATCTATGTGAAGGTTGAAAGACAATGAAGAAACTACTGCTATTTGCAAACCGTGTACTATACCCGAATTTTAATGGTTACATTATATGTTGGGAATGTTATTTTGGTACATTGTGTTATATATATTCTGCTACATGTTATTTTGTAAGCACTTTATCCAAAATGTGAACACAGTAATATTGTGACCACTGGAAGATCTAATCTATAATCGTTTTCGAGACAAATTTTTTAAGTTCTCCTATTATATTCTATTAATCCGCTCTGATATGCTGTTAGTTAAAATGAAATCTGTCCCATAATATTGTATCAACATTATAGTAAGATCAGACATAAAATTATTTATTGATAGTTAACATAGTCAAATGTTAAAAGTCCTGGTGTTTGTTTGTGAGACACAATCCATGTTTTAGTTTACAATGTAATGACAGAAAACTTAAATTCTGCTAATCCAAACAAACCGTTCTTTGCGACATCATTATTGTAACTAACATTAAAAATAATAAAAAAGGAGCACCCCGTTATAAGAGGTATAGTTAAAATGGAATGTTTGATATATGATCAAAAAGAATCAAAATAATTAATAATAGTATATATAATATGTAGTTCAATTTGAATCATTTGAATATAATAAGCCAAAGAAACCATTGATAATTCTTAAATCAAATTGAACATAACAGAAGCACATAGCCAGTATTCATGCACTAATTATTACAGAAAATGAAATCACACACATGATTAAAAGCAAAGGAAACTAACATTCAGTTTTTATAACAAACACCTAAGCAAAACACACACAAAATAAAAATATTCCTAATCAATCTTCTCCATTTTAATTATCTTCTTCAGCTTGTTTGATGACAGTTCCCCATCATGTAATCCGTCCAAATCAATAGATTCACTTGATGCAGCAGGAAGATGTCTCTTACCACCAGGTGTGACAGCATCAGGCTTGTGTTCAGATGTAATTTCCAGGTCCTGCAATGCCACGATGAAGACTATTAGTTAGGAATATTGATATAAATGTAAGTCGGTAAGTGTTAGTAATATTGATATAAATGTAAGTAGGTAAGTGTGTTGCAGTGAGACTTACTGTAACCAATTCACAGTCTTCATTGGCATCTGTTTTAGCTTCATCAACACTCTCTTTAATCTATATATTGTTAAACACAGTTTTCAATATAACATAATCACAGGAAAAGCAAAAAAATGCATACACAGTTTAAAATTTCTACCTCCAGAGTATCAGGTACGACAGTTTGGATTGGAATAGGTTCCTTGAGAATTTACCAAAGAAAAACAAAATCAGGCCAAAAATTGTTATAATATGAAGTCCTCTTTTATAAAACAAATGTCAGTTTATTAGAGCTGACCTCATCTGTTCCCCATTTTTCCTTAAGTTGTTGGATAATAGGATCATTTTTTATAATCATAACGACGGAACAGTTCTTCCAGCGTGGATGCCACTTAACCTTCATAGCCATTTCCAACTTCAACAACTGATCAAGTGCTAACGGAAAGTCCAATGGATCAGTAATTCCAGCCTATTTAAACAACTGGCCATATTAGTGTACACAGAGTATTGAAAAGTACATTCTAATTCGTCTGCACAATATAAATATAACCTGAATCATAGTGTTACGAAGTTGCGATGCAGATAAACCCAACAGCATTTCACATTCTCTGTTCCAGAAGACAAAATTGCAGCTTTGGCCCCCGTGAGTAACCTCAATTTCAATCTTATACCTGAACATCATAAGAAGTCGTTCCGTTAAAAAAGCCGACAACATAGAAACATCAAAAACATGACAGAAACAACATCTATTAGGTGAGAACAACTAAAACCTAAGGACTTCAGCCATGGTTTCATGACCAGCTTCACACTCAAAGGGGGGGCTGTCCCCGCGCGCTATAGATTGACACATATGGCAGGCACGATAGAACCATCCAAACGGAGATGCTACTAATAATTTTGTTGTAGCGACAGTAGCGCAAAATGTAACCTGGACAAATAGCCGCCAAAATCAGAAACATGTGACACACTAAACAATGAGGTTATAATTACGATAATATAGGAAAATAGAAAGACATACATCCGTAAGTTGAATAATCTCAGCAATAGGCAAAACAACAGCCTTTGAGAACAATTTTTGCACAGGAGTGAGTTGTTGATTTTCAGAACTTTGGGAGGAATATTGGGAATTCCCTCCAAGTTGGTCAGAGAGGGTTACCTTGCTCTCCTCAGGCATTCTGCAGAGCATGGATCATTATCAAATTCATACATGAAAAAAATAATTGCATAAAATGGATGACACTATCAACATACCTATCAATAAAGTCTTTCATGATCGGAAAATCAGCATCAACACATAAAAGGGTCACATTGTAGGTGTTTGTCACAGACAGAGGATACTTTCCTGCAAATTCAAATTACACCTTGTCAATATATTTATCACAGATTTTGTTGTTTTAGTATTAATTTAAAAAATAAGTCATGGAATAACCTTCTTCCTTCACTTTGGCATACTGAAGCAACACAACTGTAGGTAGTGATGCAGCAACCCTAACTTTGTTAAACTTGATGAACTGATCCGCGTATGATTCCCACAGAGTACAGTTCAACATGTTGTTGCTAAACCATGATCACAACACATTAAGATATATAACATGATTCATATATGAGGCAGTCTAATGTATAAAAAAACAAACCTGTGATCACGCAACATCATGCTAATTTGCTGCTTCTTTGCACCTGACTCAGTCTGTGCATAACCAATACTATCCACCATTCCAACGACATATGAAATAAATTTATTAATTTCACACGGCTATAATGCATCAAAACATGAGACAATAAAAAAACCAAAAACCATACTCACGAATCAGAACATGTTTGTCAAACCTCCCTGTTATGATGTCTGAAAAACTTGTAAATAAAATCGATTTCGGGGGTATCTCATGTTTGTCTTCATCAAGAACAGACGTTCCAGCAGTAAACTTTATCATATATCTGTGTCCTGATGCCCTGAAGGCCAGAACATAAGGCACCACCTTAAAATTAGATACAGTATAAGTATGGCCTAATAAGCATTTTTCGGTGAAAACCGACACATGCGGTGCTGGAACAACAGCATGAATATCATCTCCCTGCAGCAGAAACCAAAAAATGATTCAAACTATACAAACATAGGTAAATGATAAACATACTGAAACATAAACAGGGTAATCACCAATTTGTCAACAAAGATCATTTCAAAATGTTCCTTGCTGTTGGAGACAACTTTCCATCGGTGGTGAATCCTAACAACAATCTTCCAAAGCTCTTTTCCATCATTGATCTCTGCTATTCTCTCAACAGGCCTTGACATGATAATGCAAATTCACACTGCACTGAATGATTACCGCAGAAGTTAGCAAGCATGGAAAGAGAAGAATGAAATCACTGATAAATAGGCAAGCCATTTAAACACATAATTACTGCAATTGTGCAGTTTGGAACGTGGAGAGGCACAGAGTAATGGTCCTTACATAACTGCAGCAACATGAGAAGCTGTGAGGGTGAAACTTCCACAGCCATAACTGCCGCAGCCCACCATGCAGTTGAAGGATCAAAAATTCTGTAGTAACCACCAAAGCTGATGTGGATCATTGAGAGAAGAGTTGCTGATGTGGATAGCCTAAGAAAGTCTCAAATGGTAGACTTTTCTTATATGATAGATTTCTGAAAATAAATAAATTTTGATTTGGAGTTAAGGATTTTTTTTTATGGGTTAAATATGTTGGACGTTCTTATAAATATTTTATTTTTCGTTTTTAGTTTTTCTAATTTTTTTCTTCAAATAATAGTCCATGTAAAATTTTGTGTCCATATATTTGGTCCCTCCTGTTAAAAATGACGAACGGCTGCACACGTGGCTGGTCAAAGGTCAATTTTTTTTGGACACGTAGGATTTATTTTAATTTAAATAAATGAAATACAATAACCCTAGTTTCTAATAGCCTCATTTGTTTCCTTCTTTCCTTTGTCTTCTTCCTTTCCCTCGTCGCCTTCTTTTCCCTTGTTGCCTTTGTTTCAGAGTTATTCCTCTTTTTCTTTGTGCTCATGGCATCTTCCTCTAGGCGTAGCAAATCAGGTTCATCTCATTACACAACAGGGAGAAACCTCGTTCAAGAGAGAAAGTGTGCTAGTAATGTTCGTATGATATCTTACCATTGCAAGCATGGACCTAACAAAGGAAAGCCTTTCTGGAGATTCCCATTCTGACAAAGCGAAGAAACTTGCAATTTATTGGATCAAGACCTAGCAACAGAAATGGATATTCATGAATCCGTTGATGACGATGTGAGCACATTGAAGGAGATGCAAGCATTTTATATCTTGTAAGAGCTATATGAATCTTCATTGAAGAAGAACAGGAAATTGAATATGAAGATGAAGGTTGAGGCTTTTTGTGGAAAATTGAATTTAATATCCCTTGTAGTGTAGTGAAATGTAAATGTTGATCAATAGTTGTTGTTGAAATAACTGTGATGTTTATGTATTTTTGTTAAAGTTGTCTTTCATGTTCTCCAATTATTATGCAATTGGTACTCAAATGTTTGTTCACATTGTACTTTTGTAATGTTTTTAAGGACTTGTAAGTTTTAATGTTGGTATATAGACCTGTATTGGTGTTTTAATGTTGTTATAAAGACTTATAATGTTGTTTCAAGTACTTGTAATGTAGTATTAAAAGACTTGTAATGTATAATTAAAAGACCTACAATGTTGGTTTAGAAGACATGTAACGTATAGTTAAGGACCTCTAATTTTGTTATAGAAGAATTGTCTGTTTCAACTATGCATCAGTTATCCAAAAAAGATCACATACATGGATGTATTTGATATCAACATTAGATTGTTGTAATAAGGACCTGTCATTTGACATCAACATAATTTTGCAATCAAAATTCTTGTTTAAACCATAACATAAACAAAAGTTGAGACATTACATCCGTTGTTGATTAATAAAAGTTGACACATTACATCACTTGATAACAGTACATCAGAAGTTTACATATTACATTAACCAAAACATGCATGAAAACATAAACAGATGACATCCTAGTTCCACATTCACTGTGTGAGGCCCTTGCAAATATCTTCCCAATGTTTTAAAATCTTTTCACCACCAATGACATCAACTGTGGTCTCACCATCATCTTCATTAATTACCAATGGATTTTCAAGTTCTTTACCAGGGCCCTCTATGTTTCTTGACTTGGGGTCCTAAGTCTGTCACTCTGTCTCTTTGCTACTTGGGGAGCCAATTCATTCTTTTTCTTTGAATTGTTAGTTGGAATTAAGCTATTAACCTAAGACATCAAGTAATATAACAAGCTATACATGACATTAAAAAACTGACATAATGAATAAAATGAGTCTGATATGCTCACAATATCACTTTTACTTGGCACCGGTACACAAGTTGGTGGTTTGAAGGCATTGTTGACACATGCTTTTGGTCGTTTACCAAAGAATGTCCTTGGCTTTGATGAGCTTGCCTTAGACTTAGTACGTGTTGTTGATGGGATTGCCTTAGACTGATTAGGTGCAGTTAGTTTCACAGGTGATTTATCAATACTCAGCGGTTGAATGTCCAAGACAACTTTACAACTCAGAATTGCTTCCAAAGTATCAGCATCCCAATCACAATACTTGTCAACACCAACAAAACTTTATTCAACACCAGGTTGTTCAGCACCAGGTTGTTCAGCACCAGGTTGTTCAACACCTGGTTGTTCAGCAACATTTTTCTGACTAGTTTTGTTCTTCTTTTTCTGAGGTATTTATTGCTTTTTTGTGTGGTAGTCTTACTTGTGCTTGCATTGACATAGCTCTTAGGCCTCCCCTGATACAAAACATACTTCAGTTAGACCAATTCACTTTAATTTTATACAGTAATTTACATAGATAGATTAAGAAGAATACCCTTTTTTTGTGCCACTTTAGATGCAGCAGTCTGACTGGCTTCGGTAGGCACTTCATGTCTTACATTCTCAGGTGGAACAAGCACAATTTGCTTATTTTTATTTCAAGTGCTAGCATTATGACCAAGTTTAAGACAATTTTTGCACCTATGACTGGTATTTGTTCTTTGTCATTTACGTTGGTTTGCCTCATCAGGTTCCCTCCTACGAAGTTTCTTGGACCTGTTGACCAATCAAGGGTGTGATGACCTCATTATAACATCTCTCATAAATGCTCTTGTGGTAGAATTCATGAACATATTTTAAGGGTCATCTACCTTCCTATGGATTGTTGCCACACCATGCCTGCATGGTATCTCCACCAACTCCCAAAAATTACATGTGCAAGTTTTTTTGTCGAGGTCCACTACAAAACTATTAGTAAAAAGAACACGTGTGACTTGGAAAGTTAACCGACCCGCATATGTTGTAGTCCAACTAGCACTTTTTTCAATTTCCCTATCCAATCTCCTAAGTGGTTTGGCCATTACAAGTCCCTTATACTTATTTACCTTTTCCCTGAGGGTTGCAAACCTACCCATCAAGTAATTCCTTATCCATTCAATCATAGTCAATATTGGTTTGTCCCTTTGTAACAAAATGGTTGCATTGAAAGATTCAATTAAATTGTTCATGAGGACATCATATTTAGAATAAAAAGGGAAGGCATGCTTACACCATTTTGACTTGGGAATAGCCTCTAACTATTCATATGCTTCCAAGTTGGCAGCCTTGATTTCAAGCATTTTAGCTCATGTGCTTCAAAATAAGTGGCTTTTGCATAAGCCATCATCAAATCTCTAAATAATGTTCCTCCTCCGAAATTCTTCTTGAAGTGTGCATAAATGACGTACACAAAATCTCTGTTCCAACCCTGGATACTCCTCTTCAAAAACATTGACCACACCCCTATGATACAAAAACATTAAACATGTCGAGTTAGCAGGAATTATAAAACCTTTTGTAATCTCAGGAATGTTAAAATGTTGCAAAGTTACCTTTTACTGATCAAATATAAAACACCAGCTCCCTTGTCCAATATCTTTAATAAGCAACTTCATAAACCAACTCCAGGTATCCTTGGATTCAGTCTCCATAACTCCAAAAGCAATAGGTAGGTATTGATCATTAGGGTCCCGTCCAACTGCAATTAGTAATATACCACCATACTTTTTTTTTCAAATGACACCCATCTAAACCAATAAACGGTGTGCAAGCTTTTGTCAGAGCATTTTTGGTTCCATCAAAGCACATATAGTATCTTTCAAATCTAGGTTGTAGACCAGGAGCAGGGGTGATAATGTTTAACTTAAAGGTGTTTCCAGCTGAGGCCCTTCTCAACTCAGCCCCATATGACCATAATAAGTTGTATTGCTTGCTAGAATCCCCTTCTATTATTTTTCTTGCCAACTGTAACGCCCTGATTTCGATATTTATTTTATTACGTATTTATTGGTGTATTTGGTGCTCAAATTGATATTTTAATTATTATTATATTAATTTGTTAAATTAACTATAATATAATAATAGGGTGATTTAATTAAATTAGACTTAGTGTGTAATTAGTAGTTGGGGGTGTGTACTAAGCCCATTAGCAATTTAATAACTAGTATGTTTTAATGAAAATAATGAGGAACTAAGAGGAAAAGGAGAGATTAGTGAACATCAGTGAAGAACGTGAAATTCAGAGAAGAGGCTAGGGCAAGAGGTAGAAGAACTCCACCATTGTTGAGGAAAATCAAGCTTCAATCCAGGGTAAGGGGGGAGAATGGGTTCTTTAAATGGTGACCTAAGCATGAGAGGGTAGTGAGAGTTCCTTCCCCTCTTTAGGTTTCATAATTGATAAGTTTGATTACTTCCTTGATGTGTGAATTGACTTGATTTGTATGTTGTTCTTCATGACTAATAATACTGTATGATTTCTGGACGAAATTCTAGTTTGAATTGATGAATTATGATGTGGATATTGAAGGTTGGTTGAGTTGTTGTTATGTTCATAAGTGGGACTGAATCCGAATGTATAACTGTCCATATTGACGAGTAGAAATTGAGTTGTTATCATGTAAAATTGGTGTAGAATAATAGGTTAATGAATCTAGATGAAAGGTATGAGTTAATAGGTGAAAATATGTTGTTTTAGACCTGAAATCGCAGATTGGAAGTGATGGAAACGAGTGACGAACGAACTGGTGCGAATACAGATCTGGAAAACTGATTTTCTGTCAGTTTGCATATGATACACGTATGGGTTGGGGCTATACGCGTATGAGGGGCACGCCCAGGGGCTATACGCGTATGGTACGCAACCCTGTCCCAACACAGTGCAACCTTTCTGGTGGAACGCGTATGGTACACGTATGGAAGGGAGGCCATACGCGTATGGGAATGTGATACGCGTATGGGAGGAATTTTAGTGCAAATCTGGTTCTGGTGGTACGCGTATGGGCAAGGGGCATACGCGTATGGGCTAGCTGTACGCGTATGGTCAGGCTAGTGTGCATAATTTCCCATTTTTGTGATTTTCTTCTTATTCTTGAGTATAATGATTACCCTTCTGAGTTCTCTTGATTAGTAAGACTTAAGTAAGTATAGGAAGACTATGAAAGTTATACATTTGGACATGGAATGTCGTAATAAGATTTATGTTGATTGTTGTGAATGTTGACTATAAGAAAATGAAATCACAGTTGCGTGGTGTTGAATAAGTTGATAGCCTAAATGGCAATGAGTTGAAGGCTGATGCCTTGTGTTGTTGAATTGTGTTGATTGGATGGCCATATTGCATACATATGTCGTTGAGGGCTTATGCCCTGTTGTTAGCCTGGATTGGCATTGTTGAAGGCTTTTGCCTTGTTATTGCCTCTAAATTAATGGCAACTGTTGAGGGCTTATGCTCTGTTGGTACCACATGCATGTAGTGTCGATAGTCGCATTGCATTTCCCCTAATTGATTGTTAATGTCATATATCCTTGTTGTTGTGTGGTTGATGGTGTGAGAATCTGTTTGTGATTGTTGTTTGTATGTGGTGTAAATACTACTCCTTAGCATGTGATATTTCACCGTATGTTTATTGAATGTAATTCTCACCCCTTTTCTGTTGTTGCTTCTGTGCTTCCTCGGAAGTACAGATAACCAGATACCAAAGTAGTGCTTGGATTTCGAGTGTTACCTGATCGAGTCTTAGGAGTCGCTCTGATACGTAACACGGGAGTTTTGGGATGTGTTATGTTTTTGTTTTCCTTTCAGTTATTTGTTAATTGTTACGCATCTTGATTTTGACGTTATTGTTGGACCACCTGTTTAGTGGAGATGATTTATTTGTTGAGGCCGAAGTGCCATGAGGACTAATAAGCCGTTTTAATTTCCGCTGCGGTATTGGATTTTACTTTAATGAAAATTTATTAGATAAAGCGATGCTTTTGTGGATTTTTTTAGAAGATGTGACATCCTACTTGTATTACTCTAATTATTTACGTATTTATAAAATATATATATAGTAGATGGGAAATTTGGGTGTTACAATTGGTATCAGAGCCTGGTTGGTCCGTCCGACCAAGTAGTTGAGTCGATAACAATCGGGTATTGTTAATTTCGGGTATCTGTTGCAATACTTAGTTAAAATGGCTGGATGAAGCGATGATGCTATTGCTGCTGCTTTGGAGGCTATGGCTCAAGCTCTGGAACAACAACCGAATGTTGGTGAGAATGCTGGATCTCGCAGTTTGGCTACCTTCTAGAGGGAGAACCCGTCGGTCTTTAAAGGAAAGCATGACCCCGATGGAGCATTGGAGTGGTTGAAGGAGATCGAGAGGATCTTCCGCATAATGGATTGTACTCAGGCACATAAAGTTTGCTATGGGACACATATGCTAGCAGTCGAAGCTGACGACTGGTGGCTAGTAACTCTTCAAAGATTAGAAGCTGCAGGTGAAGAAATCACTTGGGTTGTGTTCCGAAGAGAGTTTCTGAGGAAGTATTATCCTGAGAGTGTTCGGGGTAAGAAAGAAATTGAGTTCCTCGAACTGAAATAGGGGAACATGTCAGTGACTGACTATGTTGCGAAGTTCACTGAATTGGACAAATTTTATCCATACTTTGATGGGGAGGGTGCATAATTTTCAAAGTGCATCAAGTTTGAGAATGGATTGCGCTCTAAAATCAAGAAGGCTATAGGGTATCAGCAGATCCACATTTTTCCTAACTTGGTAGACAGCTGCAGAATTTTCGAGGAAGATAATGATGCTCACTATAAGATTGTGAGTGACAGAAGGGGCAAGTAGAATCAGCAACGTGGCAAGCCTTATAACACTCCAACTGGCAAGCGCAAACAGAGGGCTGCTCCGGGCCAGAGAACAAGTGGGGGAGATGCTCCTGCTCCGATTGTGTGTTTTAAGTGTGGAAAGGTTGGTCACAAGAGTACTTACTGCACTGACGAAGTTAAGAAGTGTTTCCGTTGTGGTAAAACTGGTCATATGATGTCTGAATGTAGACATAAAGGAGTGGTTTGTTTTAATTGCGGCGAAGAAGGACACATTGGAAGTCAATGTCAGAAGCCGAAGAAGGCACAAGCTGGTGGTAAGGTGTTCGCGTTGGCTAGTACTCAGACAGGCACTGAGGACAGACTCATTAGAGGTACTTGTTTCATCAATAGTATGTCTTTAATTACTATTATCGATACTAGTGCTACACATTGGTTTATTGTTGCTGAATGCGTTGAAAGATTGGGTCTTGTGTTATATTCTATGAATGGCGAGATGGTAGTTGAGGTTCCAACTAAAGGATCTGTGACTACATCTCTTGTTTGTTTAAAGTGTCTGTTGTCGATCTTCGACAGGGACTTTGTTATTGATTTAGTGTATTTGCCGTTAGCCGGGCTAGACGTAATTTTGGGAATGAACTGGTTAGAATATAACTATGCTCACATCAATTGTTATAACAAGACTGTGAGATTTTCAACTGCCGAAGAGTAAGAAGCTGGTTTAGTGTCGTCTAAGCAGATACGACAGTTGTTGGAAGAAGAAGCAGAGATGTTCTCGTTGATGGCAACATTGTCAATCGAGAATCTGAATATCATCAATGAGCTACCTGTGGTGCGAGAATTTCCTGAAGTTTTTCCTGACGAAATCCCTGACGTGCCGCCAGAAAGAGGAATTGAGTTTATGATTGATCTTGTACCTGGTACCAGACCTGTTTCTATGGCACTGTATAGGATGTCTGTGTAACGCCCGGAAAATAAGTATATGCTTGATTTGGACGTTTGTGACGTTTATTGGAATTTTACCGTTTTTGGAGTCGTTTCAATCGGTATTAGTTCGGGATGGCGGACTAATATTTAATTGAAGGTTTTCATATTTTTGGTACTAGAAATATCATTAAGGTAATATTCCGCGTTTTGGGGCGTTTGAACGATATTTGAGCGTAGGGGCATTTTGGTCATTTCCGCGGGATAGATATTTTCTTTATAAGAAAGAAATATTGTGAGAAGGGAAAGGGATGGAAAGAAAAAGAAGAGAAAGAAAGAGAAGAGAGGAAGAAGAAGAGCAAAGGGGAAAAACAAGAGAAAGTGGAGGATTCTCAACCGAATCGATTGCCGATTGTCACAATAGCAAGGTAAGGGGGTGAATATAATTTATCTTGGATGTATGATTCTTATAGTCTTGTTCTTGTTCTTGTTCTTGTTCTTCTTGTTCCAATTTCCACAATTTTCTTGTGTGGTCTTTGTTTGATCTAAGTTTGTTTGAGAATGATTGTATGATGATTAAATGATATCCTTGTTGTGTTATGGTGATTGATCATGTTTGTTTTCCTTTTCTATGGCTTGATTGAGTTTGAATAAAATGTTAGGTTTTGAGATAGATTGATGAATCAACCATGAAAAGTTTGATGTTAAGTTGTTTCTATGGTTTGTATGTGTTGTATTGGTGTTATAATGATGTTTTGGAGTGGTTTTGGTGGGTATAAGAGGGTTAAAACTGTTCTGGTTCATTCTGGTTTTTTTCTGGGTTTACGCAGGTCCGCTGAGCGGAGGTGGGTCCGCTGAGCGGAGGTTCTTTTGCAGAAAATTCTCTGCGAAGGTCCGCTGAGCGGAGCTGAAGCGGACAACAGCATTTTCTGTTTTTCCAAAACTTTGAAACTTCGTAACTCCTGAACCGTAACTCCGATTTTGTCGCCGTTCGAAGCGTTGGAAAGCTAACACAATGAACTATATTATTATCTAATTAAATGATTCATAGTATGTAGTATCCCATTATTTTTATTAGGATCAAGTGATGAGTTGTGTAGTATGTTCAATTATCCAAACTTTGGAACCTTGTAACTTTGATCCGTAGCTCCGTTTCGTACGCCGTTCGAAGTGTTAGGAAGCTAGTTGGATGTTCTATATGATAGTATAGGCTTGGTTAGCTTGTTATTAATTGGTTATGAGGGTTGTTGATGAAAACACATAATTGTTTATATGCGCGATATGATTGGTAAATAATCATAGTGCTTGGTGGTAATTGTTAATGATGTAGGATGTAGTAGTGGTTGGTTGATTTTCATAAATGGTTTTGTGAACTAGTGCATGATAAATCATGATGATGTGTTGTGTGAATGTTATCGTATTGGTACGAGGTATGTGATTAGTTGTCGATAACATGAGATCATGTTCATATGTGTTATGTATTAATGAATGTTCATTCTTGATATGTGACAATGTTTGGTTGTTTGTTATTAACATGATGTGTGGCCTTATGGCAAGTCATTGTTGTTATGAGAATGATGTATTATCATTGTTGAATTGTTGTTATTACAACTTGTTGATGATGTATTGATGGAATTGTGGGCTAATGGCCAATATTAATTTGAGGTGATGCAATTATGCGATCATTTATGCCGATGTGGCCAGTATGTTTTAACGGTGAATGTGTGCTGTGTGCTTATTAATGCCTGTGTGGTAATTATGGTGTGATGTAATTGATAACGATGTTATTAATTGGTGATGTATCCTTTTGGATAGAATATAAACGATGTAACGTGAGTGTATGATCGTGTTATATTGTTGATGATGTTGTTGTCGTGTAAAAGAGTCATATATTTGCACAGCATAACATTTCAATACGTTAATGGCGGAATGCTGTTAACAGATGGCCTGCGGGCATGGTTACCAGTAGGAGCTTAATGCTCGGTAACGGTATATTAGCCTGAGTGGCAAGAGGTCATCAGTGGGAGCTGCGTGCTCGATGACGACAGCCTGCGGGCTTCCTGAGTGGAATAAAGTCCCAGCATAATGCTCGGCAGGTGTATTTGTCATAATGACAAGGAGGAGTTTTACTCCGGATTTGGTACCACATGCATATGCATAGTCGAGTCTCATTCATCATCGTCAGTCTTTATAATTTATGTTACCATTCATGTGTCGCATTACTTATATATTGATTGTGGTTGACTTAGTGGATTACTTTGTTGTATGATTATTGATGATACTTGTTGGCATTACTATAATTGTCATGCTTTCATTATGAATTATATTCTCACCCTTATGCTGATTTGATGCTTGAGTGGCATCCTGCAGATTAGCCGCTTTGGGAGTCTTTTGGAAGAGGTAGTTCTCCAGTTGGTCTTGTCGGTCGCTCTGATACGTAACACCGGGGAGTCGGGAGTCTGTTGTTATTTATTTGTATATGACTCTTTGAACATGTATATGTGATGATGTGCTGATGTGTATAGTAAACGCTTTATTTTGGAAAACTCCTCTTTGAGAGTGAGAGCTATACGTATATATATATATATATATATATATATATATATATATATATATATATATATATATATATATATATATGTTCATACCTTCCGTGTGTTATGTATCATTTTATTGGCAGGTGTGTATGCTTTTGGCATCGCTGATGTCCGTTTGTTTTCTAGGTGTTTGTTTGGTTACTTAGTGTAACATCCTAATTGTGTTGTATGAAATTTTAATACTCTGATATTTTCTTGCCTAAATGCTTTGGGTAGAATTGGGGTGTTACAGTCTGCATATGAATTGACGGAATTAAAAAAGCAATTAGAGGACTTACTTAAGAAGAAGTTTGTCAGACCAAGTGTATCGCCGTGGGGAGCTCCAGTGCTGTTAGTAAATAAAAAGGATGGAAGCATGAGGCTTTGTGTAGATTATAGAAAGCTGAATAAAGTAACAATTGAAAATAAGTACCCGCTACCGAGAATAAATGATTTGATGGACCAGTTGGTGGGTGCGAGTGTTTTTAGCAAGATTGATCTGAGGTCGGGTTATCATCGGATTAAGGTTAAAGATGAAGATGTTCAGAAGACAGCGTTCAGAACAAGATATGGACATTATGAGTATTCTGTGATGCCCTTTGGTGTTACGAATGCGCCAGGAGTATTCATGGAGTATATGAACCGTATTTTTTGTGAGTATTTAGATCAGTTTGTCGTGGTATTCATAGACGACATCTTGATATATTCTAAATCAGAACAAGAGCATTCGAATCATTTGAGGACGGTATTGCAAGTGTTGAAAGAAAGAAAGTTGTATGCGAAGCTGTCCAAGTGTAAATTTTGGTTGAAGGAAGTCAGTTTTCTGGGACATGTCATATCTGGTAGTTGCATTGCTGTAGATCCATCTAAGGTAGATGCTGTGTTACAATGGGAAACTCCAAAGTCAACTACTGAGATCAGAAGTTTCTTGGATTTAGCCGGTTACTACAGACGGTTTATTGAAGGATTTTCTAAGTTGGCACTTCCGTTAACCAAGTTGAGTTGTAAGGGTAAAGTGTTCGTATGGGATGCACAATGTGAAGAAAGTTTTGTAGAATTGAAGAAGAGATTGACGACAGCTCCGGTTTTGACATTACCAACTGTAATACGGTGGGAGAACTGACTTTTTGAAAATGTTGCGGATAGCAAGAGTCGCCACCGACTTTTATTTTATCCAATTTATAGAAAGGCTAAAAGAACAGGAAAAGACCTTTTAAAAAGATTTTGAGTTCAGGGGGTAGGTTATACAAAGCGAATGTTTAAAGCACCCTTTGTATCCATGGTTATCCATGGGCTCTTAATTGCTTAGCTCACTTTGTTTTCAAAAATGTTTGAAGTGTGGAAAAAGAATTTTGTTTAAGGACTTTAACTTGTAAATAAGTGTAGCCTTTTTGAAAATTGATTTTGAAAAGAGTGGGAAAAAGACTTTGAATTTAGAGCAAGCAATTAGTAGCAACTACCCTAAGTGTTAAAATTTGTTCTTTTAGCTTTTCAGGGCTATCCATACCATAGGAGGGTAGGAAGTCCTTTCATTGGATTTAAAGGGTCATCGGAATTATCGTTCGCCATAAGACTGTCCCTGCCATAAAGAGGGCAGGTAGTCTAAGGGAAGGATATAATAGTCATTTAATCTTTTAGGCAACATGCGAGGATACCTTAGCAATGGGGACAATCATCTTTTATAAGGCAACCTCGAGGGACAAAATTGATGATGAATGAACTGAGGGCAACATTTGCTTTAGGTATCCTCGGAATCGAGGGACTTGACTATTTTAAAGGCAACAAATAATAAGGCAACAAGACAATAAATAATAAGGCAACAGCGACAAGAGAGGTTACCCTAAAGGTGTGTGTGTGGCACAATCACGTGGTTAATTCGGATATTTTATCTTGTAATTAGTTATTCTAATTCAATTAACAGGCATGCACTCCCTAGGATAACTAACCACAACAATTAATATTACGGCGAAATAAAAGGTAGAAAATAAAATCCTACGCTATTACAATAAACACCTGCGGGCAAAAATAAAAAGGCAAAATAAAAAAAGAATCATTAATTTAAAATAATCAGATGGCTGGAGCCTTCATCGATTCTTGACAAACCCTGAAAAATTAAGAATGAAGAAGAGAAATGTTAGTGCATTAAAGATCTACAAACCCTAATTGATTAAAACAAACCAAGTTTAACGCAATTGGTTTAAACAGAATATGTAAAATAAATGATTTTAATATTTTTTTTAAATAATCATTAAAGGTTAAGGAAATCGAATGTGTTCGATAAAATATGATAATTAAATAATTACGGGATTAAACCCTACTTAATTAATTAATTAAAAGTTTAGGCAAAAAAATTGAATTTTTAATATTAAAAAAACAATTATTGATAAGATGATAAAAAAAGTCGAGTTTTCAATAAAAAATAAATTATTATCAAAAATAACATTTTTAGTAAATATAAAAAAAAATTAGAGCAAATAATTAATAAACTAAAAGAAATAAAAGAAAATAAATAAATAAAAGGATCATGTAATAAAATATAAAAAAAATTAAGAAATACTTAGCTTTGATTAGGTGTGGCTGGCTTCTGAGGGATCACAGTGCACCCTCAATGCCAGAGACGTTGGATCTGAGGAAGCTGACAATCCATTGGCTGAGCCTTGAGGGCGTATGGTACACCGGGATACCTGGGGCGCATGGGATTGGTGGCAAGTGATTGTTTAATAAAAAGTTGCAAGGGCCAGGGATCGAACCCTGGACACTTTGGTCCTTCACGCATTGTGCCACTGAGCCAACTTACTGGATTTGTTTAAAGAGCGCATTTGAAAGAATATATTAAAACATTGAAACAGGATCCAAGACGCGCGCCAGAATTCAAACAAGCCAACCACACGAGGACACGTCATCATCTTCTTCATGGAAAAACTGAACCATGGCTTTTACAACGCTTATTACCAGTACGCTATAAAAACTCAAAGCTATTACACCTGTTAATTGTTAACAAATCATACAAGCCTCAAAAATAAAAAAGGAGACCATACTCATGTTCGTCTTGGTCTCACGAACACACCTGTACCAGTATCGAGCCTTAATTTGCACTAAATTAAAAAACCTCAATTTGAGGATCATGAACCCTAACATGGTGGATCCTCATATACGCAAATAATAACTAAATTAAAACTCCAGAATCATTCAAGACATCATAACAAACACAAATATGCAATTAAAACATGTAAATGATGCATGAATTATTGAAATCGAAGGGCTTTTTAAAAACGCAAACCGTGGGTTTTTGTGAGTGTGTTCTGGATGCTTCAAGGCTTGGTGAGGATCTGAACACGTTCAGTAATGCTCCAGGAATATGCTTGGACCTTCAAAACTCTTTGAATCGATCTCAATCACTAAGAATGAATTCCACTTTTTCTTGAATTTTATGAACTCAGATTAGGGTTCTTGAGGCAGATTTTTCGTGAATTCTAGGTCTGCAATGCTTGTGTACTTATAATAGAAGGATTTAGGGTAACAATTTGGACCTGAATCTTGTTAAATCTTTGATTTGCCATTGAAGAATTTTGATTGGAAATATGGTTTTAAAAACTTCCAATTTTGGCCAATTTGATTCAATCTTCTTCCAATGAATTGGTGCACGAAATTTGATTGATTTTTGGAGTTACTATTGATTGGATTTGATTAGAATTAGATTCAAAACAAATCTTCTTCATAAATATTTGATTTTTTTTTTAATTTTATTGACTTTTAAATGAATAAAAATTCAAGTAAAATTAAATAAACCAAATAATTTCGTGGCAAGTGGATTTTGGGCTCTACATATCATGAGGATGGAGATTGGATCTTAAGAATATGGGCCTATTTGCAAAGAAATTTATTTTGAGGCCTTTTCTTTCACATTTTTCCCCTTAAAATTGTCCAACTTTGACAAGGCATATCTCCCTCAATTTTTTAGATATGGAGGAGTTCTAGGACTTTTTGAAAACCTCAAGATGTCCTCTATAAGCCACTTTGGAAACTTTTTTCCATTTGAAGATTTTATCTTGATGATATGGGCTTTGACAAAAAACTGCTTTTGGTTGACTTTCAAAAAGGACCTATAATCTTTTTATCCATATTTCTCAAATGAAGCATTTTTAGACTTGGCATGTGATAGACAAAGTTGTAGAGAATTCAATTTCCTTCAAATTGAGATTTGGATGGGAAATTTCTGATGTTCCATGTAAAAGTTATGGCTGTTCAAAGTTTAGTTGACTTTAGGTCAAAAAACCCTAATTTAGAAACTTTAGGTTTTGTTGATTTCTGAACTTTCCTTGATGAATCATGATCAATCCTTGATCAAATGATGAATGATACTTCAAAATAAGGATGTTGACAAAAAATCAGGAATTTTGACTGTACTTTGACCACAGTTGACTTTTAGGTCAAACTAGTCGATTGTTGACTTTCTGAGCAATTGACCGAGCAATCCTTGGAATTGAAGCCTAAATTTTGTCATAGAGATAATTTGAAACATCATGAACCATCTGAAATCCATTGGAGACTTTGATTTATTAATTCTCTTCAGAGAAATCAAAACCCTAGTTTAGGAGGTCATTGTTTAGGAGAGTATGTCCCTGAGTCTTGAACCTTGGTATGAGTTTTGAAAGGTGAAATGAGATGGGCAAATTTTAGGGTATGACAGCTTCCCCTATTCAATCTTCTTAATCCTGAATATGTAGAGTGGTTTGTATGCCAATCGGTATCTGAAGGAGGAAGATGATTGAATACTAGAGTACCCAGAAATTTGCACCATCGGGGATGGGCTTAGAGATGCCACCAGGATATTGAGAGAATTGATTGAGATGGGCTTAAAGATGCAATCTAGCTTGATAAGTTTGAGAGTCAGAATATGTCGTACGTTAGACTGTATATGTATTGATGAATGTCTGGATGAGCCATACGTTAGGTTATAGGATGATCGTACGTTAGGTCGGATTCGATTGCATTGATAAATGTCTGGATAAGTAAGCCGTTCGTTAGGCTGTATTTTAGGACGAGTCATACGCTAGACTGGGTCCGATTGCATTGATAGATGTTTGGAAAGCCGTACGTTAGGCTAAAGGATGGGTCGTACGTTAGACCAGGTTCTCTGTGTTGATAGTTGTCAGAATACGCTGTACATCAAGTTGTATTCTAGGATGAGTCGTACACTAGACTGAATCCTTTGTGTTGAGAAGTAACAGAATGAGCCGTACATTAGACATCCAAGGATGGGTCATACGTTAGACCGAATCCAATAATTGTCAGAATGAGCCGTACGTTAGGCTTTGCCTTGAATGAATTTCATATTTGAATCTTTAATTATCTCTGTAATGTACCTATAAGATAACATTCACTTGGTAACAATGTCAGTTTTATGCAATGTTTATGATGCATGTAATGAATGAGATCAAGTCCTCAAAATAAATGAGGATCTTTGTATATCATGCACGACTTAGGGCTACATGCAATGTATAGGATGTATGTATTATGAATGATTTATGATTTATGCTACATGCAATATATACAGCTGGGGATTTATGATTTCTGCTTAGGGATGAAAGCAATTCGAATGATTGATCTTGATGTGCCCTGACTGGGGATAAGAGAGATGAATAACCCTGTTTGGAGAAAAGAGAAGTATCGGCGAACTGGCAGTGTCGAAGATGTAAACTTTGTTGTGGAATTGAATCTCTATTGGGAAGAGAAATTTTAATGATTACTCTGCGGGGATCCCTCCAGATTATTGACTCTGAGGGAGAACTTCTGGACTACTTAGACATTGTCTAATTGCCTTTCCTGTCTTTTACAAACATACAGATATGTTGCAAAGGAAAAGATGAATGTTAATCATGTTCATATGCATATGTTCATTCAAGATTATCATTGGACGTTTGCGTATTCGAGAAAGAAAGAAACACTCGGGAGAGTAGAAAAGAAAATGACTTGTATTAAGAAAGAGCCATGAATAGGCAAAATGATAGAAGAACATTGTTGTGTGTTTTTGAAAAGATACAAAGTAAAACAAAAGAAAAATAGCTATGTGGAAACGATCCTATTGAGTTTCAATTCTGCTATTGCCATTATGTCTTCGAGCATCTCATCCCTTGCTTGTTGGAGAAAGGTGATTGAATCGGTTCGTGCCCTTTGAACTTGATATTACTAATAAAACTGAATGATGAGTGATCTGAACGAGACATAGTTGTACGCTTTAATCCTTAACTTTTGCCTAGGCCGCCCTTTCAGGTTTTTAGCCTACCAGGATACCCTCTTTTGTCCAAGTCGCCCTTTCGTGTTTTCAACTTGCCGGGTGTACATTTTTACATATATATCCCTAACTTTTGCCCGAACCCTTTTGGTTCGCCGGGATGCCCTTACTTTTGCCTAGGTACGTCGACCTAGCGGGTCTTATTTATGCGTAGTATTTTTTGACTATGTCTGCATTCACAGGGTGTGGAAAGTCTTCGCCGTCCCTAGTAGTGAGTATCATAGCTCCTCTAGAGAATATCTTCTTGATTACAAATGGTCCTTCATATGTGGGAGTTCACTTGCCCCTAGGATCACCTTGTGGTAGAATGATTCACTTTATTACCAAGTCACCAGTCTGGTATACTTGTTGCCTGACTCTTTTGTTGAATGCCTTGATCATACGCTTCTAATACAACTGCCCATGACAAACAGCCGCGAGTCTCTTTTCATCAATCAGGTTTATCTGGTCTAGTCGAGTCTGGATCCATTTATTTTCATCTAACTCTGCATCCTTCATGATCCCCAGAGATGGAATCTGAACTTCAATCGGTAATACTGCTTCCATGCCATAGACTAGTGAAAACGGGGTTGCCCCAGTTGAAGTACGTGCCGAAGTGCGGTAACCATGAAGAGCAAATGGTAACATCTCATTCCAATCCTTATAAGTCACTGTCATCTTCTGTACTATCTTCTTTATGTTCTTGTTGGCGGCTTCTACCGCGCCATTCATCTTTGGTCTATAAGGAGACGAATTGTGGTGCTTGATCTTGAATTGTGTGCAAAGTTCGGTAATCATCTTGTTGTTCAGGTTGGTACCATTGTCTGTGATAATCCTTTCAGGGATGCCATACCGACAGATGAAGTTATGCTTAATGAATCGGGCCACCACATTCTTGGTTACAGAAGCAAATGAAGCAGCTTCTACCCATTTGGTGAAGTAATCAATGGCCACGAGAATGAAACGATGTCCATTGGAAGCAGTAGGTTTGATTTCCCCGATCATATCAATGCCCCACATTGCAAAAGGCCAAGGAGCAGTCAGAAAATTTAGTGGAACTGGAGGTACGTGTACTTTGTCAGCATAGATCTGGCATTTGTGACAAGTTTTGGAATGCTGATGGCAGTCAATTTCCATAGTGGACCAGTAGTAACCCGCTCTCAGAATCTTTTTAGCCATAGTGTGTCCACTAGAATGAGTTCCAAAGATACCGTCATGCATATCTTCCATAATCTCTTCTGCTTCTTTCTTGTTCACACAACAAAGCGGAGTTGAATCATAATTGCGCTTGTATCAGGTTCCATTGCTTAGAAAGAACTTGGAAGAAAATCTTCTTAAGAACTTTTTGTCATTGATAGATGCCCCTTCAGGATATTCCTGAGCTTCGAGATATCTTTTTGCTTCATAAAACCATGGTTTTTCTTCAACCTCTTCAGTAGCTATCTCGTAACAGTATGCCGGTTCATCATGCCTTTCAATGATAACTATAGGAGCCTCATTGTCCCATCTGACCTTGAACATGGATGACATAGTAGCTAATGCATCTGCCAATTGATTCTCTTCTCGGGGAATGTGTTCAAAAGTAATCTCTTCGAAGTAAGGAATCAAAGATAACACCAAATCTTTGTAAGGCGTGAGATTAGGATGCTTTGTGTCCCATTCTCCTTTGATCTGACTAATCACTAGGGTAGAATCCCCATATACTTCCAAGAACTTAATTCTTAAGTCAATAGCAGCTCTGAGACCTAAGATACATGTTTCATACTCAGCCATATTGTTGGTACAATCGAAACACGGTATTGCTGTAAATGGAGTGTGTCACCTGCTGGAGAGATAATCACAGCGCCAATACCATTACCGAGTGCATTCGAAGCTCCGTCAAACACCATGGTCCATCGGGATCCTGGTTCAGGTCCTTCATCCGGACCAGGTTGTTCACAATCAGTAACAAGCATAACATCCTCATCTGGAAATTCAAAACTCATAGATTGATAGTCGTCTACAGCTTGCTGGGCCAAGTGGTCTGCCAACACACTTCACTTGATTGTTTTCTATGTTGTATACTGAATGTCAAACTCTGTTAATATCATCTGCCATCTTGCTATTCGTCCGAAGAGAGCGGGTTTCTCAAACACATACTTGATAGGGTCCATCTTAGAGATCAACAAAGTGGTATGGTTCAACATATACTGTCTCAGTCGACGAGCAACCCATGCCAAAGCGCAACAAGTTTTCTCGAGTAGTGAGTATCTTGTTTCACAGTCGGTAAACTTTTTGTTAAGGTAGTATATTGCATGCTCTTTTCGACCAGACTCGTCATGTTGCCCCAGTACGCACCTCATTGAACTCTCCAACACTGTTAAGTACATAATTAGCGGTCTTCCTTCAACGGGTGGTATCATAATCGGAGGTTCCTGAAGGTACTTCTTAATTTTGTCAAAAGCTTCTTGACATTGGTCATTCCATTTCACTGCTTGATCTTTCCTCAGTAACTTGAAGATTGGCTCACAAGTAGCGGTCATATGGGAAATAAACCTAGCAATGTAATTCAAACGTCCCAAGAACCCTCTAACTTCTTTCTCATTCTGTGGAGCGGGCATTTCTTGTATGGCTTTTACTTTTGCGGGATCGACTTCAATACCTTTACTGCTATTAAAGAACCCTAGTAACTTACCAGACCTCACCCCAAAAGTACACTTGTTTGGATTCAGTCTCAGCTTGTATTTCTTCAACCTATCAAACAATTTCAGCAGGGGGACCAGATGTTCTTCTTCAGTGTTGGATTTTGCAATCATATCATCAACATAGACCTCTATTTCTTTGTGAATCATATCATGGAACAAGGCTACCATTGCACGTTGTTATGTTGCCCATGCATTCTTCAACCCAAACGGCATGACTTTGTAACAAAAGGTGCCCCAAGGAGTAGTGAAAGTTGTCTTTTCCATATTTTCGGGTGCCATCTTAATCTGGTTATAACCTGGGAAACCATCCATGAAGGAAAACACTTTGCATTGTGCAGTACTATCAACTAAGATATCAATATGTGGTAGGGGAAAATCATCTTTGGGGCTTGCTCGATTCAAATATCTGTAGTCTACACACATTCTGACCTTTCCATCTTTCTTAGTGTCATACCCCAAAATTTTCCCGTCATATTCCAAGATGTTTTTAATCACCTGACTTGCAATTGCTCAAGACAGTGCAAGCTCACTCTTCTCCTAAGCACAAGATCCAAAATTAAGGTTTCTGATTTAATCAAGGAATTTGAACTTCTGATACCTCAAGTGGATTCAATGATCTCTCATATGATTCAAAGTACCCTCATGCCAAGTTTCAAGCACTGATTCACAAGATTGCCCAGACAGAAGCTCAGATAGTCAACAATCGACTAGCCTGATCTAAAAGTCAACTGTGGTCAAAGTACAGTCAAAATTCCTGATTTTTGGTCAACATCCTCATTTTGAAGTATCATTCATTATTTGATCAAGGATTGATCATGATTCATCAAGGAAAGTTCGGAAATCAACAAAACCTAAAGTTTCTAAATTAGGGTTTTTTGACCTAAAGTCAACTAAACTTTGACCAGCCATAACTTTCACAGGGAACATCAGAAATTTTCCATCCCAAGCTCAATTTGAAGGAAATTGAATTCTATACAACTTTGTCTCTCCATGCCAAGTCTAAAAATGCTTCATTTGAGAGGTATGAATCAAAAGATTACAGGTCCTTCTAGAAGATCGCAAAAAACAGCTTTTTGTCAGAAGCAATATCATCAAAGATAAAATCCTCAAATGGAAAAAAACTTCCAAAGTGGCTTATAGGAGACATCTTGAGGTTTCCAAAAAGTCCTAGAACTCCTCCATACCTTAAAAATTGAGGGAGATATTCCTTGTCAAAGTTTGACAATTTTGAAAGAAAAATGTGAAGTAAAAGTGGATCAAAAGGATTTTTCTTGCAAAGAGGCCCAACTTTTTATGACTCAATCTTGTTCCCCAAGTCATCTAGAAGCTCCAAGTCCAAAGCCACGAATTTATGATTATTATTTGATTTTTTATTGAATTTTATTCATTAAAATTATGGCTAAAATCAAAGATTTGGGAGAAAAATAAAAAGATGTGATTTATCTTTGATTTCCAATCAGCCAATAAATCAAATATTTGATAAAATTTTGTGATGAGAGATTGAAGAAAGATTGGTACAAAAATTGAATGATTTAAGTGAAATTAGGATCAAATCTTTTTCAATTTTTCTTCAATCAACTAATCTATTTTTTGTATCAAATATTCACCCTAATTTGCACCTTATAAATACCATGTGCTGCATACAAGGCAAGGGTACGAAAAAGTGAGGAGAAGGAACAAGGATTTCCAAGTTACAAAAACTTCACAAACTAGGGCTTGACCAAGAATCTTTTTCAGCAAGTTTCAACCGATTCCAAGCACTCCATCGTCGTCCAGGGACTCCCAGGAACGCACTCCAACCATTCTCAAGGATTGCAGCATCCCTTATCATCATCTCCAAGTAACACCGGTTTGCCTAGTTTCTTTGAAATTAAATCTTCATGTACATGCCATTTAAATGAATTTTATGATCATACATATGCTCCTAATCATGCTTGGATTCGTTTAGTACCATTACTGTGAAGGTAAGACGCTGGAATAACAGCTTGCCATGGCTAGGGCTTCAAAGATGTGTTTCTTCGAAACCCTGGCTACACTCATTTTCAAGCGAAACTAAGAGCATATTCGGACCCAGGAGGAAATTTCGATCAAGACAGGCCATTTTGTTTCTCGATTTGACTGTTGTTTTGCAGGTGTTAGGGCGGATGGCCACCGGAGAAGAAGATGTTTCCGCCGTCTCCGGCGGGTCTGTATTTTCTGGAAGTTTTGACCATCTACGTGTCCCTTGCGAGTGTTCTGGTTGGTCAGTCAAAACGCACCTGGGGCCCGCGTGTGGAAAATACAATTTCATTTAATTTCTTGATCATGTTTTATTATATATTGATTACTCCAGGTTATATAAACAACAAAGACTTGCACTACACTTGGCCAAGCAATTCAGGAGTGAGTTAATACGCATGGGTTCGAACCCAGCCAGGACCTTATGGTTTTTTTGAATTTCTTTGTTTCAAAATTTGGTGCTCATATTCCCACGCACCTCACGATGCACCCTTAGCATCTCAACCACTAGATTATCATGAAGATAGATCCAACGCCCTGCAAGCTGATGGTCTGCCATGGACGTTCAGAAGCTAACCACACCTGATCCAAAGCTAAGTTTCTATTTATTTTTGTTTAATTTTAAGTACATAATTCTTTTGTTATTTAATTTCTTTTCTTTTCTCATCAATTTTTTTCCTAAAAATTATATTTACTAAATAATGTTATTTTTTGATAATTATTTATTTTAATCGACAACTCGACTTTTTTTCCATAATTCTATCAAATAATTGTTTCTCTTAATCTTAAAAAAATTTCAAATTTTCGTATATACTTTTAATCGATTAAATGATTAGGATTTAATCAAATAAATTATTTAATTGTTACATTTAAAATCGAACCTTCGTTTTTCACCCTTTAATGGTTATTTAAAATATTAAATTATTAACTTTTTATATTTTATTTAAGCCAATTGTATTAACCCTAATTTACCTCGATAAATTAGGGTTGTCGACCTTTAATGCACTAACTTTTCTCTTCTTCATTCGTAACTTTCAGGGTTCATCAAGGAGCGATGAAGGCTCAAGATGTGTAAATTAATTATTGTTCTCTCTTATTTTCTGTCTTTATTTTTCTGTTACCCTATAAGGGTTTTATTGTAATAGATTAGGTTTATTTTTCCGCCTTTTAATTTCCCCCATCCCCGCAGGTGTTTATTGTAATAGCGTAGGATTTTAACTGTTTTATTTTCTGCCATGGTTAGTGATCTTAGGGAGTGCAAGCTTTGAACTGAATTAGCATCACTAATTACAAGATAAATATCTGAATTGAAATCACCTGATTGTGCTACACACATACCTAATTGAAATCACCTGATTGTGCTACACACACACCTTTAGGGTAATCTCTCTCGTTGCCTGTTGCCTTCTTGTTGCCTTGTTGCCTTATGATTCTGTTGCATTAAATAATAGTCAAGTCCCTTGATTTTGAGGATACCTAAAGCAAATGTTGCCCTCAGTTCATTCATCATCAAATTTGTCCCTCGACGTTGCCTCGGTAAATGATGATTTGTCCCCATTGCTAAGGTATCCCCGCATGATGCCTAAAAATGACTATTATATCCTTCCCTAAAGACTACCTACCCTCTTTATGGCAGGGACAGTCTTGTGGCGAACGATAATCTCGATGACCCTTCAACATCCAATAAAAGGACTTCCTACCCTCCTATGGTATGGATAGCCCTGAAAAGCTAAAAGAACAAATTTTTATAACTTAAGGGTAATTGCTTTTAATTGCTTGCTCTTCTTCAAATTCAAATTCAAATCTTTTCCCACTTCTTTCCAAAGAATCTTTTCAAAAAGACTACGCTTATTTACAAGCTAAAGTTCTTATTCAAACATTTTCTTATTCACACACTACACTTCAAATATTTTGAAAACAAAAGTGAGCTAAGCAATTAAGAGCCCATGGATAACCATGGATACAAAGGGTGCTTTAAACCTTCCCTTTGTATAACTTACCCCCCGAACTCAATCTCTTTCAAAAAGGTTTTTTTTTGTTCTTTTAGCCTTTCTTTGGATAAAATAAAAGTCGGTGGCGACTCTTGCTTACCGCGACATTTCTTTAAAGTCAGTTCACCGTATTACACTTAGGTACCGGGACTATATTAGCAATCCATGGTGGATATCTCACAACCTTTAGGAAACCGGTATTGAATTGTTTCTCAACGTCTTCTTTGATCTTCTGAGCCATGTCAGGCCTGCTTCTTCGTAACTTTTGCTTAACTAGAGGACTTTTTCCTTTGATAGGTAGACGGTGAACCACAATATCAGTATCGAGCCCAGGCATATCTTCGTTAGACGAAGCAAATATCTCAACATTGTCTCGTAGCATCTGGATCAATCTCTTTTTGACACCCTCTTCTAGCTAGCCCCTATCTTGATTTCTTTCTTTTCTTCGTCAGTACCTATATTCACAACCTCAATTGGCTCTTCATGCGGCTGTATAGTCTTTTCTTCTTGCCCTAGAAATCTAGAAAGTTCTCTAGGCACTTCACAATCTACTTCACCTCCGTCCTCAGCTCGGTAGATCGGATTTTTAAAGTCATAGTTGGCAATAGCAGAGTCGTTATCAATGGGATCTAGAGTGGATATGGATCTGCAGTGTATTATGTGGGTGTGTGTAAGAACACATAGCTATTTTGAAAAATAAAGAAAAGTAAAAGAAAGAGAAGATTTAAAATAAGAAACGTCCAATGCTTTATTGAATGAAAATATGCTTACGAAATGACAAGCCCTAACAAACGGACCGTTGTGCCCCGGGCAAGACACACGACTTTAAAGTTATTGTTTATTGAAATATAGAAAAATACAACTAGGAAAACATAAAGGAAAGCAAAACAAAACTAGAAATGGCAATTACTCCTGATTATAGGAGATAGAGACAATGTCTTCAGTCTTCCAGTTGTCCAACCCTTTGTCGGGTGTAGGAAAGATCCACTTGTCCATGTTGCAACCATCTTTATCTTCTCCTATGGCATTGACCCCTTTACTGATGAAACAATATTTCAAACCTTCTGGACGAGAGTGTTGTTCTCCATTCTGATCCTTACTAGTGCAGCCTAAACCCCATTTGTTTGATTTGTAAGGAATATCAGGGAGTTGCCCCCAGATAGTACAACCACCTTCTTCAACCACAACCCTAGCATCTTTTAGAGAAGTCATTGCAGGAGGAATTCTAGTAACTTTAGGAACAATGTGGGCAGGCTTAGCCTTAGGAACCACTTGAGGGACCAACTCAAACGCCTGACGGGGAGATTCGAAGGCTTCTCCAGTAAGCTCAACATACTTGGTCTCATCTACGAAGCTCACCATGTATTCCTCCTCGCCATACACAGTGACGATCTTGCCTTTCGCTGGGTATTTCAGTTTTTGATGTAGGGTTGAAGTCATGGTGTAACGCCGGTATAATTTTAATATTAATTTAATTTGGAATATTGAATTAATAATTAGAATTATTAAGGATTTTGTAAAAAATAATGGTTTATGGCATTTGGGCCATGTGAGAAATAGTAAAAGAGGGGTGTGATATAGGAAGGCCTTTTACTAATTTTATTATTATTCTCATAAAATAATTAGAATTGGGAAGGAAGGAACAGAAGGTGAAAAAGAGAGAAGTTGGAACACGAAGAACGTGAAAGAGGAACGAAGAGGAAGAGACCAAAGATCAAGAATTTGGCTAAGGTAAGGGGGGACTCTTCCAATTATCATCTCTTATTGTGATTATAGATGAATAGTGTATGAATAGTTGTGTTGTTGAGTCAATTCGGTTTGTATGTCAGAGTTAGGTTTTGGGTTCTAAGAATTGGGTTAGATTTTTTGGATTGTAATGTGTGGATTGATATGTGATGATAGATTAATCTGTATGAATGAATCCTATGAATGAAAACATATAAATGGACTGTTTTAGACTCAAAATCGTGAACTGGTATGAGTAGAAACGAGTGAGAATTGGACTGTTACGAAACTGCTGAATTCTGGGCATTTTTCTGGTTTTTCGCGTATGGAACAGTTTCATACGCGTATGGGATGGAGTCATACGCGTATGAGGAACATTTCCCAAGGGCTATACGCGTATGATACGCTGCTGCCCTGTCCCAAAATACACTGTACTGGCTATTTGCGTATGAGGAGCGTATGAGGATGCTCATACGCGTATGGAAATTTTAAAAGAGGAAATTGGTTCTGGTGATACGCGTATGGCAAGACTGATACGCGTATGGGGTTGTTTTTATGACATTTTGGATTCTGGTGAAACACGTATGATACGCGTATGGAAATGGACGATACACGTATGGGCCTGATGATACGCGTATGGTCGCTGTGTGTGCAAATTTCTATTTTGTGATTTTCTGGAAAGTTCAATGATGCGTAACTTTCGATCTGTAGGCCTGTTTTGTGTGTTGTTTGAGAATGAGTAAACCTTGTGATGTGCTCTTGTGGTTTACTGATAATTGATTGTATTGAATGATGTTAATGTATATATGAACATGCTTAATAATGATGATGGGGATGATGAAATGGGTATAGATGATGCTACTCATAGAATGGTGATGATGAAAGTATGTTATATATATATGTTTGCATGCATTCATAAACATTAATGAGGGCTGAATCCTAGATGATGAGAGGATTCAGTGAATGGCAGAGCTCCCACTGTGTGGAATTTGTGCTGGCAGGGCCGTATCTGGATGATGATAGATCGGTCGGTGGGTGATTCCCATTGATGATGTTGGTACCACATGCATAAAGTCAGTTGCATTCATTTGCATGGATTTGATAACATGACTATATGTATGCTCTTGTATTGTTTTTGGAGGTATGTGTTTGTATGTTGATGGATGATCTGGATATAGATGAGTTGGGTGAATAATATAACTATTGATGTACTGTTATTTATAATGCAATAATATTTGTTAATTGCGAATGAGACTCACCCTTACACTATATTTTTCAGATTGAGGATAGCGGCTTCGACTCGGTGAGGATTAGCTCATGAGTCAATGTGTCGGTTAGCGTCGGGTCATGCTCTGATAGATGTAACACTGGGGAACGTTGTTTTAATTTATGACATTAACTCTGTTTTTGTTTATTTTATTTAAGTATTAAAGCATGGATGATGTAATGCTAGTTTGATGACTTATTCCGTTTTGTAAACATGAGATAGTTTGTTATGAGTTATGTTAAGATGTTTCTTCGGTGAATGCATGACATACGACTAATGTTGTTTTATTTTTATATTGAATTGTGACGCCCTGGTGCATGTTACTCTGATTTAATTTGATTAATTGCCGCGGGGTTTAGAAGGGTGTTACACACGGCATTTGCCCCATGTATCCAAGGGCGCCCAAGTAGGCAAGAATAAGCGGGATGGATGTCCATCACATAGAACATAGTGTTGAAAGTCTGAGAGCCTACTCTGATTGGGAGCTCAACTTCGCCATATACCGTACTCATCGAACAATCGAAAGCTTTTACTATCACATCACTGGAATTCAGCATGATTACTTCGGGGTTGAGTTTTTCCAATACCACCTTGGGTAGCACATTCAGAGATGAACCATTGTCAACTAGTACATGGGCTAGAGTGGTTCCCCCACATTCAATGGAAATGTGCAAAGCTTTGTTATGATTCTTTCCACTGGGACTTAGATCAGCATCAAAAAACCCAAGGTAATTGTCTGTCGTCAGATTGGAAATACAATTCTCAAGTTAAGTGACAAAAATCTCTTGTGGCACATGGGCAACCTCTAGAAACTTCATCATAGCTTTAGCGTGAGTCTTGGAACAACTTAGGAGTGACAACATAGAGATCTTGGAAGGAGTATGCCCCATCTTTTCAACAATGTCATAACCACTCTTGCGGATGATCTTCAAGAACTCATTTGCTTCTTCAGGAGATGGATTTTTAGTAATAGTCTCGACTGGTGTCTGGATGGGTTCAGGCAATGGCCCTTTACCTCGGGTATCAGCATTCTGATTAGGAATAGGGGTACCAGTAGGTGCAACAGTGTTTGGAGAGATTTTTGGAGAAAACACTCTTCCTCTTCTTGTTACTTTACTAGTTCCAGCAATATTACCCACATCAGGATTAGCGCCTTCAGTAACCTTGTCAGCTACAAGTTCTTGTTTAACTCCCTGAATATAGACCTTGGCACCATAGTTCCAAGGGATAGCCTTATCAGAAGAATACGAAATTGGGCCAGGCTTAGTGATGATTACAGGAGCCACACGGGGTTCAGCAGAAATCGAATGAAGCCTTAGTAGGGATCTTCAACGGAGCTTTAGAAATTACTGATACGTCTTCAATCTTCAAGCCACGGGAGAAACCTTCGCACAAATTCTCTACAGAAGGAATCTTTTCAAACATGATAGTGCGATAATCGATCCAGCCTTGAATTCCTCTTTTAAGATTCTCACAACCATTGGATTGGGACGCACAATAGTAACAACCTACATCGCAACCCGGAAATAAACCGGCTTGCAGTAGCTTTCTCTTGATGACCGGGAGAGGAGTTGACAGATCTCTCACATCATGGACATATACCACATCCATGATAGCATTAATAGTCTTATCGTGTTTTGGCATTGGAGCAGTGATGACATTAGGAGTCTCTGGAGCGTCGAACTCAATTTCACCAGCTTCTATCATATCCTGGACTTTGTTTCTCAGTGCCCAACAATTATTCGCATGGTGTCCAGGAGCATTGGAATGATAAACACATGTAGCCTTAGGACCATGAGTTGGATTTGCAGTGTTGACAATCTTTGGAGGATCCTTCGTGGTGATCAAGCTAGCCTTCAATAGATGTTGCAGGACTTAAGACAAAGGCATGTTGATCGGGGTAAACTGTCTTCTAGGTCTGTCTGTTTTGCGTTGATACCCTTGTTTGGAGGTCTGTTGAGGCGTTGGTGTAGAGATTTGGACGGCCCCAACAGGTTGGTTCTGATCATTCTTATTGTGAACCTTCTGACTATGCACAACATTAGACTCATTCTTTTCATGATATGGCTTCTTTGTAGTACCAGAGGTAGCACCTACCTAAATCTTCCCGCTTCGGATACCACTCTCAACATGTTCTCCAGTCAATATGAGCTCCGTAAAACCAGAGGATGAACTACCCAGTAGGTGACTATAGAACGGACCGGTCAGCGTACCCATGAACATGTCAACCAACTCTCTGTCAGCTAAAGGTGGTTAAACTCTTCCAACCAAGTCTCTCCATTTCTGAACATACTCCTTGAAACTCTCTTTCGGGCCCATAGTCATGCTTTGCAATTGAGTGCGAGTAGGCGCAAGATCAGCATTGTATTGGTATTGCTTGTAGAAATCAATAGCCAAGTCTTCCCATGTATGAATGTTGGCGCCATCCAGCTGATAGTACCATTCGAGTTGGGTTCCGGATAAGCTTTCTTGGAAAAAGTGGATCCATAGCATCTTGTCAGCAGTATGAGGCTGAATTTTCCTCACATAGGATTTCAGGTGCAGTTTAGGGCAAGAGACTCCGTCATACTTAGCAAAGGTTGGAGTCTTGAACTTTGGAGGGATAACGACTCCAGAGGTGAGCCCTAATTCCTCAAAATCCAGCCCAGGTACCTTCTGGATTTCCATAGCCTTCATACGTTCCTCCAATTGCTTGTATTTCTCTTCGGGATATTCCTCCTCATAGTAATAGTCTCCTTCATCATTTTGCTTAGCAGAACCGGCATTGCTCTTTGCATCAATCTTGATGCTAATGCTATCCTCATGGTCGTCGTCTTCGTGGGTTTCAACTTCCTTGGCCCTTTTGAGAGGACCTCTGAACCTTCTTCCCATGTTGAAAACACCTACCAACTTCTTGGTCTTATTTTCCTTCTTAGTCAGAAGGGATTTCAACTCATTTTGTCCCTTGGACAAATTCAGGATCAAAGCTTGGAACTCAGCATTCTGAGCTTGGAGATTCTTGACGGATTGTTCGAGATCCATTTCCTTACTGAAATAAACAGCGGAAAGATGAGAGACCTGTTATAAAAAACCTGTGATGCAGTGTTTATGAATGGTATGCGTATGCGTATGCAATGTTTTCAAGGACCTTGAAATTTAAATTTGTTTAAACAAAAGAAAAGAAACAACTTTTATTAGTAGTAATTAAATTGCAATTATTGTTTTTTGCCATTTTTAGGCTTACAAGGGAAAGGAAAAAATAAACAACTAAATATAATAATAAAATAAAAACTTCTTAAAGTTTCCCATGGACGCTTTCTCTTTGACCCAAGGAAATTGTTGATGCTTTGCTCTGCATGAAGTTGTTTCGTGAGCTCTAACACTTGCTTCACTTTAGCACGGAATTGGGCCTCAAAAGAATCTCTTTCTTCCTTCAACTGAACCCATGACCTTTTTAGCTCTTCTAAATCAGTAGGCATGTTCGGATGAAGAATAACTAGAGGAACCTTTTCTTCATACTCTGGTTCCACAATCACAGGTCTGACATAGGGATATGGCATAACAAAACGCTGAGCACGAGCGCACACCCATCTGAGATAAGGCTCTAAAGGAATGGAGTTCTTTTGACCCCAAATCTTGCTATCAACCTTGTACACTTTGTTCCAAGCGCGTATGAACTCCCGGCGCTGGTTTTGAACATCTTCTTCGTAGTTGAAAACAACCCCTTTGATAATCATGTTGTGAGGACCATCCCTGCGAGCATACCCAAATTGACGTAGGGCTAATGAAGGATTGTAGGTGATTCCCCCTCTAATGCCAAGGAGTGGCACATTAGGGAATTTCCCACAATGGTCAATAATAGTGACGTACTCCTGACATATGACATGCCAACGAATATCTGAATGAGAAAGTGACATAATCCTTTGCGACCATTGCATCTTTTGATCATTTCATATCACTGAACGAGGATGGTACGAAATAAACCACCTGGCTAGTCGAGGCGTACAACACATGAGTGTTCCTCGCTTCTTCATGGTACGGGTGTGGAGTGAGTGCAAAATTTCTCCGAGTAAAGTAGGCACCGGATTGCGAGTCAGGAATATCTTAATGGCGTGCACATCTATGAACTGATTAGGATTAGGAAACAATACCAAACTGTATATTAATAAAGCTAGTATATCTTCAAAGGCATGGTAACTCATAACTTTCAAGAATTGTCGAGCTTTCCCAAATAAGAACTTGGCCAAGAAACCTTCAACCCCATTCTTTGTTTCCCAATTGGAGGTAATGTCTGATCTCTTCAGGTGTAATGCAGCAGCAATAGTCTCGGGTTTTGGAGTGTCCTCCAAACCGGTGAAAGGTAACTGATCAGGGATGGGTATACCAAGTAAATCCGAGAACTCCTCCATGGTAGGTACCAATTGGTAATCCGGGAATGTGAAGCAATGATGTTCAGGATCAAAGAACTGGCATAGGACTCTCATCATATCTTCTTCAAACTTAGAGGTGACCAGTCGAAGTAGATAACCATGGCTTTTGGCAAATTAAGAATCTCCAGGAACCTTTGAAACCAGCTCCTTAAGCTCAGAAGGTATCCCCATGAAGTTGATTCGTGTGTAATCCCTAGTAGCGAAAGCCATGTCCTACAAAACAGAACAAAGATAAATTTCTTGGTCCTTGAAATCGTTAGTGGAGATGATATGCCATGATGTCATGATGTTATGATGTTATGATGTTATGATGTCAAGTAGATAACAAACACAAACAAGTCACACAAAGTCCTTAGGTTTAAGGGCTTGCATGAAGTCCATAGGTGCATACCCTCCTTTCTTGAGTTTAGTTGGTTTAACCTGTCCTAAAAGAGTAACTGGGTTCTATGGTGCTCATATCCCTGATCTTTCTCGCGGACATTATCTCAACATGGCACTCGATCGGCCAGCCAAAAACATCCTTAGAGTCCAATCTCAATGAGTGTAGCATCGAGTATCAACCGGCTTCAGTCAGGAATCCAAAGCCAGCTATCTCGCTACTTCCTATAAGCCAGAGTCAAGTTCAACTAAGCTTCTAAGGGCGAATTAGTGCTTAATGACACCACGCGGCAGCCAAATGTCTCCTTGATCATGTTCAATGGCCACCAGGACAAACCAAAGTGTCACACTAATGGTGGCCACCAGATCAACCATATCGATACAAGTCGTACAGTCTCCTTGGTCTATTGCCACATACCTAAGGTACACTAGATTCGGGTGTAGGATCTTTCACACAAGAGAATACCCAAAAGTACCCTTAAAAATAAAGCAAACAAAGCAAACAATTAAAGTGATCCTAAACTTTAAGGTAACCCCTCTTTTAAGTAATCCCTGCCATAAAGAGGGCAGGTAGTCTAAGGGAAGGATATAATAGTCATTTAATCTCTTAGGCAACAGGCGAGGATACCTTAGCAATGGGGACAGTCATCTTTTATAAGGCAACCTCGAGGGACAAAATTGATGATGAATGAACTGAGGGTAACATTTGCTTTAGGTATCCTCGGAATCGAGGGACTTGACTATTTTAAAGGCAACAAATAATAAGGCAACAAGGCAACAAATAATAAGGCAACAGGCAACAAGAGAGGTTACCCTAAAGGTGTGTGTGTGGCACAATCACGTGGTTAATTCGGATATTTTATCTTGTAATTAGTTATTCTAATTCAATTAACAGGCTTGCACTCCCTAGGATTACTAACCACAACAATTAATATTACGGCGAAATAAAAGGCAGAAAATAAAATCCTACGCTATTACAATAAACACCTGCGGGCAAAAATAAAAAGGCAAAATAAAAAAGAATCATTAATTTAAAATAATCAGATGGCTTGAGCCTTCATCAATTCTTGACAAACCCTGAAAAATTAAGAATGAAGAAGAGAAAGGTTAGTGCATTAAAGATCTACAAACCCTAATTGATTAAAACAAACCAGGTTTAAAGCAAATTGTTTAAACAGAATATGTAAAATAAATGATTTTAATATTTTTTTTAATAATCATTAAAGGTTAAGGAAATCGAATGTTCGATAAAATATGATAATTAAATAATTACGGGATTAAACCCTACTTAATTAATTAAAAGTATAGGCAAAAAAATTGAGTTTTTAATATTAAAAAAACAATTATTGATAAGATGATAAAAAAAGTCAAGTTTTCGATAAAAAATAAATTATTATCAAAAATAACATTTTTAGTAAATGTAAAAAAAAATTAGAGCAAATAATTAATAAACTAAAAGAAATAAAAGAAAATAAATAAATAAAAGGATCATGTAAAATAAAAAAATTAAGAAATACTTAGCTTTGATTAGGTGTGGCTGGCTTCTGAGGGATCACAGTGCACCCTCAATGCCAGAGATGTTGGATCTGAGGAAGCTGACAATCCATTGGCTGAGCCTTGAGGGCGTATGGTACACCGGGATACCTGGGGCGCATGGGATCGGTGGCAAGTGATTGTTTAAAAAAAAGTTGCAAGGGCCAGGGATCAAACCCTGGACACTTTGGTCCTTCACGCGTTGTGCCACTGAGCCAACTTACTGGATTTGTTTAAAGAGCGCATTTGAAAGAATATATTAAAACAATGAAACAGGATCCAAGACGCGCGCCAGAATTCAAACAAGCCAACCACACGAGGACACATCATCACCTTCTTCATGGAAAAACTGAACCATGGCTTTTACAACGCTTATTACCAGTACGCTATAAAAACTCAAAGCTATTACACCTGTTAATTGTTAACAACTCATACAAGCATCAAAAATAAAAAAGGAGACCATACTCATGTTCGTCTTGGTCTCACGAACACACCTGTACCAGTATCGAGCCTTAATTTGCACTAAATTAAAAAACCCCAATTTGAGGCTCATGAACCCTAACATGGTGGATCCTCATATACGCACAATAGCTAAATTAAAACTCCAGAATCATTCAAGACATCATAACAAACACAAATATGCAATTAAAACATGTAAATGATGCATGAATTATTGAAATCGAAGGGCTTTTTAAAACCGCAAATCGTGGGTTTTTGTGAGTGTGTTCTGGATGCTTCAAGGCTTGATGAGGATCTGAACACGTTCAGTGATGCTCCAGGAATATGCTTGGACCTTCAAAACTCTTTGAATCGATCTCAATCACCAAGAATGAATTCCACTTTTTCTTGAATTTTATGAACTCGGATTAGGGTTCTTGAGGCAGGTTTTTCGTGAATTCTAGGTTTGCAATGCTTGTGTACTTATAATAGAAGGATTTAGGGTAACAATTTGGACCTGAATCTTGTTAAATCTTTGATTTGCCATTGAAGAAATTTGATTGGAAATATGGTTTTAAAAACTTCCAATTTTGCCCAATTTGATTCAATCTTCTTCCAATGAATTGGTGCACGAAATTTGATTGATTTTTGGAGTTAATATTGATTGGATTTGATTAGAATTAGATTCAAAACAAATCTTCTTCATAAATCTTTGATTTTTTTAATTTTATTGCCTTTTAAATGAATAAAAATTCAAGTAAAATTAAATAAACCAAATTAATTCATTTTGAGGCATTTTCTTTCACATTTTCCCCTTAAAATTGTCCAACTTTGACAAGGCATATCTCCCTCAATTTTTAAGATATGGAGGAGTTTTAGGACTTTTTGGAAACCTCAAGATGTTCTCTATAAGCCACTTTGGAAACGTTTTTCCATTTGAAGATTTTATCTTGATGATATGGGCTTTGACAAAAAATTGCTTTTGGTTGACTTTCAAAAAGGGACCTATAATCTTTTGATCCATATTTATCAAATGAAGCATTTTTAGACTTGGCATGTGAGACAAAAAGTTGTAGAGAATTCAATTTCCTTCAAATTGAGATTTGTATGGGAAATTTATGATGTTCCATGTGAAAGTTATGGCTGGTCAAAGTTCAGTTGACTTTAGGTCAAAAAACCCTAATTTAGAATCTTTAGGTTTTGTTGATTTCTGAACTTTCCTTGATGAATCATGATCAATCCTTGATCAAATGATGAATGATACTTCAAAATAAGGATGTTGACAAAAAATCAGGAATTTTGACTGTACTTTGACCACAGTTGACTTTTAGGTCAAACTAATCGACTGTTGACTTTCTGAGCAATTGACTGAGCAATCCTTGGAATTGAAGCCTGAATTTTGTCATAGAGATAATTTGAAACATCATGAACCATCTGAAATCCATTGGAGACTTTGATTTATTAATTCTCTTCAGAGAAATCAAAACCCTAGTTTAGGAGGTCATTGTTTAGGAGAGTATGTCCCTGAGTCTTGAACCTTGGTATGAGTTTTAAAAGGTCAAATGAGATGGGAAAATTTTGGGGTATGATGTAACACCCGTATAATTTTAATATTAATTTAATTTGGAATATTGAATTAATAATTAGAATTATTAAGGTTTTTTTGTGAAAATAATGGTTTATGGCATTTAGGCCATGTGAGAAATAGTAAAAGAGGGGGGTGTGATATAGGAAGGCTCTTTACTAATTTTATTATTATTTTCTTAAAATAATTAGAATTGGGAAGGAAAGAGGAGAACGTGAAAAGATGATAACACGATTTTATATCGTATATTTAGCCTAAAATCCATAGATATTTATAGCATTTTCCGTTTATTATGTTAATTTATTATGATATTACGCGTGTATTTGCTTTATTTCAGGTTTTACACTTCAATTTCGACTATTTGCGAAAAGGAAAGAAAATTGAGCTTAAATGACCAATATTTATGCCTAAAAGATGAAAAGGGAGTGCTGAAGTGAAAGAAGGGTGCAATTAGGACCCAAAAGGCCCAAAAGAGATATTCAGCCCACCATGAATCAAAAGGCGCGTGGCCCAGACCTGCAAGCAAGTGGAGACGCACGTCTCCACGTTCTCTCCAGCCACGTCACCAAGAGGAGACGCCCGTCTCCAACTGCCCAAGATTTTCTCCACTTGAGACGCACGTCTCAAGTCTTCCTGAAGAAACGGAGACCCACGTCTCCACGCCCAGTCTGCAGAAAGTTCCTCAATTCACGGATTCCAACTGCAAACCTCCTCCTATAAATAGGACCTGCTATCCCACTTCCAAGGAGTCCGATTTCCTGCCAACGAAGTGCTGCCGAAATTGTACCGCGAACTGCTTTTCCTTATTCTGTTTTCATTTAACCGTCTATTTTCTCACAACGATTTCTACACTGGAAATTGTTGTGAACTTTTCATAGATCTAGCCTTACGTTAGATTTATCGCTTTATTTCCTTGTTTTTATTTTCTGCCATTTAAATTCCGAAGAACGATCCAGCCAACCTGTGGTGGAAGTTCGAGTACTTCAAGATTCAATTCAATCCAGATTTATTTTAATTCAGGTTTTTTTATTTACCGCCTTATTTATATTATTTATCTGCATGATATATTATATGCCATTTAATATGCTTATTATTATGAACCGAACCAATATATGTATGTTTAATCGTATTAATATGTCTGGCTAAAATACTAAAGGTGTCGGTATGTAAAGTAAGTTAACCGTAGGGATCCGAAATAAATTGGCTTAAATTATGTTTTATTAATTATCACTTATTTTTGGTTTATATGTCTAGTTTAATTAGTAAGTCTTAAAACCAACAGAGCGAAAGTTTGAGGGATTAGGACGGTCAAAGGTTAAAATCAATAGAGCGAAAGTTTGAGATCTTTAACTGGATAGTAGACATAGGACATTAGTTTTAAGGATGGCGAAAGCGTATTAAAACTAATTGGAACTTATTTATTTTCAAAAAGTGTTTTTACACCCGAATGGGATGGCGAAAGCGTACGTTAGGGATATTAGCATGTTCCGAGTCAACAGAGCGAAAGTTTGAGATTAGGAGATTTAAATAGATAACAACCTCGTAAAATAGGCATTTTATTAATTACATTGTTTCCAAAAAGCTCTTCTAAAATCTAATGGGATGGCGAAAGCGTACATTAGGATTAGGATAGTAGTCTGAATCAACAGAGCGAAAGTTTGAGACGAGGATTTTTAATCAATTGGAATTAGTAAAGATTTTTAATTTAATTATGCAAAAGCCAATGAACCTTCGGATTACCTTTAGTTAAACGAAATACATACTGATACCTGTCTTTTATTATTATTCTTTATTTTCTCACAATCACTTTCCCTTAGGAACAATCGAAATTTTAGTACTCCTAGCTTTACATAGTAACCTTAGATAACGGTAGATTGATTCATAGTCCCTGTGGATTCGATATCTTTTAAAACTACACGACACGACTGTGCACTTGCAGTTATCAGATTCATAGACACGTAAAGTCGCGATCAAGTTTTTGGCGCCGTTGCCGGGGACTATTTAAGTCGATATCGTAACTCACTGTTACACCGTAGAGACTAGGATAATTCTTCCCTTTCTTTTTGAACGATTGTATGCCAAATACTCGTTCACAAGGAGGAGACTTAATACAACGAATTAACGAGATCGAACGTTTCATTAACGTTAAACGTCGAGCTCGCAACCTTCCCGAAGTAGCAGAAATTCCGATTAATCAGGAATTGAATTTTACTGATCAAATCAATCAAATCACCCCGAAGCTAGAGATGGCTGCTATTCGTCCTCTTAGAGACTATGCCGCTCCTTCGCGCGCTGAACCGCATTCAAGTATCGCACCACCTGCGATTGAAGCGAACAATTTCGAACTGAAACCTTCACTGGTCCAAGCTGTTCAACAGAATCAATTCTCTGGAAGCCCTGTAGACGACCCCAATCTCCATTTATCCGTGTTCGTGCAATACGCCGACACTATCAAAGCCAACAACGTTAGTTCCGAAGCTATTCGATTACGCCTTTTCCCTTTCTCCTTGAGAGATAGAGCGAGAGCGTGGCTTCAATCCCTGCCTTCCAATTCCATAACAACGTGGGACGAATTGAAGAGAGTATTCTTAGCGAGATACTTTCCGCCTAGCAAGACTGCTATGCTTAGAGGTCAAATCAACGGATTTACCCAGAAAGATAACGAATCGCTCTTCGAAGCTTGGGAACGTTACAAGGACATGCTTAGAATATGCCCTCATCATGGACTCGAACCATGGCTGATCATCCATACCTTTTATGGTGGTCTCTTATATAACACTAAAATGACTATAGATGCCGCTGCTGGCGGAGCATTAATGGACAAACCCCATGATGAAGCATACAAACTCATAGAGAACATGGCACAAAACCATTACCAATGGGGAGGAGAACGCGCCGCTCTAGAGAAAGCCCAAACCAAAGGAGGAATGTACGAAATTAGTGGTATAGACCGCGTTAACGCTAAAGTAGACGCTTTAACTCAAAAGATCGAGAATTTAACCATCACTCCTTCAGCCACCGCTGCCGCTGTAGCACCTAACTGCGAGATTTGTGGATTGACTGGGCATGTAGTTGCTGAATGCCAACTCTTGACTGGAGTCCCATCTGATCAAGTAAATTACGCTCAAGGAAACCCTTATTCTAACACGTACAACCCTGGATGGAAAAACCACCCGAACTTTTCTTATAAGAACAACAATGCGTTGTACGCGCCTGGACAAGCACCTGCTGTACCACCTGGCTACCAAAAAGCGCCTGTAGCTGCTCAAAACACCCCTAGGAAGTCAAACCTAGAAATCATGATGGAGAACTTTATAGCTTCCCAACAACAAACCAATAAAGACTTCCTGAATCAAAACATCCACAATAGCGAGCAACTAAAACAACTATCGAACAAAGTAGATGCTTTAGCTACGCATAACAAAATGTTAGAAACTCAAATCTCACAAGTAGCTCAACAACAAGCACCTACTGCTGCCCCTGCTGGCACGTTTCCCGCTCAACCACAACCTAATCCTAAAGGACATGCGAACGCGATAACACTACGAAGTGGAACTAATTACGATGGACCCATAGATCCTAGAACCCAAAACGTACCCATGTCACAACAAGAGCCAAAGGAAACCCAAAAGAAAACAACCGACGAACAAACTGCTAAGACTAAAGAGTACAATAACGAAGTGGAACCCGAAAAAGAGAAACCTTATGTTCCACCACCACCTTATAAGCCACCAATTCCTTACCCTCAAAGATTAGCCAAATCAAAAACCGAAGCGCAATTTAAAAGATTTGTAGAACTTCTGAAGCAATTAAACATAACCATACCATTCACAGAAGCCATAACTGAGATGCCTTCGTACGCTAAGTTCTTAAAAGAAATCTTATCAAACAAAAAGAAGCTCGAGGATAACGAAACTATAACGCTTACCGCTGAATGTAGCGCTATCATCCAAAATAACATGCCTCCAAAACTGAAAGACCCTGGTAGTTTCTCTATACCCTGCGTAATTGGAAAAACCATCATAGAGAAAGCCTTGTGCGATCTAGGAGCTAGTGTTAGTTTGATGCCTCTTTCGACCTGTAAGAAACTCAATCTAGGTGAGCTTAAAGCAACAAGAATGTCTCTTCAACTAGCAGACCGTTCAGTTAAATATCCTGTAGGAATGTTAGAGAATATCCCTGTTCGTGTAGGTCAATTCTACATCCCGACCGACTTCATCATTATGGATATCCAAGAAGATTCTAACATCCCGATCATTTTAGGAAGACCATTTTTAGCGACCGCTGGTGCAATTATAGATGTAAAGCGAGGAAAGCTTACTTTCGAAGTAGGAGAAGAGAAAATAGAATTTATCCTTTCCCAATTCCTAAAAGCACCTTCTATAATTGACACATGCTGTTCTGCTGACATAATCGACGAGTGTGTCAAGGAAATGAAATCCGAACCAAATAAGGAAACCGAAACCCTAAGGATTCCTATGCCGCCAATTTTTGAAGATGACAACTGGCGTGAGGAATATCAAGATAACCACCTGAGTGAATGCTTAGCTTTAACCCCTGATCCTATACCTGGACCTAAGAAACCTGCTATAGAGCTGAAGACACTCCCTACCGATCTTAGATACGAATTTCTAGACGAAGAACTAAACCGACCAGTTATAGTGAACGCCAACTTAGGACGAACCGAGACTGAAAAATTACTTAATGTCCTAAGAAAATACCCTACCGCTTTAGGATACAACATATCAGATCTGAAAGGTATAAGCCCTTCTCTATGTATGCACCGCATCATGCTCGAAGACGATAGTAAAACCTCTAGGGAACATCAAAGGCGAATAAATCCTATTATGAGCGATGTGGTTAAAAAGGAAATCCAAAAACTGCTAGAAGCTGGAATAATATATCCTATATCCGATAGTAAATGGGTTAGCCCCGTTCACGTCGTACCAAAGAAAGGAGGAGTCACAGTAATCACTAACGCAAAAGGAGAATCTGTAGCACAACGTACCCAAACTGGATGGAGAATGTGCATTGACTATAGGAAGCTAAATAAAGCTACCCGAAAAGACCATTTCCCTTTACCTTTCATAGATCAAATGCTCGAACGCTTAGCTAAACACTCACATTTTTGTTATCTGGATGGATACTCCGGATTTTTCCAAATTCCTATCCACCCTGACGACCAAGAGAAGACCACATTCACCTGTCCTTATGGTACATTCGCTTATAGACGAATGCCTTTTGGACTCTGCAATGCACCCGCGACCTTCCAAAGATGCATGATGGCAATATTTGCCGACTTCCTAGATGGAATAATGGAGGTCTTTATGGACGACTTCTCTGTCTGTGGAGGAAGTTTTGAAACATGTTTAGAAAACCTTGAAATGGTGCTTAGACGATGCGTAAGCGTAAACCTAGTCCTTAATTGGGAAAAATGCCATTTCATGGTTCGACAAGGAATTGTACTTGGACACATCGTATCCGATAGAGGAATCGAAGTTGATAAAGAAAAAATCGAAATTATCGAAAACCTTCAACCTCCCAAAACCGTTAGAGAAATAAGAAGTTTTCTGGGACATGCTGGTTTTTACCGACGCTTCATTAAGGATTTCTCTAAAATAACCAAACCCTTAACTGAACTACTCATGAAAGACGCCGAATTTATTTTCACCGATAAATGCACTGAAGCATTTCAAACACTTAAACAAGCATTGATCTCTGCGCCAATTATGCAACCTCCCGACTGGAATGAGCCTTTCGAAATAATGTGTGACGCAAGTGATTATGCTGTAGGAGCCGTTCTAGGACAAAGAAAGGATAAGAAACTACATGTCATATATTATGCGAGTAGAACCCTAGACGAAGCTCAGATGAATTATGCCACGACAGAAAAAGAATTATTAGCTGTCGTATTCGCATTAGACAAATTCCGTTCTTACCTGGTAGGAGCCAAAATAATCATATACACTGACCACGCCGCCATTAGGTACCTCCTAACCAAAAAGGACGCTAAACCAAGACTTTTGAGATGGATCTTGTTACTACAAGAATTCGACCTGGAAATTAAAGATAAGAAAGGCACTGAAAATGTCGTAGCAGATCACCTCTCTCGATTGGAAAATCTGAAACCCGAACAAGTACCAATTGACGATGATTTCCCTTATGAAAGACTCATCGCCCAATTAGAAGCAAATGAATTCGAACCATACCGTCCAAACTCTGAAACCGAGAAATTAGCTGAAATAGCTTTAGCCCGATCTGACGCACCTTGGTATGCAGATTTCGTAAATTACCTAGCTGCTGGTGTGCTTCCTCCTGATCTAAGCTACCAACAGAAGAAGAAATTCTTCCATGACCTAAAACATTACTATTGGGACGACCCACTCCTTTTCAAAAGAGGCCCCGATGGAATCTTTAGACGTTGTGTACCCGAGGAAGAGATAAGAAGCATAATAACACATTGTCATTCTGCACCGTGTGGAGGACACCATAGCACATCTAGAACCTGCGCCAAAATCCTTCAATCTGGACTTTTCTGGCCCAACCTGTGGAAAGACGTCCATTTTGCTGTACTAAGCTGTGATAGATGCCAACGAACTGGAAACATTTCAAGACGCGATGAAATGCCTCAAAAAGGCATTCTAGAAGTAGAAATATTTGACGTCTGGGGAATAGACTTCATGGGACCGTTTCCGTCATCGTTTGGAAATCAATATATACTCGTAGCCGTCGATTACGTTTCAAAATGGATAGAAGCTATTGCTTCCCCTACAAACGATACACGAGTAGTTATTAAACTTTTCAAAAACGTCATCTTTCCTAGGTTCGGTGTGCCAAGATTGGTAATTAGCGATGGTGGTTCCCATTTCATTTCAAGAATACTTGAGAAACTCCTTCGAAAATATGGAGTAAATCATCGAATAGCCACACCATACCATCCACAAACAAGCGGTCAAGTAGAAGTATCTAACCGCGAAATAAAACAAATATTGGAGAAAACTGTTGCTATATCTAGGAAAGATTGGTCAACCAAGCTAAATGAAGCTTTATGGGCTTATAGAACAGCTTTCAAAACTCCAATAGGAACTACCCCATTCAAACTCGTTTATGGAAAATCATGCCACCTACCAGTAGAGTTAGAACATAAAGCCTATTGGGCCATTAAGAACTTAAACCTAAACTACACTGCCGCTGGTGAGAGACGACTTCTAGACATAAACGAATTAGAAGAACTTAGACAAGACGCTTACGAAAACGCCAAAATCTATAAAGAGCGAACGAAAAAATGGCACGACAAGCGTATATCTAGGAAAAATTTTAGCATCGGCGATAAAGTGCTCTTATTTAACTCTAGACTAAAATTATTTCCTGGTAAGTTACGATCTAGATGGTCTGGCCCTTTCGAAATAACTAACATATTTCCGAGTGGAGCGATAGAAATCAAAGGAGAAACCGTCAAACCTTTTGTCGTAAATGGGCAACGTCTTAAGTATTACCATCATCTCGAATACGATGAAAACATCGAAGTTTTTAAACTTGACGAACTGCCCGCTCTTTCGAAAAAATAGTTTTCTATTTTTAAATCGTCGAGCTTACGACATTAAACAAAGCGCTTGGTGGGAGACAACCCACATTTATTTATTCTTCTATTTTTTTTTTTATTTTATTTATTAAAACTTTAATTTTTCTAATCTTTTATTTTTAATTTTCATTTTAAAACTTTATTCTATTTTTAATTTTAATTTTAATCATTTTTGATTTTTCATACATCTTATAATAATTATTATAATTATAACTACTATCTATGAATTGGGAAAATATTTCCGTTATAATTATATTTATTATTATAACTTGTTACCTAAGCTTAATTTTAACTTTTTATTTTATTTTAAATAAACACTAGCCTAATTCTAACTTATCCTAATATTTTCAACTTCTAGGTTTTTCAATTAACTACTAACTACGATGGAAGGAGTTGATAATATGGAAGTTGTGTTCCGTGGTAGAGGACAAGAAGCAAGATTCAACAAGCTGGCTGAAAGACAAATAGATCTGACTTGCTACCCTGACCAATCGACTATGATACGACTTGGCATCCAAGAAAGCGTTTTACACCTGCTTAACCAAGTCGGTTGGACTGGTTACCACTTGTTTCGCAAGTTTAATACCTACCGGAAACTCACTTTGGAATTTTTGAGCTCACTGACCTATCTTCCAAACAGTGGACAAGGACTGAAGAAAGGAGTCATCCTTTTTCGACTCTTTGGAATGGAATTTAACTTTTGCATGGGAGACTTTGCTAAAATGTTAGAACTACCTCATGGACCCGATGCATATGCCAAAGTAGCTGAAGAAAACCTTCCATACTGGGAGCTGGAAAAATTCTGGGGGAAAATCACTGGAAATGATAACCCTGAAGAGAATGAATTTCAATCTGAGAATATCCACAATCCTGCTTTCCGCTACTTTCACAAGATCCTTGCTCACTACATTTTTGGAAAGCCTGATAATGTCACTGAAGTTACTAGAGAAGAGTTATTCATCATGTTCTGCTCCTCTCAGAATCGCCCGGTCAATGCCATTGCATTCATGCTAACAAACTTCGAGCGCATCACGCAATACGAAGTTTCACCCATTAGGATCGGCGGATTTGTCACTATGATTGCTAATGCCATAGGAATGAGAGTACCTTTGCTTAGATTGACACCTTTTGGTACCCATACCTCTATGGACATCAATTTCTGCTTTAATCGAGGTATCATCGGTAATCTTGGACCTCATCGGTTTGAATTGCTCATTGATAACAAAGTTTGGTATCAGTTCACCTTACCGAATCCTAGGACAAGTGTGCACAACCCTGCCAACTGGCTTTACTATGGTCAGATTCCTGAGAGAGAGCCCTCACCTGAAACTCCTCAAGCTTATGAACATGTTGATGAGGAAATGCCTGCATCCGAATCTGAACCTGAAACACCACCTGGTTATTATGAACCTCTTCCTGTTGATGAACCCATTCCTGAATATGAACCTTTATCAGAAGACGAGCCTATACCCGAGTACGAGCCTGAGACACCTTCTGAAGATTCTGCTGATGAATACACTGTTGACATGACTGATGTCGAACTCGAGCCACAACAACCCGCTACGTCCACCGCATCGGTAAATCAAAGGATGCCCAATCTGAACACGCACGAACAAGCAATCAATGCACTACAACAAGATGTACAACATGTGCGCAACGAGCTTCACACTTTGCAAATGCATTTCTTCGATTTCATCGACACCGTCAACGCTCAGTTCGACGAAGTTTTCAAGCACATTCAGTCTAATCAAAACAACAATAGACGTGGCTAGATGTTACCGTATTAGATTATTAGATTTTTATTTCTAGTTTTAGTAATTTCAAATTCCTAGTTTAGAATTTAATTTTTCTGCACTTCTACATTCTGCTCCTGTTAACACTCAGTACCGGTTTAATTTTAAATGCAATATTCTATTTATTACTGCTACTGTGTTTTACTATATCACTATTAAACTGCTATGCATTCCTGTATACCATATTTTTGCCGTTTATAGTATGATACAAGGACACTGTACTGAGCTGGTATTCTGTATTATTGCTACTGTCAGAATTGGTCCACACCTGCACGTGTGGAAACCACTTACCTGAGCTAGGAGACGCACGTCTCCATTTATGTGGGACCAGCAGTCTGCATGCATAGGACAGGAGACGCACGTCTCCATGCCTGTCCCCCAGCAGACTGGCTGCCTGAGACGCGCGCCTTCCCAAGGCCAGTAGTCTGTGCTGCCTTTTTGACCACGCAGAAGACCACATTAATCCCATTTTTGAATTTTGAATTTGAATTTCAAAATTCATTCTCCTCATTCTTCCCCTATTTATTCCATTTAAACTCCATTAACCTCATTCATCCTCCATCATTCACCTCTTAAACTCCATTCATTTCCCATTCTTCTATTCTATTCAAACTTCAAACACCACCATTAATCCATTTTAATTCTCCATTAACCACCCCATTTTCAAACCTCACTATAAAACCACACCACCACCACTCTTCTTCCTCACAACTATCATACCATTCTCTACTCTTCTACACTACATTTTTATTTTTCATTTCCATATTCACCATGCCTCCACGTTCATTAATCCGTAGTGAGCGTCCCGAGCGACCACCTCCCGACCTTTCAAACATTATCTTCCGAGATGATACTCAACGAACAAAATATGTTGCTTTCTACGAACGTTCGGTTGTTCCCACAAAATTTGTGAACACCGAGTGTCTAGAAACTTTGGGTCTCATTGATGGTGTCACCCGTTTGCTCACTAAATCTAGCCTCCACCATCTTTGTACCGAACCCGTACCTACTTATGAGCCGCTCGTCTTAGAATTTTTTAGTTCCTTCAACTACGACACTCCCTCTAATCAACCATTCTCAACCGGTAGCATCCAATTCCGGATGTTCAACCGTGAATATGCTCTAGATCAAGATGTCGTAGCTTCATATTTGCATTTTAATCATGCTCCAATTGCTCACCGCTCAATCTTTCAAGAACTCAATGGTCGATCCTGGGAGGATCTCGCTTTTGAATTTTGGTTCCATCTCACTGGAGAAAATCCTACCGGTTGGAGAGCTCTTCATGCTTCTCACATTCAAAACCCCGCTATACGTTATTTTCAACGTGTCTTGGGGCATATTATTTTTGCAAGATCCAACAACCACAAGGTAAACCAAAATGAATTATTTTTCCTTTACTGTGCGCTTAACAATATCCGTTTCAATGCCGCACCGTTTATGTTCCAACACATCCAAGGTTTAGTTAACGCCCCCGCTACAAATCCATTCTTGCTTGGAGGCATTATTACTACCTTGGCCTGTGCTTTAGGTCTTGGTGACGAGCTCCTATCACTCTCTCATCTCATGAAGCCTGCTCAGTCACTCGATCTCACTTACTGCCGCGATTCCCACTTGGTTTCACCCCGCCATGATGGCCGATACACTTTGGTCGTCAACAAAGTTCCTATTCCTTATGTCATCCTTCCTTGTCCTGAAAGAATTAACATCCGTTATGTTCAACGTTGGAGGCTTATTGAAGACAACCCTCAAGATGACCAACAAGAACATCCTAATGAACCTATGGATGCAAATGAAGAAGAACTCAACCAAGGGCAAGCTGATGTCAACCAACCTCCTCCAAACAACCCTCCGCCTATCACTCTTGAAGCCATGTATGCTGCTATTCAACGCCAAGATCAACTCGTTCAAGCTATGCAGACAAACCAAACTGAAACAATTAGGCTCATCCGAGAGATGCAACAGGAGCACCGTGACTATGCTATTAGGAACGAAAGTCAATACGCTGAAATTGCCACATATTTGCATAATCTTGACATTCGTGTTAATGACTCTCCTGATAGACGTCGCCGTGTTCGTACAAGAGGCGCGAGCAGTTCTCGAAACCGCAACAATGAGGAGTAGTTCTTATGCACTGAGGACATTGCATCATCTAAGTCTGGGGGAGTCGTATTATTTCTATTTCCTTTAGTTTTATTTTTTCCTTCAGTCATTTCCCTTCCTTGTAATGTTTTTCTAATTCAATAAAGAATATTTATGGAATTTAAGTCTTATATGTATAATTCCGTAGTTATTTCAATTTCTTCCATTTTCTTGAGCCATAACAAAAAATTTTACTTTGCTCCTAAACGATAAACGCAAACCCCACACGTTCAAGAAATACGAAGCTACTCAATCACTCAACGCACCGAAACTGAATTAATCAATATCCTTATTGTCGCAACACTCTAAAACCCCCGAGTATACATAACCGATTTGAATACCCGTTATACCAAAACCATCGACTTTAAGTTTTGAAATAACCCTTAGTAGTTTATTCTAGCAGTCGGCACCGTCTTAGATACAAACTACGCAGAGAGTCGATGAATATAAGTGTATGATCCTCATAATAATTATGTGTTCAACTATAAGAAGAAATGTGCCTACTAAGTAAGGTGATCCTCACAAGATCATTTAACCTAACGGTCGCAAATCTCATATACAAAGAATTTAAAAACTCACTGTCGATTGGTTCAGAAGTCATCTGGTAATGAACTTGGTAGGAAGGACTATTGTCCGATTCCCCACAATCTACAAGTGAATGCTAAGGAGTATACCACATATTGTGCCAGAACTCCATGAGAAGGATCATAGTCACTAACCGACTACTCTGCTATGTGCGTGTCAGGATAATGGGCTTAATGTGATTGCGCGCGAATGAAAAGGGTGAAACATAAGGACAAGTCAAATAGGTCGAGCTATAATGGCATGATTCGGATTGGTATGCATACTGGGAGTTGTTTAGTGTTGTTACTATAGGTTTATTGCTAAGATTCGTTACTTCCGAATAAGAACACTATGTAGCTAAGTATGACTGAACGACGTGGTGGAAGTGTGTTTCATTTATCTTTATCTTCTTATTTTGCTTGAGGACAAGCAAAGGTTCAAGTCTGGGGGAATTTGATAACACGATTTTATATCGTATATTTAGCCTAAAATCCATAGATATTTATAGCATTTTCCGTTTATTATGTTAATTTATTATGATATTACGCGTGTATTTGCTTTATTTCAGGTTTTACACTTCAATTTCGACTATTTGCGAAAAGGAAAGAAAATTGAGCTTAAATGACCAATATTTATGCCTAAAAGATGAAAAGGGAGTGCTGAAGTGAAAGAAGGGTGCAATTAGGACCCAAAAGGCCCAAAAGAGATATTCAGCCCACCATGAATCAAAAGGCGCGTGGCCCAGACCTGCAAGCAAGTGGAGACGCACGTCTCCACGTTCTCTCCAGCCACGTCACCAAGAGGAGACGCCCGTCTCCAACTGCCCAAGATTTTCTCCACTTGAGACGCACGTCTCAAGTCTTCCTGAAGAAACGGAGACCCACGTCTCCACGCCCAGTCTGCAGAAAGTTCCTCAATTCACGGATTCCAACTGCAAACCTCCTCCTATAAATAGGACCTGCTATTCCACTTCCAAGTAGTCCGATTTCCTGCCAACGAAGTGCTGCCGAAATTGTACCGCGAACTGCTTTTCCTTATTCTGTTTTCATTTAACCGTCTATTTTCTCACAACGATTTCTACACTGGAAATTGTTGTGAACTTTTCATAGATCTAGCCTTACGTTAGATTTATCGCTTTATTTCCTTGTTTTTATTTTCTGCCATTTAAATTCCGAAGAACGATCCAGCCAACCTGTGGTGGAAGTTCGAGTACTTCAAGATTCAATTCAATCCAGATTTATTTTAATTCAGGTTTTTTTATTTACCGCCTTATTTATATTATTTATCTGCATGATATATTATATGCCATTTAATATGCTTATTATTATGAACCGAACCAATATATGTATGTTTAATCGTATTAATATGTCTGGCTAAAATACTAAAGGTGTCGGTATGTAAAGTAAGTTAACCGTAGGGATCCGAAATAAATTGGCTTAAATTATGTTTTATTAATTATCACTTATTTTTGGTTTATATGTCTAGTTTAATTAGTAAGTCTTAAAACCAACAGAGCGAAAGTTTGAGGGATTAGGACGGTCAAAGGTTAAAATCAATAGAGCGAAAGTTTGAGATCTTTAACTGGATAGTAGACATAGGACATTAGTTTTAAGGATGGCGAAAGCGTATTAAAACTAATTGGAACTTATTTATTTTCAAAAAGTGTTTTTACACCCGAATGGGATGGCGAAAGCGTACGTTAGGGATATTAGCATGTTCCGAGTCAACAGAGCGAAAGTTTGAGATTAGGAGATTTAAATAGATAACAACCTCGTAAAATAGGCATTTTATTAATTACATTGTTTCCAAAAAGCTCTTCTAAAATCTAATGGGATGGCGAAAGCGTACATTAGGATTAGGATAGTAGTCTGAATCAACAGAGCGAAAGTTTGAGACGAGGATTTTTAATCAATTGGAATTAGTAAAGATTTTTAATTTAATTATGCAAAAGCCAATGAACCTTCGGATTACCTTTAGTTAAACGAAATACATACTGATACCTGTCTTTTATTATTATTCTTTATTTTCTCACAATCACTTTCCCTTAGGAACAATCGAAATTTTAGTACTCCTAGCTTTACATAGTAACCTTAGATAACGGTAGATCGATTCATAGTCCCTGTGGATTCGATATCTTTTAAAACTACACGACACGACTGTGCACTTGCAGTTATCAGATTCATAGACACGTAAAGTCGCGATCAAAAGAGAGAAGTTGGAACACGAAGAACGTGGAAGAGGAACAAAGAGGAAGAGACCAAAGAGCAGGAATTTGGCTAAGGTAAGGGGGGACTCTTCCAATTATCATCTCTTATTGTGATTATAGATGAATTGTGTATGGATAGTTGTTTTGTTGAGTCAATTCGATTTGTAAGTCAGAGTTAGGTTTTGAGTTCTAAGAATTGATTTTGATTTTGGGATTTTGATGTATGAATTGATATAGGATGATAGCTTAACCTATATGAATGAATCCTGTGTATGAAAACGTGTAAATGGACTATTTTAGACTCAAAATCGTAGATTGGTATGAGTAGAAACGAGTGAGAATTGGACTGTTACGAAACTGCAGAATTCTGGGCATTTTCTGGTTGTTCGCGTATGGAATAGTGTCATACGCGTATGAGATGAGGTCATACGCGTATGAGGGACATTCCCCAAGGGTTATACGCGTATGATACGCAGCTGCCCTGTCCCAAATACCATGTGTAATACGGTGAACTGGCTTTTATAATCGAAAATGTCGCGGTAAGCAAGAGTCGCCACCGACTTTTATTTTATCCAAATTATCAGAAAGGCTAAAAGAACAGGAAAATACCTTTTAAAAAGAAAACGGGTTCGGGGGGTAATTTATGAAAAGGGAAGGTGTAAGGCACCCTTTGCATCCATGGTTTTCCATGGGCTCTTAATTGCTTTGCTCGTTTTGAAAAGAAATGTAGAAGAAGAAGAAAAGTTGACTTTAGCTCGTAAATGAGCGTAGCCATTTTTGAAGAATTATGAGAAAGAATATAGAAAAGTTTAGAGCAAGGCAAAGCAATTAGGGGCAATTACCTTAAACTTAGATGATAGGTTTCTTTTAGCCTTTCAGGATGAAAGGGTCTATCCTTGCCATAAGAGGGCAGGAAGCCTTTCATTTGGAGGTTGAAGGGTCATCGAGAGTTCGTTCGCCATAAGACTGTCCCATGCCATAGAGAGGCAGGTAGTCTGAGGGAAGAACCAGAATAGCCTTTTCGTAGGTAGCCAGAGGATACCTCAGCCTTTTCGTAGGCAACTTCCGAGGGTCGAGGTCATATTAGCATATCGAAGGCAGCATCATTAGGGACTTATGACCTTTATTTGTATCGAGGCAACATGGCTGAGGTATCCTCGTATTCGAGGGACATGGCTATTCTGCAAAGCAACACAAGGCAACATGCAACAAGGCAACAGGCAACAGGCAATAGAGAGGTTTACCCAAAAGTGTGCGTGTGTGCACCAATCACGTGATTATGTTCAGTTATATTATCTTGTAAATTTACGTGATGCTAATTCAGTTAATAAGTTGCACTCCCTAGAATTACTAACCACGCAATTTAATATAAGCAGTAATAATGGGGAAGGGAAATTGAAACCAGCGGAGGAGAGGGGAATTGAAACCAGCGGGATACAATTAAAAATAGAAGATATAATAGTTTAGGGTTTAGAGTTACCGACACTCGTAGCTTTGGCAATTGACAAACCCTGAAGATTGGAAAAGAAAGAATAAACAAAAGAAGGGGTGAGTGCTTTATCGGTTCGAAGGCAATCATAGTTAACCCTAAAATAAGAAGGTAAAAAGAAAATAATAAGATAAGTAAACGGGTACTTAGCTTCGAATTTGATCTGGCATGGTTGGCAGTCGGAGGAAGCCTCGGGGTTAACCCTGAAAAATGGCAAAGGCAAAGGCAGATAATAGGTGAATGTATGCACAACTCAAAAAAGATTAAAAGGGTAAACCCTAAAAAAAAAGGAAACAAAATAGACTTTCAGAATGAAATGAATAAGGCACTTAGCTTTGTGAAGGGCATGGCATGTAGTCGGAAAGTACTTGAAAAGTAACCCTGAAAAAAAAGGCACAAGAAAATTTTTTTTAGTGTAGGTGTGATCTCGGAAACCCTGATTCGGGCACAAATTAACTATGATTAATAGAATAAATAAAAACCAAATTAATCAATTATCGGTATTCTACCTAATTAATTAAATCAACTGCAAATAAGTTTCCCTTTTTTGATTAAATATCCTAAACCTAATATATTTCTTTAATTAATAAAATATTTATAATTAATTTAAACAAATTAAGTTAAATCCCAATATTTAAATCAAGTGAAATTGTTTAACTAAAATAAATATTTTCATTATTTTTTAGGAAAAAAGAAATTAAAAACAATTTTGTAAAAAGGAAGATCTAAAAAATGTTTTAAAAACAAAACAATGTATATAAATAAGGTAAAAACCTAATATTATATATAATAAAATAAAAAGAAAATTGAGAAACTCAGCTGGGATCGTGTGTCACGCCTTAGTGGAGGTTCATGATGGGCACCCGCGCTGTGGGACGTTGGATTCGAAGCTGATGATGATCTGGCGGTGGATAAAGTAAGGTGCACCGTGATCTTGTCCATTGATGTTGCATTGAATATGGAATATATGATTTGTAAAATAAAAATAGGCGGACCCAGGGGTCGATCCCATGTCCCTAGCCTTGCGTATACGCCTCCTTGCCATTACTCCGCTTTTGCTTAGTTGTTAGTGATATCAATCCTAAATATAATATAAAAAACGCAATTTCTTAATTAAACTCAAAAACTTGCGCCCAGCCGCATGGTCTTCCTCTTCACGCGTTTCTTTTTCTGCAAAATTGCAGAGACTTCTAACTACAGTTGGTTTTCGTCACCATAGCCCTGCACCTATGAGATTCATAAAATAGCGCAAATAAATTTCAACTAACACCATAAATCAATGGGAAATTGGCTACCGAGTGCGGTGGTGCTTTTAATTTGGATCAATTCTTTCTAAATCCCAAATTCCCAATTGGAAGCTCGGTATACCTAGTAATGGTGAATCATGATTCCTGCACTTAAGCTTCACGAAAACAATCTAGAAACATCATACTAATTCATATGAACACGAATATATAATCAAAACCGGTTTATTATGCATGAATTGTTGCAATCGGAAATTTTAAAAGTGATGCAAACCGTGATCGTGAATGGCCGGTTCGGGATACGTTAAACGATGGTGACGCTGCAGTTGATTCCAGAGAGTACCGATGAATCAATTGAACGACTTAGAATTGCTTGAATTGCTCTCTATATCCCTCGGCTAGCTCACTGGATTTTTCACACCCCCCCTCTTATGTTATCCTTGTGCATATATATGGATTTTGATTAGGTTAACAGAATATTGAATTTATCTTAGAGAGATTTGATTTTCCAATCTCATGAAAATTGCCAATTTTGACCAAGGTTTGTTAGAGAATATGCTCCACACGGTCTGCAACTTATTTTGGATATCAAATATAACTTGAATCTAAGCCCATGAATATTAATTTTATTTTAATTAAAATTGAACTAAATTGAATTAATTCAACAATAAATAAAATAAAATAAATGACAATAAAGCATGCAAATGGGCTTTAGAATTCTTTGGCAATATTAGAGATATGTTTGAATCAAGGAAACATAGGCCCATTTGAAGAATTTCCAAGTTTAATCCATATTTTCTTCATGCATTTTCTTCAAAGTTTTTGATTAAATTGATTTTTTAATGAATAAAATTTTATATAAAATCAAATAATCATCAGTAATTTGTGGTATTGGATATGGACCCCATTGGTAAAAAATCAATTTGGCCCTTATTGCTTAGGAGAGTGTGCATCCACTTAGATCTTGAGCTATTGATACTTGGATGAGATTGAGTATAAAAATGTGGTGGGCAAATTTTGGGGTATGACACCATGTACTGGTGATTTGCGTATGAGGAGCGTATGAGGATGCTCATACGCGTATAGAAGATTTAAAGGAGGATTTTGGTTCTGATGATACGCGTATGGCAAGGCTGATACGCGTATGGGGTTGTTTTTAGGCCATTTTCATTTTGGTGAAACGCGTATGATACGCGTATGGAAGAGGGCGATACGCGTATGGACTTGGTGATACGCGTATGGTCGCTGTGTGTGAAAATTCTGTTTTGTGAATTTTCTGGAAAGTTCAATGATGCGTAACTTTCGATCTGTAGGCCTGTTTTGTATGCTGTTTGAGACTGTGTAAACCTTGTAATGTGATTTTGTGGTTTACTGATGATTGATTATATTGAATGATGTTAATGTATATATGAACATGCTTAATAATGATGATGATGAAATGAGTATAGATGATGCTACTCATAGAGTGGAGATGATGAAAGTATGTTATATATATGTTTGCATGCATTCATAAGCATTGATGAGGGCTGAATCCTAGATGATGAGAGGATTCAGTGAATGGCAGAATTCCCATTGTGTGGAATTTGTGCTGGCAGGGCCGTATCTGAATGATGATAGATCGGTCGGTGGGTGATTCCCATTGATGATGATTGGTACCACATGCATAGAGTCAGTTGCATTCATTACATGGAACTGATAACATGACTATATGTATACTCTTGTATTGTTTTGATGGTATGTGTGTGTATGTTGATGGATGATCTGGATATAGATGAGTTGGGTGAACGATATAACTGTTGATGTACTGTTATTTATAATGCAATAATATTTGTTAATTGCGAATGAGACTCACCCTTACACTATATTTTTCAGATTGAGGATAGCGGCTTCGACTCAGTGAGGATTAGCTCATGAGTCAATGTGTCGGTTAGCGTCGGGTCATGCTCTGATAGGTGTAACACTGGGGAACGCTGTTTTTAGTTTATGACATTAACTCGGTTTTGTTTATCTTATTTAAAGATTAAAGCATTGATGATGTAATGCTAGTTTGATGACTTATTCCGCTGTGTAAACATGAGATAGTTTATCTATGAGTTATGTTAAAATGTTTCTCCAGTGAATGCATGACTTATGACTGATGCGGTTTATTTTATTTATTAATTGTGACGCCCTTGTGCATGTACTCTGATTTAATTTGATTAATCGCCGCGGGGGTTTAGAAGGGTGTTACAATAGTGGTATCAGAGCATAGTCGGTCGTTGTGACCAGAGTCTTAGTGTCAGTCTTTTTGTGTATGCGACTAATACGAGTTATATGTCGATACTTTTGTTTCTGACTGGATTGTTTGTGATTAAGTAGAGCAATGGCTGGAAGAGGTGGAAGAAATGATGATGCTATTGCTGAAGCTCTGGACATGATTGCTGGTGTGCTTGGAGGAGGAGCTGTAGGAGCAGGGATTGGTGCTGATAGGCAACTGGGGAATTTCCAGAGGAACAATCCTCCATTGTTCAAAGGCACGCATGATCCTGAGGGTGCTCAGAAATGGCTCAAAGAGATCGAGAGAATTTTCAGAGTTATCGATTGTGCTGAGAATCTCAAGGTGAGGTATGACACACACATGTTGTCTGAAGAGGCTGATGACTGGTGGATGTCGACTAGAGCTGAACTAGATGCAGATGGTGTAGAGATCACTTGGGCTATATTCAAGAGGGAATTTCTGAGAAGGTATTTCCCTGAAGATGTTAGGGGAAGAAAGGAAGTGGAATTCCTGGAACTGGTCCAAGGTAATATGACGGTACCAGAATATGCTGCAAAGTTTGTGGAACTGGCGAAGTACTATGTGCACTACAACAATGATGAAGCCAGTGAGTTCTCAAAATGTGTCAAATTTGAGAATGGCCTTCGTAATGAGATCAAGCAGGGTATCAGGTACCAGAGGATTCGGAGGTTTGTTGACCTGGTGGACTGTAGCAGGATTTTCGAAGAAGATAACATCAAGCTGAAGTCATCTCACTCTCGCGAGTTGGTTGACAGGAAGGGTAAGAAACATATGGATAGAGGTAAGCCATATGGTCGAGTTAAACCTGTTGATTGGAAGAAACCCAGTGGGGGAGATTCCAGTGCTCATATCAGATGTTATAATTGTGGTGAAATGGGACATCGTAGGAATGAGTGCAAGCTTGATCAGAAAAAGTGTTACAAGTGTGACCAAGTGGGTCATATTGCTGCTGACTGCAAGAAGAGGGTTGTGACTTGTTACAACTGTGGTGAAGAAGGTCACATCAGTCCGAATTGTACCAAGCCAAAGAAGAACCAATCGGGAGGAAAGGTTTTTGCTTTGACCGGGTCAGAGACTACTCCAGAAGACAGATTGATTAAAGGTACGTGTTTCATTCATGACACACCTTTAGTTGCGATTATTGATACTGGAGCAACTCACTATTTTATTTCTTTGGATTGTGATGAGAGGTTAAATCTTGAGATATCTGACATAAATGGAAGTATGGTTATTGACACTCCTGCGTCGGGTTCAGTAACTACTTCGTCTGCATGCTTGAATTATCCGGTTGACATTTTTGGTAGAGAATTCGGGATGGACTTAGTGTGCCATCCGTTGAAACAACTCGATGTAATCCTGGGAATGAACTGGTTGGAATTCAACCGTGTTCATATCAACTGTTTTGCAAAGACGGTAATTTTTCCTAAAGAGGTTAGTTCTGATGATCTGGAAATGACAGCTAGGCAGGTGAATGAAGCTGTTGGAGATGGTGCAACTGTGTTTATGATGTTCGCATTGATGAAAGTGAAAGAAAAAGTGGCGAGTGGCGAGTTACCTGTGGTATGTGAATTTCCAAAAGTTTTTCCAGAAGATGTGAATGAATTGCCACCAGAAAGAGAAGTAAAGTTTTCTATTGATTTGGTTCCGGGAACTAGTCCAGTGTAGATGGCACCGTATCGTATGTCGCCGTCTGAGTTGGCTGAACTGAAGAAGCAGTTAGAAGAATTGCTTGAGAAGAAATTCATTCGTCCTAGTGTTTCTCCGTGGGGTGCGCCTGTGTTGCTGGTAAAGAAGAAAGAGGGTTCAATGAGGCTGTGTGTGGATTACAGACAATTGAACAAGGTTAATATCAAGAATCGGTATCCATTGCCGAGGATTGATGATTTGATGGATCAGTTGGTTGGAGCGCGTGTGTTTAGCAAAATTGATCTGAGGTCTGGGTATCATCAGACACGTGTGAAAGATGACGATATTCAGAAGACTGCTTTTAGAACAAGGTATGGACATTACGAGTATTCTGTAATACCGTTTGGAGTTACTAATGCACCTGGTGTTTTTATGGAGTATATGAACAGGATCTTTCATCCTTATCTCGATAAGTTCGTGGTGGTGTTTATAGATGATATCCTAATATACTCTAAGGATGAGGAAGAACATGCTGAACATCTCAGGACGGTATTGGAACTGTTAAAAGAGAAGCAACTTTTTGCCAAACTGTCGAAGTGTGAATTCTGGTTAGAGGAAGTCAGTTTTCTTGGGCATGTGATTTCTAAGAATGGTATTGCTGTTGATCCTACAAAGATAGAAGCTGTGTCTCAGTGGGAAGCTCTGAAGTCAGTGTCAGAGATTCGTAGTTTTCTTGGTCTTGCAGGTTACTACAGAAAGTTCATTGAAGGATTTTCAAAGTTAGCTTTGCCGTTAACTAAACTAACCAGGAAGGGACAAGCTTTTATTTGGGATGCAAAGTGTGAAGAAGGATTCCAAGAGCTGAAGAGGAGGTTGACTAGTGCTCCTATCTTGATTTTACCGAATCCGACGGAATCATTTGTGGTTTATTGTGATGCATCATTGATGGGTTTAGGTGGTGTATTGATGCAGAATCAACAAGTAGTCGCTTATGCGTCGAGACAACTCAAAATGCATGAAAGGAATTATCCGACTCATGATTTAGAGTTAGCAGCTGTAGTTTTTGTTTTGAAGTTGTGGCGGCACTATTTGTATGGTTCGAGATTTGAGGTATTCAGTGATCATAAGAGTCTGAAGTATCTCTTTGATCAGAAAGAGTTGAATATGAGGCAGAGAAGGTGGTTAGAATTCCTTAAAGATTATGATTTTGGTTTGAATTACCATCCGGGTAAGGCAAACGTGGTTGCTGGTGCATTGAGTAGGAAGAACTTGCATATGTCTATGCTAATGGTGAAGGAATTGGATTTGATTGAACAATTCAGAGACTTGAGTTTAGTGTGTGAAGGTACTCCTACTAGTGTCAAATTAGGTATGTTAAAGCTGACTAGTGGTATTCTTGAAGAGATCAGAGAAGGTCAGAAAATCGATGTTGAATTGATTGATAAGTTGACTTTGATTAATCAAGGCAAGAGTGGTGAATTCAGAATTGACGAGAATGGTATACTGAGGTTTGGTGACCGAGTTTGTGTTCCTGATATTGCTGAACTCCGAAAACGTATTTTGGAGGAAGGACACCGTAGTGGGCTGAGTATTCATCCTGGTGCTACTAAGATGTATCATGATTTGAAAAAGTTGTTTTGGTGGCCTGGAATGAAGAAAGAAGTTGCTGAGTTTGTGTATTCTTGTTTGACGTGCCAGAAGTAAAAAATTGAGCATCAGAAGCCATCTGGGTTTATGCAACCGTTGTTTATTCCTGAGTGGAAGTGGGATATCATATCAATGGATTTTGTGTCGGGTTTGCCGAGAACTGTCAGAAATTGTGAAGCTATCTGGGTCGTGGTAGACAGGTTGACGAAGTCTGCACATTTTATACCGGTGAGAATGGATTATCCAATGGAAAAGCTGGCTCAATTGTATATTGAGAAGATAGTTAGTCTACATGGTATTCCTTCAAGTATCGTGTCAGGCAGAGATCCGAGGTTTACGTCTAAGTTCTGGGAAGGGTTGCAGAAAGCTTTGGGTACTAAGCTGAGACTGAGTTCTGCTTATCATCCGCAGACTGATGGACAGACTGAGCGGACGATTCAGTCATTAGAGGATTTGTTGAGGGCTTGTGCGTTGGAAAAAGGAGGTGCTTGGGATAGTTATCTACCTTTGATTGAGTTTACCGACAACAACATTTATCATTCGAGTATCGGTATGGCTCCGTTTGAGGCTTTATATGGTAGGAGATGTAGGACGCCGTTATGTTGGTACGAATCTGGTGAGAGTGCTGTGATTGGACCATAAATTGTACAACAGACTACAGAGAAGATTAAGATGATTCAGGAGAAGATGAAAGCTTCTCAGAGTCGTCAAAAGAGTTATCATGACAAGAGAAGGAAAACACTTGAGTTTCAAGAGGGAGACCATGTGTTTATGAGAGTTACTCCTATGACAGGTATTGGTCGGGCATTGAAGTCAAAGAAGTTGACTCCGCGTTTTATTGGACCATTCCAAATTTCTGAAAGAGTGGGAGAAGTGGCATATCGTGTCGCTTTACCGCCGATGCTTGCAAACTTGCATGATGTGTTATGTGTCTCAGTTGAGGAAATACATTTCGAATCCGTCCCATGTGATCCAAGTAGATGATATACAGGTGAAAGACAACTTGACGGTTGAAACTTTACCTGTAAGGATTGAGGATAGAAGGCTGAAGCAATTGCGTGGCAAGGAAATAGCTTTAGTCAGAGTAGCTTGGGGAGGACCGGCTGAAGGAAATGTTACCTGGGAGCTAGAGAGCCAGATGAAGGATTCTTATCCAGAGCTCTTTACTTGAGGTATGTTTTCGAGGACGAAAACTCTTTTAGTGGGGGAGAGTTGTAACACCCGTATAATTTTAATATTAATTTAATTTGGAATATTGAATTAATAATTAGAATTATTAAGGTTTTTTATGAAAATAATGGTTTATGGCATTTGGGCCATGTGAGAAATAGTAAAAGAGGGGGGTGTGATATAGGAAGGCTCTTTACTAATTTTATTATTATTTTCTTAAAATAATTAGAATTGGGAAGGAAAGAGGAGAACGTGAAAAGAGAGAAGTTGGAACACGAAGAACGTGGAAGAGGAACAAAGAGGAAGAGACCAAAGAGCAGGAATTTGGCTAAGGTAAGGGGGGACTCTTCCAATTAGCATCTCTTATTGTGATTATAGATGAATTGTGTATGGATAGTTGTGTTGTTGAGTCAATTCGATTTGTAAGTCAGAGTTAGGTTTTGAGTTCTAAGAATTGATTTAGATTTTGGGATTTTGATGTATGAATTGATATAGGATGATAGCTTAATCTATATGAATGAATCCTGTGTATGAAAATGTGTAAATGGACTGTTTTAGACTCAAAATCGTAGACTGGTATGAGTAGAAACGAGTGAGAATTGGACTGTTACGAAACTGCAGAATTCTGGGCATTTTCTGGTTTTTCGCGTATGGAACAGTGTCATACGCGTATGGGATGAGGTCATACGCGTATGAGGGACATTTCCCAAGGGCTATACGCGTATGATACGCAGTTGCCCTGTCCCAAATACCATGTACTGGTGATTTGCGTATGAGGAGCGTATGAGGATGCTCATACACGTATAGAAAATTTAAAAGAGGATTTTGGTTCTGATGATACGCGTATGGCAAGGCTGATACGCGTATGAGGTTGTTTTTAGGCCATTTTCATTCTGGTGAAACGCGTATGATACGCGTATGGAAGAGGGCGATACGCGTATGGACTTGGTGATACGCGTATGGTCGCTGTGTGTGAAAATTCTGTTTTGTGAATTTTCTGGAAAGTTCAATGATGCCTAACTTTCGATCTGTAGGCCTGTTTTGTATGCTGTTTGAGACTGTGTAAACCTTGTAATGTGATTTTGTGGTTTACTGATGATTGATTATATTGAATGATGTTAATGTATATATGAACATGCTTAATAATGATGATGATGATGAAATGAGTATAGATGATGCTACTCATAGAGTGGAGATGATGAAAGTATGTTATATATATGTTTGCATGCATTCATAAGCATTGATGAGGGCTGAATCCTAGATGATGAGAGGATTCATTGAATGGCAGAATTCCCATTGTGTGGAATTTGTGCTGGCAGGGCCGTATCTGGATGATGATAGATCGGTCGGTGGGTGATTCCCATTGATGATGATTGGTACCACATGCATATAGTCAGTTGCATTCATTACATGGAACTGATAACATGACTATATGTATACTCTTGTATTGTTTTGATGGTATGTGTGTGTATGTTGATGGATGATCTGGATATAGATGAGTTGGATGAACGATATAACTGTTGATGTACTGTTATTTATAATGCAATAATATTTGTTAATTGCGAATGAGACTCACCCTTACACTATATTTTTCAGATTAAGGATAACGGCTTCGACTCAGTGAGGATTAGCTCATGAGTCAATGTGTCGGTTAGCGTCGGGTCATGCTCTGATAGGTGTAACTCTAGGGAACGCTGTTGTGGACCTCCGTTTTTTAATCCCGGGCCATACCTCTGTTCTGTAGAGATACGTGAACTGACTCTTTTTTATCGCTTAATGCTTTCGCATTTTGAAAATTCACAGAGTCGCCACCGACCTTTTATTTTATCCGATTAAGGAAAGGTTTATAAAAGAAACAGAAAAAAGACCTTTAAGAAATTCTGGGTAAGGGGGTAGGTTATACAAAGGGAAGGTGTTAGCACCCTTTGTATCCATGGTTATCCATGGGCTCTTAAGTTTGCTTAGCTCACTTGTTTTTCGATCACTTTTCAATTGCTTTAGAATGCTCATATGTGGTTTCAAATACCTTTGTAAATTGAATTTTGTAATGATCCTTGTATGGATGTATACAAAATGCTTGTTTATCTTTCGAAAGATGTTTTGGAAAGAACGTTAACTTTGTAATAACCCGTGTTTGGATGTATACAAAGTATTGTCTTTTTTGAAAGTTTTGTTTTGAAAAACAACAGTGTATGAGAATTTTGTTTGTTTTGATTTGAGCAAGCAAACTAGGAGGTCTACCCTGAGTTGTAAGGTCTTTATCCTATTTCCTTTAAAAATCTATCCTTTTACCAGATATAAACGCAAGGTTCGATTTTGTACTCAAAACAGTGGAATTTTGACTTTGATTTTGAAAAGAATGAGAACGGGATTACCTGAAGAGGTGCAAGTGTGATTGTGATTGGGTTCAGATATTTATCTTTGAAGTTAGTGATCTAACGGTTCAATTTTATCTTTGACATACACGCAGTTTATATTTGCTGGAAATTAAAATGCGGAAATGTAAAGTGCGGAAAGTAAATCTACGCTATTACATCGATTGTGCAGGAAATGTAAACTAGCCTATTTACATGAATTTGACATCCTATACATTTATCTAGGAATTTAAATTGCAAGAAAAATAAAAGGCATGTTTTTGGATTTTTTATGATTGATTTTAATTATGATTAATGCATGATTAATTAAATTAAAATGAAGAAAAAAGATGAAAATATATTTAAACCTAGAAATTAAGTTTAAAATATGTACAAAATATTTGTCAATTAATTTTAAAACAAAACTATTTTTTTGGAATTTTTGGAATTGATTTGAAATTGATTTAAGTTAATTAAAACATAATTATGCAAATAATTATACAAATAATTAAAACTTAAAGATAAAATTATTCAAAATATGTACAAAATTAGTTTATAATATATAAACAATATTTAACATGAAGAACAATTTTTTTATGATTTTTTGATTGGTTAGAATAATTAAAAAGCAAATATATAAATATATACTAATTAATTATGCAAAATATTGAAATTATGAAGAAAAATAAAATATTTTTATTTCAGAAAATAATATATTATTTTAGAAGTCTAAAAATATTTTTTGTGTATTTTTTGGATTTTTAAAACTATTTTTAATTAATTTAACAAAGAAATTAAAATAAAAATAAGAAATAAAAGGATACTGATCAGATGTGGAAATTAAATGAGGGAGTATGATGCGCATGCGTGTTCTGAGGCGTTGGATGAGCTGTTAAGCAAGATCAGATGGTCCTGTCTTTGAGGCACATGGTACACGTTACACCTGCAAAACACTTGATTAGAGATAAATTTAAAAAACACGCGCGCGCTTCTGAACCAATGGGAGGAAGACACGTCTTCGTCTTCAACCTTCAGACAAGGCCTTTAACAGCGCTTTTGAAAAAAAGCGCTATAGTAAGTGAACCCTAAATCTGCAAAATAACGAATAGGGGTAAACAAGCATAAAAATCAGGCGCGATGGTACCATTGGATTCGTCTTGTTCCACTGAATGTAACCCTGCCCTTAATTTGTTTTAAAATTTTGGCCCTAATGAAGAACCCTAATTTTGAGCTAAGAAAACCCTAAAATGGTATATGCTACAAACAGCCATTAAAGTCCAATTGAAGCTCCAGAAACGACCAGAGCTTCAAACCAAACACAATTATGCATCTACATCTTGTTAAATATGCGTGTGTTATGAGATATAAGTTGGTTTTAGTTTGAACAAACCGTGGCCTATATAGCTCGATTCAATGAGGTTTAAGACTTGCAATTGATTGGAATAGTTTCAGTGAAGCTCAGAGATGATGTTTGAATGCTTAGTTTGTATTGAAATGGACTGAAATTAAAAACTCGAATTTGAATTTTCTTTGAATTTTTTTCAAGTGGTTACAAGTGTATATGAGCAAGGCTTTGTTTCTGATTCGTGTCTCTTTTGTTACTGAAGCATGCTAGCCTATTTATAAGCATTGAGTGCTTAGAATTGAAGCTAAGAAGCAACTAGTTGCCTTTGTGGAATTCTTGCATTTTTTATATTAAAAAAGCTTTGAATTATTGACCAAGTCATCTTGTCTTCAATGCACCTGCCTTGCTCTTCAATTCTCTGCAGAAAGATGAAGATTCCTTGGGTGAGTCATGCTTGGAAGTTAAGCTACCATTTATCCATCCATTTTCCTTTTAATTTTAATCTTAAAATAAGATAAAATCATGCCAAAAATGGATAAAAAAGGTGTGGGCTTAGTCTTGGTCGTGGGAGGCCCATAACATCATGGAAATGATGTTTGAATGCTGAAAACTTGGCCCCATTTGGAAAAAATACATTTTTGAGCAATGTTGATTTCATGCATTTTCCCAAAATTTAGCCAACTTCAACAAGGTGTAAATCCCTCAATTTTTGTCATATGAAGGAGATCTTGCACTTTTTGGAAACCTCAAAGAGTCCTCTAACCAATGTCTTTGGTCTCATGTCAAAATGATTTTTGGTGCTCCTTGTGTGTCCTTTTGAAAAAAGTGTCTTTTTGTTGACTTTGAAAATGACCTGTAATGTCTTTGATCATATTTTTCAAATGGTGAATCCAATTACCATGGGATCAATGGCATTTGAAAGATAATTGAATTTCCTTCAAAATAAACTTTGGTTTGAATTTTTTGGATGAAGGATGAGAGAGTTATGATCAGTCAAAGTTGAGTTGACTTTTCAGGCAAAAACCCTAATTTTGAATCTTAGGGGTTTGTTGATTTTTGATCTTTCCTTGATGAATTATGATCATCCAATGATCAAATGATGAATCCTTTGACAAAATATGGACTTTGACAAAAAATTTCATTTTTGACTGTCTGTTGACTTTTTTGGTCAAACGGGTCGTCTGTTGACTGTTTGAGCTGCTGACGGTGCGTCTGAGTGAATTGAAGTTTGAAAATTTGTATGATGGTACTTTGAGATATATGGATGTGTATGAAATCCATTTGAGCTCTCAAAAACTTGTTGCTCCTGTAAAAACAAGAGAAACCCTGATTAGGGACTGTTTGTGTAGGAGACAGTTAAGCGTACCTGATTTTTGTGCAGTGTTGAGTCTCTGCTAATCGCGTGATATTCAGAAGACTTCTAGAACCAAAATCTTGGAATTTTGAATTGTGAAAGATTGATTTGATTGATGGTACAAAACACTGAGAATTGTACTGCCAGCAGTTTGGCTGTCGACTGACTGTTCAGGTATTGACGTAGCAGTTAGAGTGAAAAATCAACAGTCAAAGTTAATTTTCTTTTTTTGTTGTTTTTGTTTTTGTTTTATGTGAAAAATGAAAGTTTATTTACATGACTTGTTAAAAAAACACAGACATAATAAATAACTAATATTTACTGTATGCGGGCAAAATTACCGATAATAACCCTGAAAATCATTTAATGCACAGAAAAATGAATATTTGACTGGCAGAAAACACATAAAATATTATCTGATTAATTAAGCAATATTATGACAGATAGTACAACATTTAATACTGACAGTACAAATATTACATACTATATTGAACAGTACGACGAATAAACGGTACATTTAAGAAATAAGAAATACGGCAAATTTTAGGAATGACGGTTAATGACCCATGCTATGAACAATAACATGTAGATGATTGGGAGTGCAACCATTGCAGGTCCACACTCTTCAGGACTATGCAGGCAGAAGAAAGTCATGATCACCGTAGCAATGGTGATGACTGTAAGAAACAGTGTCTCTATCCACTTTGCCATTCTTGTCAGGGAAGAAGAGAAAATAGATATGAGGTAGGAATTTAAAAGATGAGTTAGAATTTGATGTGAGATTTTATGGAAAAAATGAGAGGTATTTATAGAATGGAAAGAAGGATAGAGACGTTGGGGAATGATGTGATTCCGTACAAAAGGAAAATTTGAGTGGAAGTAAGATTTGAAAGAAAGTGAAGATAGTGTTGGGAAAAAGAGAGATGTGATTTTTGAAAAAGAGATTTGAAAAGATTTTTGAAAATAATGGAATATAGTACAAAAATTAGTGGGAAACAAAAGATAATAATAATCTACTTGTTACCAGTACAGTCTGAGTTTCCTGATTCTGCGCCTGCAAAAAGATTTAACTCTGTACCAATTGTGTCAGTACTATTTATCTGTAAATAAATAAATAGCATGTATGAAGTAATAAACAGCATTTGGCGTTTGCGTAAGAATAAACTCAACTGCAAGCCAAATTACTGTATAAGAAAAATTCTAAAAACTAAGTGTTTCATATGTCGGGATATTTGTTGAAATAAAAATCCATGATTATATGAGACTCTTAATTTTCAGATTGGAGTTTTCTTGAAAAAAGATGTGGGCAAATTTTGGGGTATAACAGTTGCCCCTATTCAATCTTCTTAAACCTGAAGAGATTGTCTGAAATCTGAAGGTAGAAGATGATTGAATATTTAGATGCCCTGAAAATTTGCACTTACCTTGATCAGAAGAGATGTTGGAAGTTGCATTTGAACGTCGTCTGCGAAATGTTGTTGGAAGATTGGAACATTACCTGAGATGGGCTTTCAGATGCCACCTGGTAAATGTGTTGATGGTTTGTTCATCAGAATGAATTCATTGATTATATCTTGATGAAGGATTTGAAAGTCTTTGTGTTGACTGTTTCGGAACCGTCCAAGGTTACCGCTTTAAGTCTAGGAGGATAATCGTTACGGAACTTGTCCAAAGTTTTTCCGATTTAGATTTTGATCATTGTGGAACCGTCTGAGGTATCAACTTTAGATCTGCAATGTTAGATCGTTCTTGAACCGTCTGAGGTATCGACTTTAGACCTGCAATATTAGATCGTTCTGGAACCGTCTGAGGTATCGCTTTAGATCTGCAATGTTAAATCGTTTTGGAACCGTCTGAGGTATCGCTTTAGATCTGCAACGCTAGATCGTTTTGGAACCGTCTGAGGTATCACTTTAGATCTGCAATGTTAGATCGTTCTGGAACCGTCTGAGGTATCGCTTTAGATCTGCAATGTTAGATCGTTCTGGAACTGTCTGAGGTATCAACTTTAGACCTGCAATATTAGATCGTTCTGGAACCGTCTGAGGTATCGCTTTAGATCTACAATGTTAGATCATTTTGGAACCGTCTGAGGTATCGCTTTAGATCTGCAACGCTAGATCGTTTTGGAACCGTCTGAGGTATCACTTTAGATCTGCAACGTTAGATCGTTCTGGAACCGTCTGAGGTATCGCTTTAGATCTGCAACGTTAGATCGTTCTGGAACCGTCTGAGGTATCGCTTTAGATCTGTGATGTCTGTTTTTGAGTTGGTAAGTGATCAGAATGAATCTTCGGCTTGATTATATCTGAGAGAACTGTTCATGGAATTCAGGTGAACACTGCATGTGATTGAGAACATCTTTGTTGAAGATATCCGTCTACCTGAAAAAATCAAGTTAGTGATATGCAATGTTTATGATGCATGTAAATGTGAGATATTCCCGGAGAAATATGCATGTTATGTTGTGTATGAATATGCGTATGAATATGCGCATGATGCATGATGTATGAATGTGAATATGAATGTGTGATGTATGAATATGTGAATGTGTGATGTATGAATGTGAGATGTCAAGCTTCTATTTGGGAAAATAAATTTCCGCCAGTCATCTGGATATGACTATATTGTGATTGTTTGATGATCTTTTGTCTTGTTTGAGTACCCTTGGCTGGGGAAATTCTTTGAGAACCCTGGTATTCTGTTGAGGGATCTTTGAATATCTTTTGAGAATGAAAGGTAGCTGGAAGTTCTGATGCCCTTTCAAATGGGAATGAGGAAGATGCATAATCCTCCGATGCACTACCTGACCAAGTCCGGGTGCGGGGATCACACCTTCTGAAGATAGTAATCTGGAACAACCCTGCTGGGGGATAAGACTTCTTTTGAAGAGAAAATCCTTTTGAGGAATTTGCTGAGAAATGCGTTTCTCTTGGGGATTTTCTTCTGATGGGATGATGTCCAGATAATTAGGACATTTCCTGAATGCTATTCCTGTTTTTCCTGGTAAACATCAATCATATTCAAATGCACATGTTCATTCAAAATTATCATTGGGACGTTTACGTATTTAAAACAGAAAAAGTGAAAATAGTGATTTTTGAGCCTAAGCTGCATTGATTTTTGAAAAAGAGCCATGATAGGCTGGTTAGCACAGGGAGACAACAATCCTAGAAGTAGGAAATTGTCAGAAAGTTTTGGAAAATATTTATAAAGATAAATAGCTATGTGAAAATGATCCAGTCAAGTTTCAACTCTGCTATTGCCAATCTGTCCTCGAGCATCTCATCCCTCACTTGTTGGAAGAAAGTGATTAGACTGATCGGTGTCTTTGAGGTGTTGAATCTTGATGGTGAGTAGGCAGCTGAACGGAACACAGTTGTATGCTTCATTCCCTAACTTTTGCCTAGGCTGCCCTTTCAGGTTTTCAGCCTACCGGGATAGTATTTGTTTAGTCTCTAATTTTTGCCTGGACCGCCCTTTCGGGTTTTCAATCCACCGAGACGCTCATTTTTTTGCCTAAGTTGCCCTTTCATGTTTTCAACTTAGCGAGCTGTTTTTTTTTAAGAGAAGTATTTTTTGACTATGTCAGCATTCACAGGGTGTGGGAAATCCTCGCCATCCATGGTGGTAAGCAACATGGCGCCGCCGGAGAATATTTTCTTGATTATGAATGGTCCCTCGTAGGTGGGAGTCCATTTGCCTCTGGGATCACCTTGTGGTAAGATGATGCGTTTGACAACCAAGCCACCAGTTTGGTATGCTTGACTTTTGACTTTTTTGTTGAAGGCTTTGATCATACGCTTTTGGTATAGCTGACCATGACAAATAGCTGCGAGCCTTTTCTCATCAATCAAGTTTATCTGGTCCAACCGTGTTTAAATCCAATCGTCTTCGTCTAGATTGGCTTCTTTCATAATCCTTAGGGAAGGAATCTGAATTTCAATTGGAAGAACTGCCTCCATACCATAGACTAAGAAGAATGGAGTTGCCCCTGTTGAAGTACGCGCAGATGTGCGATAACCATGAAGAGCAAAAGGCAACATCTCATGCCAGTCTTTGTAGGTTACTGTTATTTTTTGTATGATTTTCTTGATGTTCTTGTTGGCAGCTTCCACCGCGCCGTTCATCTTTGGTCGATATGGAGAAGAATTATGATGTTTGATCTTGAACTGTGTACAAAGTTCAGTAATCATTCTGTTGTTTAGATTTGTGCCATTGTCCGTGATAATCCGTTCAGGGATGCCGTACCGACAAATGAGATTGTATTTGATGAACCGGGCCACCACATTCTTGGTAACAGAGGCAAATGAAGCTGCTTCTACCCACTTTGTGAAGTAGTCAATAGCGACCAGGATAAAGCGATGTCCGTTGGAGGCAGTAGGTTTGATTTCTCCAATCATATCAATACCCCACATTGCAAAAGGCCAAGGAGCCGTCAGGACGCTTAATGGAACTGGAGGTACATGTACTTTGTCAGCGTATATCTGGCATTTGTGACATGTTCGGGAGTGATGATGGCAGTCTGTTTCCATGGTAGACCAGTAATAACCTGCTCTAAGGATCTTTTTAGCCATTTTATGTCCACTGGAATGAGTACCGAAGGTACCATTGTGTATTTCTTCCATGATCTGTTCTGCTTCCTTCTTGTTTACACAGCGAAGTAAAGTCGAGTCATGGTTGCGTTTGTATAGGGTTCCATTGCTTAGAAAGAATTTGGCAGCAAATCTCCTTAGAAACTTTCTGTCGTTAATGGATGCCCCTTCAGGGTACTCCTGAGCTTCGAGATATCTTTTTACTTCATGGAACCATGGTTTTTCCTCGGTTCCTTCAGTATTGATCTCATTGCAATAGGATGGTTCATCTTGCCTGTAAATGGTGATCATAGGCGCCTCGTTGTCCCACCTGACTTTGAACATGGATGACATGGTAGCTAAAGCATCAGCTAGTTGATTTTCCTCGCGTGGGATGTGTTCAAAAGTGATTTCTTCGAAGTAAAGAATCAAACTCAGCACATATTCTTTGTAAGGAATTAGATTTGGGTGCTTTGTGTCCCATTCCCCTTTGACTTGGTAGATTACCAAGGCCGAGTCTCCGTAAACTTCCAGGAATTTGATTCTTAGATCGATGGCAGCTTTAAGACCCAGAATACAGGCTTCGTATTCGGCTATATTGTTAGTGCAATTGAAGCATAATCTGGCAGTGAACGGTGTGTAACTTCCTGCGGGGGAAATGATCACAGCTCCGATGCCATTGCCAAGTGCATTAGAAGCTCCGTCAAAAACCATAGTCCACCGGGATCCTGGCTCGGGTCCTTCTTCTGGTCCTGGTTGTTTATAGTCATTGACTAGCATAATGTCTTCGTCTGGGAAGTCAAAGTTCAATGCTTGATAATCATCCACTGCTTGATGAGCCAGATGATCAGCTACCACACTTCCTTTGATTGCTTTTTGTGAAGTGTATTGAATGTCATATTCTGTTAAGATCATTTGCCATCTCGCTATTCTTCCAGAGAGAGCAGGTTTTTCGAACACGTATTTGATGGGATCCATCTTGGAGATTAGGAAAGTGGTGTGATTTAGCATGTACTGTCTTAGCCGGCGAGCTGCCCAAGCTAAGGCACAACAAGTTTTTTCGAGTAGTGAGTATCTTGTTTCACAATCGGTAAACTTTTTGCTAAGATAGTAGATTGCGTGCTCCTTTCGGCCGGATTCGTCATGTTGTCCTAGTACACACCCCATTGAGTTTTCTAACACAGTTAGGTACATTATCAGAGGTCTGCCTTCCACAGGTGGCAACAAGATTGGAGGTTTTTGGAGATATTCTTTGATTTTGTCAAAGGCTAACTGGAATTTGTCATTCCACCTTTCCACTTGATCTTTCTTCAACAGTTTGAAGATCGACACACAAGTAGTAGTCATGTGGGCAATGAATCGGGCGATGTAATTTAGACGCACCAAGAATCCTCTGACTTGTTTCTCGGTACGAGGTATAGGCATTTCTTGAATGGCTTTAACCTTGGCGGGATCAACCTCAATACCTTTGCTGCTGACGATGAAACCTAAGAGCTTGCCGGATCTTACTCCAAAGGTACACTTATTTGGGTTCAGTCGCAACTTGTATTTCTTGAGTCTGTCAAACAACTTGTGTAAATGACCCAAATGTTCTTCCTCGGTGTTGGATTTTGCAATCATGTCATCGACATACACCTCTATTTCTTGATGAATCATATCATGAAATAGCGCTACCATCGCACGTTGATAGGTTGCTCCTGCGTTTTTCAGACCAAAGGGCATTACTTTGTAACAAAAGGTTCCCCAGGGTGTTGTGAAGGTTGTTTTTTCCATGTCTTCGGGTGCCATCTTGATTTGATTGTACCCTGAGAATCCGTCCATAAAGGAGAATACCTTGCATTGTGCGGTATTGTCAACCAGTACATCGATGTGTGGTAGAGGGAAATCATCTTTGGGGCTTGCCCGGTTCAGATCTCTGTAGTCCACGCACATTCTGACTTTCCCGTCTTTTTTAGGTACGGGCACGATGTTAGCTATCCAAGGAGGATAACTTACAACTTTTAGGAATCCGGCATTGAACTGTTTTTCAACCTCGTCTTTGATCTTTTTTGACATATCAGGCCTACTCCTTCGTAGTTTCTGTTTGACTGGAATGCTACCTTCTTTGATTGGTAGGCGATGAACTATAATGTCCGTGTCAAGGCCTGGCATATCCTCATAGGACCAGGCGAATATCTCGACGTAGTCTCGCAGCATTTGAATCAGTCTTTGCTTGACGCTGTGTTCTAAATCAGCCCCTATTTTGACTTCTTTCTTTTCTTCGTTGCTGCCCAAGTTGATGACCTCAATTGGCTCCTCGTGAGGCTGTATGGCCTTGTCTTCTTGTTCTAGCAGCCTTGCAAGTTCTCTTGGCACTTCACAATCTTCCTCACTTTCGTCCTCAGTTTGGTAGATCGGATTTTCAAAGTCATGACGGGCAATAGCAGAATCGTTGTTGACTGGATCCAGAGTGTATGTGAATCTGCATGTTAATTATGTGAGTATGTGTGAAGAAAAACATAGCTATTTGAAAGCGAAGAAAGAAGGAAAAAGGATCACAAAATTTAAATATGCAAGCGTCCCATGATTTTATTGAATGCACATGATCATGATATGATAAGCCCTTATAGAAGGACCGGTGTGCTAAGGCACACGGCTTTCAAGCTCATGGTTCGATTGTTCAGGAACCATTTTTATCTTTGCACAATATACACAAAGAAAACAGGAAATGGCATTTACTCCTGGTCAAAGGAGATCACATCCTCAGCTTTCCAGTTGTTCAATCCACTGTTGTGAGCAGGGAGTATCCAGCTGTTCCAGTTGCAGTTGTCTTTTTCATCTTCCACAGCATTGATTTCATTAGTGGGAAAATGAGCCGGTGATCCTTCGGGATAAGGGATATACTCTGCTGGATACGAGAGCCCAGGCTGAGATATCTCTGTTGGCTGAGCGAGATGCTCGATAAGGCCGTCCCATGCAGTCGGGATGATGCTTTGAATAGAGACTTGTGCATCTTGGTGAGGAGTGTATGCTGACAGAAAGCAACCCTCGTTATTTGGTATTTCCCTGGCTTTTTCAAGAGCGAAATTGTCATCGTAATGTTCATCCCATCCAATTGGGACAATGTCCTCCATAGCAATTTGTGAGCTTGGAGGAGCGGAGTATTTCACCATATAGTCATATTTGCCGCTGGGTTCTCCTAGCGTGTCCCATACTCCTTTGGGTGGATTTTGATATTGCTCAGTGACGGGATTTGTGAAACTTTCGTCATTTCCAATTTGATCACCCCATCCAGTCGGGGTAAGGTCTTCCATAGCAATATAAGAATTCTGAGGTTCGGCATACTGATAATTATACCCGTCGTTTGGTTCTCCCACAGCATCCCACATTCCCATGGAAATGGGTGGAATCTCATCTGGATATGGCTGAAGGATATGGTTCAAGAACACTCCTTCATCTTCAATAGCGTTTACTTCTTGGCTGACGAAGTGTGACATTAATCCTCCAGAACGAGGACTTTGATCATTCTTTTGATTTTGACTATCATAGCCTAGACCTAGCTTGTCAGATTTGTAGGGTATATCGGGAAGCTGTCCCCATACTGTGCAATCACCCTGTTCAATCATGGCTTTGGCATCTTTGAGAGAAGTCATAGTTGTAGTTGGAGTAGCAGGAATATGCTTGGTGATAGAGACATCTGGGGAGACCACCTCAAATGATTGGCATGGAGTTTCGATGAATTCGTCCTCCAACTCAACATATTTGGAATTGCTTAGGTGACTAACCACATATTCCTCTTCGCCATAGACTGTGACAATCTTTCCTTTTACTGGATATTTTAACTTCTGATGCAGGGTAGAAGTTACAGCGTTTGCCCCATGTATCCAAGGGCGTCCAAGTAAACAGGAGTAGGCTGGGTGAATTTCCATTACGTAAAAGATAGAATCAAAGATTTGAGAACCCACTCTGATTGGGAGATTCACTTTTCCATATACCGTTCTGGTTGACCCGTCAAAGGCTCTTACCACAACATCACTTGGTTGTAACACAATTCCTTCGAAGTCAAGCTT